>NW_027361684.1:8467500-8985000 GCF_039654945.1 Dendrobates tinctorius | reverse complement strand
AGTGATCAAAATAAAAAAAATAGTAAATCAAACCCACGACACGCGTCGGGTATACATTGTACCTGGCTCTACTCCATATGGGTCTTCATATCTAGTACTATTTCTCTCATGCCTCTGGACATGGTTTTTTTCAGCCTGTCGTTTTAATATCTGCATGCCTTAACGGCCATCCTAGGGATAATCAATTACGATTATTTTGTTTATGAACCTCTATACACTTTATCCATAGGTATTGTGTATGACCTTAGCGACTTAATTCTTATTTTGGTCACTACCTATATCTTCTAGTGTGTATGATACCTGGTCTATTTTGTTGTCTTATTTGACATTTGCCTTGTTTGGTTCAGAATGGATTTAATTCATGGATACCTGTATCCCTATTAGGCACAATTCACACTGCTAACTGGTATTTGGTATGCTGTTTATATGATTATTTGGCTACTATCTGTATAACCCTTTTTTTGGAGTATTGCTGCAGGTTGCTGGCTGTATCATGAGCCTATGGTTGTTACAGTTATGTCACATGGGTGACTTTTAAATGTTTCTAAATGTCTATGTTGATTTATTCATGTCCAATAAAATTTACTTATACGCTATCTCCTGGCTTGTGGTGATCCTCCCTTTATGGCCTATCTTTTTCTTTGTGTTAGTCATAACGGTTGTATATAGGCCTGGTTTGGATCCAGCTTTTTCTATCCAACTGTGGTGCCCCTGCCTCCGGTTTCCTGATCCAAGCCTTTTCCATACTTTCTTCTTCCCATCATTCTGGTACAGGTTGATCTTAGTTTCACCTGTCCAAAAAATGTTTTCTCCTTCGTCTCATTAGGGGACACAGAGACTGTGGGTGTATGCTACTGCCGTCTGGAGGCCGACACTAAGTATACAAAAAACAAGTTAGCTCCTCCTCCGCCGCATACACCCTCGCCCCGACAGCGGGCGGAAACCAGTTTTTGCTTAGTGTCTGATGGAGGCACACGCAGTCTGGGTCTCTCCAGACTATTTATTTATTTATTTTTTTAACTTTTTCTTACTATGAAGAGGAGACAGGGGTGACGGACCCTATTGAAAGGGTCCGCTCTCCCCCAAACATCAACGGGCGAGCACGCGCGAGTATCCCTCGGCGTATCCTTTCCCGCACCGAGGGACATCTCTGGGACTTTTCCCCAGACATCTATTTTTTCTTTTTAAGAAGATATGACAGGGGCAACGCATCCTATTGAAAGGATCCGATTTCCCCAAACCTTCAACGGGCGACCACGTGCGAGTGTCCCTCCACGTTCTCTCTCCCGCGACGTGGGACAATAGGCCAGACTTAGCCCTGTCCACCCCTAGGTAGCGAAACCATGGGCTTGCACAGAGGCACAAGACTAGTCTGTGCGGCCCCACGGCTACACCAACGCCAGGTGGCGGTACTGCGTGGTCAGAAGATATGGGTTACCTCAGGGTAAGCAGGGCTCCTGGGCAGCGGGAGGTTTCCAGGCCAGGGCTGCGGCATACTCTTCAGAGGCTGGAGCGGCTCCCCTCTGCTGCCTGCAGGCAGAGCAGGAGGGCTTCCTCGGGCGGCGTGTTCCCCTTCTCCCTTGCCACGGCCCTCTGCAGTGGCCGGGCTGGGGAAGGAGCGCGCGTGGCTGAGTAGGCGCCGTTTTAGAGCGCCAGTTACGGGGCGAGGTAGGCCGCGGGGAAGAGCGCTCAAATTTAGCCCGCGGCCTCTGCCTAGGCCACGGGGAAGGCCCGCCCCCGATGCGGCGGGCGGGCAGGGCCGAAAATTTAGCCCGCGGCGTCGGCCTAGGACGAGCAGAGTTCGGATGAGGACAGGCAGGAAGCCTTGGATATGGATATTCCCGGGTGTCGGGAGACAGTAGACAGTCTCATTGAGGCCGTCAATCAGACTCTTGGTATTGAGGAGGACGTCTCCCTGACCGCAGGGCATAAAATATCTTTTAAAAAGGCCAGACGCCCACATAGGGTGTTTAGCACTCATCCAGAATTCGAGGACACGGTGCAGCGGCACAGGGAACGCCCAGACAAGCGTTTTTCAGGGCAGAAAACGCTAGAGACAAGGTACCCGTTTGCACCAGAGATCTGTAAAGAGTGGGCAGAATCTCCGATTGTGGATCCCCCAGTGTCACGCCTGGCTTCAAGATCTTTGTTGTCGGTGCCTAGTGGTTCTTCCGTTAAGGACCCCACGGATCGGCTCATAGAGGGTCTAGCCCGCTCGGTCTATGAGGCATCGGGGTCAGCGCTTTTGCCTTAGTTCGCAGCAACATGGGTGGCCAAGGCCATGATGTCGTGGTCGGAGTCTTTGAACAAAGTCCTGCAGGACAGAGACTTGCCGATAGAGGTGTCTGAGATAGCAAATCAGATCTCGATGGCAGGAGACTATCTAATTAATACATCCTTGGATGCGGCTAATTGCGCGGCGCTAGCCGCAGCAAACGCTATCGCCATTAGGAGAGCCTTGTGGCTAAGGCTATGGCGGGCCGATTCGATTTCTAAAAAGTCGTTAACATCTCTGCCTTATCAGGGTAATCGGCTTTTTGGAGAGAAGCTAGACAAGCTTATTTCAGATGCCACAGGGGGAAAGAGTAGCTTTCTCCCACAGCAGAAGAGCAGACTGCCCTTTCGTCAGCCTCAGGCGCGCTTTCGAGCATTTCGCGCCCCAGGATGGGCATCAGCGGCCGGTTCTACTGCCCTGGCTCGTCACAACCAAGACAGAGAGCGCCAGGTCACGTATAGAGCCAACCCGCTGGGGAGGATGCGGGGCCGTCCACCCAGGTCAAGGGGAGCTAGGTCCCAAAGGCCCTCTACAAAATGACTTGAGGCATCAGGTACCCGAGGACAGCAGAGTAGGCGGTCGTCTGCTCAGGTTCCGCCACGTCTGGGTCAAGGTGGCACACGACGCATGGGTGGCGGAATTGGTGTCATTCGGGTACAAAATAGAGTTTATCGGACACCCTCCAAGGAGATTTTTTCAATCCCGTCTTCCCAAATTGCAATCCCGGGCAGAGGCATTGCTAGGGGCCATCAGGATTCTTCGGTACAACAGGGTCATTATCCCGGTACCAGAGGGCGAAGAGGCCCAGGGATTTTATTCCAACCTGTTCGCAGTCCCCAAGAAGGACGGAACAGTAAGACCGGTTTTGGACCTAAAGCTCCTAAACAGGTTCATCAAGGTTAGGCACTTTCGGATGGTATCCCTCCGGTCAGTGATATCGGCCATGGAGCAGGGAGAGTATTTGGCCTCAATCGATGTTCAGGATGCCTACCTGCACATCCCTATTTTTCCTCCGCATCAGAAGTTCCTTCATTTTGCGATAAATGGCCGGCATTTCCAGTTTGTGGCTCTGCCGTTCGGGTTGGCTACGGCACCCAGGGTTTTCACGAAGGTGATGGCGGTCGTTATGGCCATTCTTCATTCTCGGGGCATAGTAGTGCTGCCATACTTGGACGACCTGTTAGTGAAAGGACCGTCTTTTCAGGCATGCGAGGAGAATGTCGGCATCACGCTGGATACCCTATCCCGCCTGGGATGGTTAGTCAATGGGAAGAAGTCATGTCTTACCCCGGCTCAGAGGATTCCATTCCTAGGAATGATCTTCGACACTTCCCAAGGGTTGGTAATTCTCCCTGAAAACAAGGCCCAGGCGCTCCGGCGGGGGGTTCGGAGTCTTCAGCGGCCAGGCCCTCACACGATTCGATTTGGGATGAGGGTGCTAGGGAGGATGGTAGCACCAATAGAAGCAATCCCGTTTGCGCAGTTTCATCTTCGCCCCCTGCAGCATGCTCTTTTAGCAGCATGGGACAGGAGTCCTTTCTCCCTGGATCATCAGTGCAGGTTGTCCCTTCAGGTCCGGTGGGCACTGCAATGGTGGACGCGTGACTCCTCTCTCCTTCAGGGGAAACCCTTTCCTCCAGATCAATGGCTGGTGGTTACAACCGACGCGAGTCTTATCGGTTGGGGAGCAGTGTTTCGTCATCACACAGCACAGGGGCAGTGGTCTCCCCAGGAGGCCCTTCTGCCGATCAACTTGTTGGAGATTCGGGCAGTGCGGTTGGCGTTGCAGCATTTTCAGCACTGGCTAGTGGGTCGCCCAGTCCGGGTCCAGTCAGACAACGCCACGGCAGTGGCGTATGTGAATCACCAGGGAGGCACGCGCAGCAGGGCAGCCATGCGCAAGATAGAACACGTACTTCGTTGGGCCGAGAGGCACCACTCAGTAATTTCAGCGGTCCATATACCAGGCGTGGAAAATTGGGCAGCAGATTTCCTGAGTTGGCAGGGGGTCGTGGCCGGAGAATGGTCCCTGCACCCCGAGGTTTTCCAGCAGATTTTCCAACGGTGGGAAACTCCGGACGTGGATCTGATGGCTTCCAGAGAGAACGCCAAGGTAGACAGGTTTGTTGCCCGGTCTCAGGACCCGCGAGCGATCGCAGCGGATGCGTTGGTTCTTCCATGGAGCCAGTTTTGGCTCCCGTACCTGTTTCCCCCTCTGCCTCTTCTCCCGAGGGTAATCAGGAAGATCAAGAGGGAGAGGGTTCCGGCAATTCTGCTGGCCCCAGACTGGCTCCGTCGAGCCTGGTACGCGGATCTGGTACAGCTCCTCGCAGACGTGCCATGGCGTCTACTGGAACGGCCAGACTTACTGTCCCAGGGGCCGATCTACCACCCGAACTTAGGGGCCCTGTGTTTGACGGCATGGCCGTTGAGTCCTGGGTCCTGACCCAGGCGGGGTTTGGGCGTGAGGTGGTAGCCACGATGATTAACGCCAGGAAGCCGGCCTCGTCGAGGATCTATCATGGTACTTGGAAGGTTTTCTTTCTCTGGTTTCGAGAGCACGGGGTTGCGCCCTTGTCCTTCTCGGTTCCCAACATTCTGGCCTTTCTGCAGTCAGGCCTGGACGCAGGGTTGGCTCCGAGTTCCCTGAGGAGACAGATCTCGGCTTTGTCTGTTCTGTTCCAGCGAAAGATCGCTAGCATTATGCAGGTCAAAATTTTCATTCAAGGAGTCTCGCATCTAGTGCCCCCCTTTAGAGCTCCCTTAGACTCCTGGGACCTTAATCTGGTGCTGGGAGTCCTGCAGGAAGCTCCTTTTGAGCCATTGCAGGAGGTCGTATTGCCATACCTTACCAGGAAGGTCGTGTTTTTGGTAGCGATAACCTCTATTAGGCGGGTCTCGGAGCTGGCAGCCCTATCCTGTAGAGCACAGTTTCTGACCTTTTTTAAGGATAAGGTAGTCTTGAGACCACCTCTGCCGTTCCTGCCGAAGGTGGTGTCCTCATTCCATATTAATGAGGACATCGTTTTGCCTTCATTTTGTCCAGCTCCAGTACACAGAGTTGAGAAGGCGCTCCACACGCTGGACCTGGTGAGGGCCCTCAGGAGGTATGTGTCGAGGACAGCGCCTTTTCGCCAGACAGATTCGTTGTTTGTGATCCCTGAAGGGCGCAGGAAGGGACTCGCAGCCTCACGGTCGACCATAGCCAGATGGATTCGCCTTACTATTCAAGAGGCTTACCGTATTAAAGGCACGCCGGTTCCACCTGGAATAAGGGCGCACTCGACTCGGGCAGTGGGCGCCTCTTGGGCGCTTCGGCATCAGGCTTCGGCAGAGCAGGTATGCAAGGCGGCAACGTGGTCAAGCCTGCACAGGTTCTCTAAACATTACAACGTACATACTCAGGCTTTGTCGGATGCGAGCCTGGGTAGGAAAATTCTCCAGGCAGCGGTGGCACACCTTTAAACAGGTGGGCATGCGGTGTGGATTGGTGAGTTGCTCCCACCCAGGGACTGCTTTAGGACGTCCCACAGTCTCTGTGTCCCCCAATGAGACGAAGGAGAAACAGGGATTTTTGTGAGTACTCACCGTAAAATCCTTTTCTCCGAGACGCTCATTGGGGGACACAGCACCCACCCTGATAGCCAGTTGGCTCTTGTTTATTTAATTAGTATAATTCCTTATTTAATATAGGGTGGTCCTTTTTCAGACATATAGTTTTCTGCGTTAAGGCTAATTTATTGTTATGTTCTCCTACTGCTTTTGCACTAAACTGGTTTCCGCCCGCTGTCGGGGCGAGGGTGTATGCGGCGGAGGAGGAGCTAACTTGTTTTTTGTATACTTAGTGTCGGCCTCCAGACGGCAGTAGCACACACCCACAGTCTCTGTGTCCCCCAATGAGCGTCTCGGAGAAAAGGATTTTACGGTGAGTACTCACAAAAATCCCTGTTTCCAGAACTGGGCTGGCTTTTTTAGATGTTTTTTTTTTTTGCAAAGGGTGGCCTTTCTATTTTTAAGGCTTATTCGTGGTTTGCACCTTGTGGTGAACCCTCTGTATTTCCTCTCATGAAGTCTTCTCTTTATGGTAGACTTAGATACTGAAACACCTACTTCCTGGAGAGTGTCCTTAACTTGGGATGTTTTGAGGGGTTTTTTTCTTCACCATGGAAAGGATTTTGCGATCATCCACCACTATTGTCTTCCGTGGATATTCATGTCTTTTTGAGTTTCCAAGCTCACCAGTGCACTCTTTTTTTCCCCCTTTTTATAGAACTATTGATTGGGCCACTCCTAACATCTCTGCTATCTCTCTGATGGATTTCTTCTTTTTTTCAACATAATGATGGTCTGTTTCACTTCCATTGAGAGCTCTTTTGATCACATGTTGTGAGTTCACGTCAACAGCTTCCAATGCAAATGCCACACCTGGAATCATCTTCAGACCTTTTACCTGTTTAATTAACGATTAATTAACAAGTGACTAGCCCATTAAAGGGCTTTTGAGATAATTGCCCAATTACATTTGGTCCCTTTAAAAAGAGGCAGCTACATGTTAAAGAGCTGTAATTCTTTAATTAGGATGTGAATACCCCCAAATATCTGAAAGTCTGCACTTTAAGTCCATATTGATTATATATCTGTATTGAATATGTTTAGGTGAACAGCTAGAATGCCAAAACTTGTCACTGTCCAAATATTTCTGGACTTAACGCTAATTATCCCGACAACTCCATTGTTATAAGCCAAGGAAATTATTAAACCGAGTGAGATGTAAGAGCTTTAGGTATATATTATTCGATAGACTTTGTCCTATTTTCTGCCTGAATTCGTGAACACCTTACTTCTAATGCCCAACTTTAAAGGGGTCAGTTTCCTTAATGATCAGTTTTTCCACGTTATTCTAACCATTTGCTTTCAAAAGATATTTTATTTGTCTTTTTTTATGTCATTGTCTAACAGATTTACCCTTATATACTCGAGTATAAGCTGAGGCCCCTAATTTTGCCTAAAAAAACTGGGAAAACTTACTGACTCGAGTATAAGCCTAGGGTGGGAAATTCAGCAGCTACTGGTAAATTTTAAAAATAAATATAGATGCCAATAAAAGTAAAATTAATTTAGACATGGTAGGTTAACTGTTTTTGAATATCCATACTGAATTAGGAGCCCATATTATGCTCCATACAGTTCATGATGGTCTCCATAAGATGCTCCATACAAAATACGCCCCATATAATGCTCCATAAAGTTCATGATAAGGCCCCATAAGATGCTTCATACAAAAAATATGCCCCATATAATGCTGCACAAAGGTTAATAATGAACCAGTAAGATGCTCCATAGAATAATATGGCCCATATGTTGCTCCATAAAGGTTGATGGCCTCATAAGATGCCCCATATAATGCTGCATAAAGGTTGATGGCCCCATAAGGTGCTCCATAGAGATACAGTATATGCCCCATATGCTGCTGCTGCTGCAATGAAAAAAAAAGACATACCTCTCGTCGCTGGGGGCCAGGTGCCGGTGTCGCCGCTGGATCAGGCCCCCGGCACTTGCGATATTCACCTGTCCCTGTTCCACCGCCGTGCTCCGCTGTGTCTTCTGGCTCTCTGCAGTGACTGTTCAGGCAGAGCGTGCGCACTAAATACGTCATCGCGCCCTCTGACCTGAACGTCCCAGCCAGAGGACGCGGAAGACAGCAGCGTGCGGCGGTGGAAAGGGGACAAGTGAATATCGCATGGCTCCCCCCCGTCCTCCGCATCATACTCACCACCCTCCTGGCGCGGTCTCTGCACTTTTTGCTTCTCCGATGGTCTCTAGGCGCCGGCAGCTCCTTCCAGTGTTCAGTGGTCACGTGGTACTGCTCATTAAAGTAATGAATATGCGCTCCACGCCTATGGGAGTGGAGTCGCTTGCACATTCATTACTTTAATGAGCGGTACCACGTAACTGCTGAACACAGGGTGAGCTGCCCAGAGACCATCGGAGAAGCAGGGGAGTGCAGAGACCGCGCCAGAAGGGGGCGAGTATGATCAGACAGCCGCCGGCTCCTGCGCTCCCCCTCCCCCACTTTCCCCCTGAGACAATGACTCGAGTATAAGCCGAGAGGGGCACTTTCAGCGTAAAAAAATGGGTTGAAAATCTCAGCTTATACTCGAGTATATACGGTATTTGTAGCACTACATGTGTTTCAGAATAAAGTGCTCCTTTAGACGTCACTGATTTTTCTCATATGTAAAAAACAGTCTGAGTTACGGTACTTTAGTTTGGTCAGTATCTGTTTTTACCATCAGAGTTTATTTAGAGTTTCACTAATTTTTCTCAGATGTAAATATGAACAAATGGAGGCTTCTGAAGTTTCTTATATCAAAAAGTAAAAAACAGACAGTTCATGAATGGCATCTGAGTGCTGTCTGATTTTTTTGTTTTTTAGACTTGTGTTGGCGAGATTGATCCTAGATTCTTATCAAAATCTGACATGTCTCCGTGATTTTGTGCAGACCACCTGGGCTGCAAAAATGTACGGACATGTGAACAACTTCATAGACAATAATGGATAGGAGTTCTGTCCGTGAAAAAGAGAACTCTTATGAGATAAACTGACGTCTGATTGAGCCCTTCAAGTTCAGAGACACCTCTAGTAAAAACAGATCCATTAAAAATGAACTAAAAACGGATACAAGATAGAAGCATGAAACGGATCCTTTCAAAGCTGAAATCTTAGTTTTCTTTCGTTAACAGTTTTCGCTTATGTTGTTTAGTTGTATTTTCCCCCCAATTTGGTCTGTTACTAACTAAATCACTTTAATAATATCAATATGTGGTAAATATTTACTAATCTGCTTCATTTTGTAGAAACAAAGTAAGTTTTTGCTTACTTCGCTGGGAGCAGTTTATTAAAATACTCAAAACTTATTAGAACTGTGAATTGTCTCCAAACCCAGGAGCTGTGTACTAATGAAGCCGAAAACTCAAGGGAACGAGAGCTTCCACCTAATTATAAATATTTTTACTTAAACCAGATGTGGATCGGCTCAGTCCTTTCATCTCTTCCAAGCGTTTCTTTTATCCTCGAAGATTCTCAGCACTGCAGACAAATGAGCGCTCGCATGATTTCTTTCTTTAGGCTTCAATCTTTTCTGCCTTTCTTAGAAATTACCCATTTGATGTAAGTTGAAGCAATTTCCTCATCACTGCGTGCGCTTTGACCTATTCACCCTAAGGTTTTGCTGCGCGTAGAATAAAATCTTGTTCTGTAAAGAAGACCAATCTCCTATAATGTTTTCAGAGTGACCAGAAATTGAGACCGTTTTAATTAGATTATGACCCCAAATGAGACAGCAATAATTACTCTTCTATCGCCACATTGATTGTGTCTGCCTTGTTAACACTGTCATGTACTTTACAATGTTAAATTGTGATCATTTCTTTGTTTGAGAGAATATTATTGCACTTTACACACCGTTGTGTCTTAGTGTCCTTGAATTTGGTTGGGAAGATGTCACATTAGCTATCTTTTTTTTAGTTGTATGAAATGAGGAAATCGGCTAAGTATCTGACTCCCAATCTAATATATAATAAAGTTCATGATTTGATATTTGGCCTCCTATTCCATAGAAATCACATATCAAAATTTGTTCTCCATTAGGATGAAAACTGTTACCTATAGGTAGCTTTCCTGTAAGTCAGTGTCCACCCCATTAAATACATTTTCACTCTGGAAAATGCTGCGCATGCTAGATTGGAGAGGTATGTCTCCTTGTGACATTTTTGCAGCGGTATGAACACAGAAACGATGTTTTATTTTAGTGCTTTGAAAAGTCCCAAAGTTCCCGAAGCATTTTCTGCTCCATACATTAAGGGTTATAGAGACCCTCCCCTCTGCAGTTTAGTGATGGCTGTAGCAGGGAGGCATTGTTGAGCCATTAAAAAGTTAGTCCTGCTCCCTTCACTTCTGCATCAATAGGTGGGCAGGGTACGTGGACGTGCTCCTGTCCCAATCAATAGAATTGTCCAAGCAGTTATCTATAAACGTGCCGTCTCCTCTCAATGTGGAAACGAGGGGAACAGGACTAACTCTTTAATGTGTGGAGCACTTAAGCCTTAATGCCCCGTCACACTAAGTGATCTCGCTAGCGAGATCACTGATCTTGTGACACATCACACACATCTGTGTGTGACGGGGATCAGCGACCGGCCCCCCTGACGGTTATCGCTGATTGTGCTCAAGCGGCCTGGGCCGTTTTTCAATCGCTGATCTCCTGCTGCCCAGCGCGCATCGCTGCATGTGGCAGCGAGAGACCAGCGATCAGCGACGCTGGTTGCTAATGTAAACGTCGGGTATCCAGGAGCCGCGGCTCCTGGATACCCGCTGTTTACCTTGGAAACCGGCGTACACGCTGGTTTCCAAGGTAAACGTCGGGTATCCAGGAGTCGCGCGGCTCCTGGATACCCGACGTTTACATTAGAAACCAGCGTGTATGCCGATTTCCAAGGTAAACAGCGGGTATCCAGGAGCCGCGGCTCCTGGATACCCGACGTTTACATTAGCAACCAGCGTCCAGCGTCGCTGGGGCTGTCTAACGATGTCCCAGCGATCCCATCATGTCGGATCGCTGGGACATCGTTTAGTGTAACGGGGCCTTTAGGGGCAGCGTTTGGGACAGTTGCCAGAAGAAAACCACCATGGTTACTTACCGGTAGCTGGTTTTTCCGGAACCCATGACAGCACACCTGAGAGAGGGATCCGCCCCACCAGGACAGGAACCTACTGAGATATAAGGGGCGGCACCTCTCCCCGCTTCGGTTGGGTTACAGAGCATTGAGAGGACTTCCCGTTAGTACATGTTAATCCAACACCACCCTACTAAACGTGCACACCCATATGGTGAAAAGGGGGGGCATATACGGGTGCTGTCATGGGTTCCGGATAAAATGGCTACCGGTAAGTAACCATGGTGGTTTTCCCTTCACCCATGACAGCACATCTGAGAGATTTTTGGAGACTTCGAAACACCTTAGGGAGGGACCACTGCTTGCAGCACCCTTCTACCAAAGGTTAAGTCAGCAGAGGAGGATAGATTTAATCTATAGTGCTTAAAGAAGGTTGAAGGTGAGACCCAGGTAGCGGCCTTACAGATTTGATCAATCGATAACTCTGCCTTTTCAGCCCAGGAGGCCGCCACGGCTCTGGTGGAATGAGCCTTAATGTCGTCAGGAATCGGAACACCACTAGCTGAGTAAGCTACACTAATGGCTTCCCTAATCCATCTAGCAATAGTCCCTTTTGAAACCCCATAGCCTTTCCTGGCACCCTGAAAAGCTACGAATAGGGACTGGGACCTCCTCCACTGGCTAGTGACAGATATGTATTCTAGCAGGGCTCTCTTGACATCCAAACTGTGGAATTTTTCCTCCCCTGAATTCTTTGGATTGTCGCAGAAGGATGGGAGAATAATCTCCTGACCCCGATGGAAATCTGATGCTACCTTAGGCAGATAAGCGGGGTCTGTTCTTAGTACCACCCTGTCCTGAAAAACTTGTGTATAGGGTGGATTCACTGAGAGAGCCTGCAAGTCGCTTATTCTACGGGCCGATGTAAGGGCCACTAAAATGATGGTTTTTAGGGTCAGAAATTTTATGAGGAGCTGATGTAATTGCTCATGTGGTTCCTTTGTAAGGACCTCTAGTACTAGGTTTAAATGCCAGGGGGCTATTCTGGGTATTGGAATCGGTCTAGCCCTATGACAGGATTTGATGAATCTGGCTATCCATCTATTTGCTGCCAAGCTGCAGTTATAGAGCGCCCCTAGTGCAGACACCTGAACTTTAAGCGTATTTACCACTAACCCCAGCTGCATTTGTAAAAACTCCAAGATGGCACTAATCAGTGGTTCTTGTTCTAACGGCTTACCTAGGAACTGTAGGAATTTATTCCATGTTCTGCCGTAGATATTAGTCGTCACCGGTTTTCTACTCTTAAGCAGGGTGGCCACCAACCCGGGAGAGAAACCTCTATCCCTTAAAAGTGACCTTTCAAATTCCACACCGTCAGATGGAATCCTTTGACTTGAGCGTGGAATACTGGGCCTTGAGCTAGTAGGTCCGGGATTTCTGGCAGAACCCATGGATTGGAGAGGGACATTCTCCGCAGTAGAGTAAACCAGGGCCTTTTTGGCCAAAATGGGGTTATTAGAATCACTTTGGCTTGATCGCTCCTGATCTTCTTGACAACCGTTGGCATCAGAGCCACTGGGGGGAACGCATAGGCTAGCCTGAAGTTCCACTGAATGTGCAATGAGTCCACTTCCCATGGATTTTCCCTCGGGTTTAGTGAGCAAAACCTTTCTGTTTGCCCGTTGTGCTTGTTGGCAAAGAGGTCTATCACTGGTTTTCCCCAAAGCTGCGTTATTTTTTGAAAAACGGACCGATTTAGAGCCCATTCTCCTTGCCCCAGAGTATTGCGGCTCAGGAAATTGGCCTCTGTTTTCTGCCCCTTTTATGTGTAAGGCTGTTAAGGAGTGTAAGTGTTGCTCCGCTCTGCCAAGGATGTCGTCTGCTGCTTTCATTAGGGAGTGTGATCTTGTCCCCCCTTGGTGGTTGATGTACGCCATCGTTACTTTGTTGTCCGACATGATGCGGACATTGCGACCCCTGGGTAGGGAAATAAAGTGGCTTAGGGCTTTGTTCACTGCCCACAGTTCTCTCAGGTTGGAGGATGCCCCCATTTCTTGAGGCGTCCAGGAACCCTGACCTACGTGACCCCTTAGGTGTGCCCCCCCCACCCCGAGGAGCTTGCGTCTGTTAGAATCACGTCTGTCGTCTGTTTGTCCCAAGGTATTCCTGAGGCCAAGTGTGTACTGTCCAGCCACCAGTTGAGAGAGTCTCTGGTCTCTAAGGAAAGCTCCAGCCTTCCTTCTAAACGCCCTCTTAGCGATCTTTGTGCTGATAGTATCTCCCACTGGAGTTGACGGGTGTGAAATTGAGCCCACCTGACCGCCGGAATACAGGACGTCAGGGTACCTAGTAGAGACATCGCCTTCCTCAACGTCATCTGAGGTTGGTTTAGGGCAGCCAAAGCCATGTTCTGCACCTTCTCTATTTTGGTATCCGGAAGCAGACACGCCTGCTGCCCTGAGTCCAGGATAAATCCCAGGAAGGTCTGTTTCTTTAGGGGTTGTAGTTTTGACTTTTTTTGAAATTTATTATCCACCCTAATTCTTGTAAGGTGTCGGTCACCCGGCTCAACTGTGCCGTACAGTGGTCCTCTGAGCTGCCCACTATGAGGAAATCGTCCAGGTAGGGTATTATGACCGTAACGTGAATCCGGAGGAAGGCTGTTACCTCCGCTATGACCTTGGTGAAAACCCTCGGGGCTATAGATATGCCAAACGGAAGAGCTCTGAATTGGAAATGCCTCAGTACGCCTTGGATATAAAGCGCTACCCTCAAGTATTTCTGGTAATCTGGATGGATAGGGATGTGATAATATGCATCCTTCAGATCGACTACAGTCATAAAACAATCTTGATGTAGTAGCTTTATGGCCGTAGTCACCGACTCCATCTTGAAGGATTGAATCCTTATCCACCGATTGAGTCCTCTGAGGTTTATAATTGTCCTGAACGATTGGTCCGGTTTCTTTATCAGAAAAAGAGGTGAATAGAACCCCCTTCCCTTCTGTGTGTCTGTGACTTCGTAAAGGACCTGCTTGTCTATCAGGTTCAGGATCTCCGCTTCCAAAGCCAACTGTTCTTTGGTCGCCTTTCTGACAGGGGTAACGACAAACACGGCTTTTGGCTGGAGAACAAAGGGGATTCTCAGGCCTTCTCTTAAGACGCCTAGGATCCAGGTATTGGAGGAGATCTTTTCCCAGGCCTGGGAAAAGAGTGCCAATCTCCCCCCCTACTGTAATACTGGCGTCATTGTGGCGATTTTTTTGAGGTGGAGGTACCCCCACCAAACATAAATCCCGACTCTTTTTTCTTTTTATCCTCCCATCTTCTGTCGCCCGGAGGACGCCCCCTATTGAATCTTCCACCCCTGCGAAAGGGCTGTCTTCTCTGCTCTGTCGGGAACCTGGGGAAGCCTTATCGTCTTAAGTTCTTCCTGAATAGGAACCGACCATCACAGAGGAGGGAGCACAGTTTAGCTTTAGACTGCAGGACACCTGGACAGCCTTTAAGCCATAGTGCACGTCTGGCAGCATTTGATAATCCTGCCGCCCTAGCCGTCAACCTCATAGAATCCGCCAAGGTATCTGCTAAAAAAAGCTGCTGCCCCATGCAAGAGATACATATCTGCCAATATCTTCTCTCTTGGGACCTTTGATGCTAGCTATCTGCCAATATCTTCTCTCTTGGGACCTTTGATGCTAGCTTCTCTTCTAACTGCTGCAGCCAGATCATCAGGGAGCGTGCCGTGCAGGTGCCTGCTATCGTCAGCTTTAGTCCTCCCGCTGTCGCTTCCCATGCATGCCTCAAATATGAATCCACTTTCTTGTCTAGCGGGTCCCTAAGAACCCCTGAATCTTCCAGGGGCAGGGCCGATTTTTTAGAAGACCTGGATACCGCTGCGTCTATCTTTGGGACCTTGTCCCATATTTCCGCATCCTTGTGCTCAAAGGGGTATCGTCTCTTAGAAGTGGAGGGAAGAGCTCCTGACTTTTCGGGTTTCCTCCACTCTCTCTCAATAAGCGCTTGGATCTTTTCGTTCACTGGAAAGGTCCGTTTTTTCCTCTCTTGGAGCCCCTCAAACATAACGTCCTCTAGGGTTTTAGCCGCTTTCTCTTCCTGTAGGCCCATCGTTGTTCTAATGGCTTTTAGGAGAGCAGCTTCTACCGGGAAACATGGCTTACCCCCTGTGTCGCTGTCTGAGGAGGACGCCTGTTCTGTTTGAGACGAGGCCGAAGAGGAATTTGAGGGAGAACTAGGGGGGATTCTTTCTACCTTTCCTCCCTTTTTTCAATAGGGTCTTAATTGAACCCTCCATTTCCGACCTAACGGCCGATATCAGATTAGCCGCGAAACTAGACGCTTCCTCCGCCATGGTCCGCTGAATGCAACTGGCGCAGAGGTCTTTCTGCCAGTCTCTTGCTAGGGCCGTTTTACATATGGCACAGTCCCTATTATTCTTCTTATTTCCTGCTTTTTTGGGCCTTTCCTACGGGGTCAAACATACAACAGAGAAACCCTATTAAAATAAATGCTAGCATTCACGAAGATCACTCACCACCCGTAATCAAGGGTACCGAACTAGGAGGCTGCGTCGGAGCACATGACCTGTGCTCTCTGGACCTTGAGGAATCTCCCGACCTGGGGCGGCTGCTGCTCAAGCGGCTTCCATGTTTGCGGCCGGAGGGCTGTGAGGGAGGCAGAGACAAGGACCTCTGCTGCTCTGACTCCGTTCTTGCACCGCCTGCCCTGCCGCAGCTCCTCGTTTAAATGTGGCCTCCGTCCTGGTGGGTGTCTCCTTCCCTCCCCCCTGCGACCGCTGACCGACCGCTTCAGAAAGCCGGCCGGCGTCGCACCCGGCGCCATGATACCATCGCCTTCTGCTGACGTCAGCCGGCGCACCCACAATCCTTTGCGCCGCTGACGTCAGCGACCGGAAGGCGCCCGCGTCTCTCCCCTGCCAGACGCCTGGGGGATCGAGATGCGGCGCGCGCGAGGGGAGGGCGGCGCGGTGGGGGCTTCCAGGAGCCACCGGGATCCCACCTGCGCCCACACGAACCCGGAGGACCCCGGGGACTGTGCCTCCAGCACCCGACGGCCGGCGCTACAGGTAAGGCACCTATTCTTCCCGTGCCGGGACGGGCCTGGGTCCCCTTTTTTTTTTTTTTTTTTTTTCTTCGCCCATGACAGGCACCGCCGACAGTGGAATTCCTTCCAGGACAGGAACCCAACTGAAGCGGGGGAGAGGTGCCGCCCCTTATATCTCAATAGGTTCCTGTCCTGGCGGGGCGGATCTCTCTCTCAGGTGTGCTCTCATGGGTGAAGGGAAAACATATATTTTGCTTTCATGCTGCTAATAAAACTGTGTAGAAAGATACATATGAACACCTATACACCATTTCTGCACCGATTATCCAATTTTCTGTCAAATATCAGCATTAATACATAAGTATAGCTACATCAATGGCACCGGAAGCGACTGCCAGTATTACTCCAGACTATCTACAGCAATCTGATTGATAAAAGTCTTACAATTGTTCTAACATGTAAATACATTTTCTGTGGATTGCATACTATATTTGCACATGTAAACATTTTTCTACTACATTATTTCTCCTGATATTTCAATTTTAGTAGATTCTTGGAACTTTCTTACAACTCTGTGCCATTATTCCTTCTAGAAATTTTTAGCTTATTTAAGCACTAGACGTTACCAGCTGGGTAGTTGGTCACTAAACACTCCCTACACTAGAGGTCCCCAACCTTTCTGCTACATTCGATTCTGAGAGAAAATCATGAGCCACATCCAGGCTGCCCCTCACAGTAAGCGCAGCCACCATTACCGGTATGACAACAGCAAAAGCTTCCCCACGTAAAGCACACTGAGACTGTGTGTCCATCTAGTCAGAATATTTGCATTCAAGGGTTCCCTCTTTACCCTCATTTGGTATTCTCGTATCCATCACACCTTCCATACTATCGCATCCAATTACAATCTCCCCTCTTTCTAACCATATCATCCTATCTGCAGCTTACTATATTTATTTCTCTCCCTTTCCCCCCCTACAAGTATAAGCACATCCAGATCTGCGACTCCTAAAAGTCATCACCTTGAGACCCTCTTTTCATAGCTAGATGCATCAGGTGCTAATTCACTAAGCTGGCAGACAGTCGTGAGCCACACATCATGGACTTGAGTCACATGTGGCTTCTGAGCCACAGATTGGGGTCTCCTGCTCTACACACACCTCTATCCACCTTTATTTCCTTTAGAAGTAACTGGAAAAGTGCAGCAAAAGATACCCTAGATTTGTAGATTTGCTGGGGGGGGGGGTAGAAGTATTTACTGTAGAAATGAAGTCAGGAAAAGTGACGTGTCCTCTCTTAATGGTAATTTGTAAGATGGTGTTTGTATTTAGACTACAGCAATCTGCTGAGCAAGCGGCACACAGTGTTGCTCTCAGATTAAATAGCAATCAATGTTTTATTAGCAGGAGATCATCACTGCCGGACTAAAGGTCCCGTTACATTTAGCGATGCACCAGCGATCCCGACAGCGATACGACCCGGTCAGGATCGCTGGTGCATCGCTAAATGGTCGCTAGTGAGCTGCCAAACAGGCAGATCTCACCAGCGATGCAGCGTCAGTCGTCACTTACCTGTCACACTCAGCGAGGGTGCCGTCTTCCGCCCGCGTCCATGGAGTCGATCGTCGGTGCCAGCAAGCCGACGACGAGAAATGGACCAGGACGATCTCGCGCGATCAGCGATATCCAGAGGGGAGCCGGGTTGGCGGTAAGTGTCACATGTAGCGAGATCACTAGCGATATCGCTGTTACGTCACAAAATCGGTGACGCTTTAGCGATATCGTTAGCGATCTCGCTATGGGTGAAGGGGGCTTAAGAGTCACGGGCAGGCCGGTCAAACTAATCTGTGTAGCCCAGCCCCCACCACTATTTGGCAGCTTGCTGACAATGTAATAATAATATAATACATTTTATTTTTATAGCGCCGACATATTCCGCAGCACTTTATATTTCAGAGGGGATTTGTACAGACAATAGACATTACAGCATAACAATAATCACATACAGTAGATTATAACAAATACCAAGAGGAAAGTACAGTGTACACAGAAATATGCCAATCAGAGGTGTTGACGTGGTTATACAGAGTTCAGCCTTCTGACCAACGCTACATCTGCAGCCGAGGAAACCGAGAATCTATGACTACTGCAGCAAACAGCTCAGTAAGTGACACACCGCTAGAATCCAGGGTCTCTGCCCCTACATCATTATGCTCTCTGATTCTATAGCAAAAACCTTTTCTCTGGATTCCATGTTATTTTTGATGTGTATGTAGGAATTGTTGCAAAGAACTGTTTTGTTAGGGTTTCAGTCTTCTAAATTTGGTGATCAAAATCTCTTCTACCTAAATTTTGAATGATTTTCTTTTCATATAATTTAGTTTTTGCAAATACAAATTTTCCAAGGCGTTTTTTACTTGATCTTTTCCGTAATTACAATACCAATGCCAATGATTTCTCCTTTTTATTGATTAAAAAAAAGTAACAAACATACTTTTAATTCATTACTGTTTAGCCAGGTGTCCAAGCTTGTATATCACATTTATTACTGAGTCAATTCTGCATTGATGATCTGCAGGTCAACTGCGCACAGATGCCAAGCTGTGGCCATCTGCTTCATCTTGGACCTTGTGAATGCTCTGACCTGTCAGCACTTATATATTTTCTATTCTTTCTCTTCTCCTCTTCTTTCATATCTGGCCATCTTCCACGGCACTACGGTGCTGCTAGCAGGTTAAAATCTGTGCTGATTTTTTTTTTTTACCAGAAATCAAATTAGCTGAGGCTCACTCCTAAGTGTTTGTCTATTTAAGTGTCAACGGTGGAAATGGGGGTTAAAAGTACGGTACGCCTTCCATTAAAGTTTAAAACAGACTGGCTTTCCATCTAGAGCAATAATTGCTAAAATGCTTTGTTGCAACAGATCAAAGATAAAGGCAGAGGTAGCGTTTCAGTTTTTAATGTTGTAGATTGTCTATTAGAATTGGTGCAAATCAATTCGCACGTCTCATTCCATCAGCCACGACAGTGGTTTGTGGCTGCCGCATGGGCGAGGCATTAGCTACTATCTCAGTGGGTCTTTTCTTTGATTGGGCGGACTGGCGCAATGATGTACCTTAATTCCGGTGTGACACACTTGGGATGTCGCACCAGGCCGGCCTGTCAAAAGTGTAACCCCAGATGAGGAGGACCAAGGTAACACAAGACACTCTCATAATGATCAGAAACACAAAAACATAGAACACAAAACGTCCAAGATTAAAAAAGTAACACATTTTATTAGGAAAAATGTTTATACACTGAAAAATGATAAAATAAGAGACATAATGACAATGTAGATAGTTTGGAATAAAGGTGTAAAGAAAAAAGACCCAAAGTCGATGCAATGGAAGCATCATGACTCACCGCCTCCAAAGAAGGCACATGCCCAACCCATTAAAGTGGATGGGAAGACCAGTAGAATAGCAGCAATTTATAAAAAGTGCCAGTGCATATTATATAGTTCATGCTAAACTAATATATTTCTCCTTAGTCATATGCTTCAACAGCCCCCAAGGAAGCCCACTCGAAAAGAGCGTTGGGCCGACAGCATTTGACCCTTAGTGGAGACCATGGGTAAGACCTGTGTTACATGGCATATTCCTCACTGAGCATGCTCTCCTAAAGATATAGACACCCTTTAAATTTGGTTTATTGATAGATATTTCTCCATTGCTGACTTTTCACTTGTACCTCCCAATTATTGTTGCTGACTTAGTATTATCTCTATACATGTCTGTATCTGAGGCATCAAGTGGTTATATCACTAGGGAGAAATATATTGGTTTAGCATGAACTATATGAGCACTGGCACTTTATATAATTTGCTGCTATTCTACTGGTCTTCCCATCCACTTTAATGGGTTGGGCATGTGCCTTCTTTGGAGGCGGTGAGTCATGATGCTTCCATTGCATCGACTGGACTTTATTCTCAGAATCATAGTGATGGACCCAGCTTTCATCCTGTGTGATCAGTCTGTTGAAAAAGTCCTCCTGGTTTCCATGGCACATCATCAATAGAGCCTCAGAGCATTCGTCTCGTTCCTGCTTCTGGAAAGGCGTGAGCAGCCGGGGAACCCATCGAGCATGTGAAGATGGTCTTGGATGATTTTTCTCCTTCGTCTCATTGGGGGACACAGGTACTGTGGGTGTGTGCTACTGCCATCTGGAGGCTGACACTAGGCAAACAACACAAGGTTAGCTCCTCCCCCGCCGTATACACCCTCACCCTGATTGCGGGCGGAAGCCAGTTTTTTGCTTAGTGTCTATGGAGGCACACGTCTGGTCTTTTTTCTCCAGACTTTTTTTCCATGAAGATTAGACAGGGGCAATGGATCCTATTGAAAGGGTCCGATTTCCCCAAACCATCAACGGGCGAGCACGTGTCGAGTATCGTCTCCACGTATCCTTTCCCGCACCGTGGGACAAATCTGGGCAATTTCTCCAGAATTTGTTATTTTAATTTGTTTTTTTCTTTTCTTTATTTTTTTAAGAAGATGAGGCAGTGGCAACGGATCCTATTGAAATGGTCCGATTTCCCCAAACCAACAACGGGCGAGCACGTGCGAGTGTCCCTCCACGTATCCTTTCACGCGACGTGGGACATGATGCCGGACCTAGCCCTCTCCTCGGCTGATGCTGGGCGGAGTTAGGGTGCCTGCATCGGCCAAGATCCCCACACCACCCCCCGCTCCCTGTTTTGGTTGGTCGTGATCCTGGAAGGGCCTACCTGGAGTCGTCTGAATGAAGTGGACTTGAAGGTACAGGTCGTACGGGGGGGCTCCTGGGCAGCAGCAGGCAGCGGTGTGCGTTCCCCTGAGGCCATCCTTGTTTCCATAGTGGGGCCAGGAGTAGCGGCGCTTTCGCCGTCATCACCACCGCGGCGCTGCGGCTGCGATGCATGTGTCCGCTGCGGGCGGTGTTGAAAAATTTAGCCCCCGGCCTTGGTCAGTGTTAGGCCGCGGCGGAAGTACCACCCACGGTGCGCATCATCACTTCCGGTGGCCCGCCCCTTGCAACCTGGGCGGGCGCCGCATAAATCCAGGCCCCGGCTTCAGTGCGGGGTAGGCCGCAACCAGGGAAGAGGTCGGGGCTGCGGAGCGCAGTCGGACGCAGGTCAGGTGAGTACAGCTTCGCTGCGGAGGCCGCTAAACACCAAGGGAGCCCCTCCTCCCCCACCCCTCCCTCTCATTGAAGTAAAAAAAAAAAAAAAAAAAAAAAGTTATACATATATAAAACGCCTGGCAGGCACAATATGGCCGGGAAAGGGAAGACGCACACTTTTCTCTACGCTGCATGCACTTCTTGTAGGGCTTCGTTTCCACGAGCGCAGAGCACCAAATTGTGCGAGGCCTGCGACTCCGAACGCACCCACGAGACTCCCCCGGCGACTGAATCCAGAGAGCCGAATCCTTCAGAATGGGCGCTATCATTGTCCCAGTGTATGGCTTCGCTTACGAAGGCGATTGAGTCCCTTCACGCCCCAAAGGGGGGCAAGGATAGTGACTCGCTTATCTGGGAGGGGTCCTCCACCTCACAGGAACCTTCGGCCTGCAGGGGCTGCTCCCATGCCAGACAGGGGCGAAGGAAACGAACCCGCACGAGGTTTCCCGATCTATCCGATGCCGATAGCAGGGAGCGGGCAGAGTTTGGATCGTGACTCAGACGAGCCACTTGATCTAGATACCCCGGGGTGCCGGGAGACAGTGGACAGCCTCATTGAAGCTGTCAATCACACCCTGGGAATTGAAGATAGTGCTCTCTTGGCCGCGGGCCATAAGGTAGCCTTTAAGCGGGCCAGACAACCGCATAGAGTGTTTGGCACTCACCCAGAATTTGAGGACATAGTGCAGCGCCACAGAGAACGCCCAGATAGGCGCTTCTCGGGCCAGAAGACTATAGAGGCAAGATACCTATTTGCCCCGGAACTCTGTAAGAAATGGGCGGAATCCCCAGTGGTGGAACCGCCAGAGTCGCGCCTGGCCTTGAAGTCTTTGTTGTCGGTGCCTAGCGGCTCGTCCATTAAGGACCCCACGGATTGGCTCTTAGAGAGCTTGGTGCGATCATTTTTTGAGGCATCAGGGTCGGCGCTCGCCCCCTCGTTCGCGGCGACGTGGGTAGCCAAAGCCATGATGTCATGGTCAGCGTCTTTGAATAAGGCCTTGCAGGATAGAGGCCTACCTGTGGAGGTGTCTGAGGTCGCAAGTCAGATTGCAATGGCTGGAGACTACTTAATGCTTCTTTGGATGCGGCTAATTGTGTGGCATTTGCAGCCGCTAACGCGGTAGCCATTAGGAGAGCCCTCTGGTTGAGGATTTGGCGAGCTGATTCAGTTTCCAAGAAGTCCTTGACTTCCTTGCCCTGTCAGGGAGACCGCCTGTTCAGGGAGAAGTTGGATCAGCTCATCTCCGACGCGACAGGAGAAAAAAGCAGCTTCCTCCCGCAGCAAAAGGTGAAACAGCCTTTTCGCCAGGTCCCGACACATTTTCGAGCCTTTCGCAACACCGGATGGATGGCAGCAGCCAGTTCGGCCGGCCCACCTCGCTCCAACCAGGATAGGGAGCAACAGGTCTCATAGACCCATTCCGGTGGGAAGGATGCGCACTCGCCAGCCCAGGTCAAGAGGAGCCAGGGCCCAGAGACCCTCAGCCAAATGACTCTGAGCCCTTGGTAGGCGACATCAGCAGGGTGGGGGCTGCCTGCTCTTTTTTCGTCATATCTGGGCCGAGGTAGCAAACGACTTATGGGTGGCGGAACTGGTGACTTAAGGGTACAAAATTGAGTTCATCCGGTACCCTCCAACACGGTTTTTTCTCTCCCGACTTCCCAAGGTGAAGCCCCGGGCAAAGGCGCTGCTAGGGGCCATCAATTCACTCCAAAACAACGGAGTTCCCGTACCAGAGCACGAGAAAGCTCAGGGTTTTTATTCCAATCTGTTCGCGCCCCCAAAACGGACGGGACAGTCAGGCCGGTTTTGGACCTGAAGATCCTAAACAGGTTCATCAGGGTCAAACATTTCAGGATGAATCTCTCCGGTCAGTTATATCAGCCATGGAGCAGGGAGAGTACTTAGCCAGCAGGGAGAGTACTTAGCCTCGATCGATATCCAGGATGCCTACCTGCACGTTCCCATTTTTCCGTCGCACCAAAAGTTTCTTCGGTTCGCCATCAATGGTCGACACTTTCAATTCGCAGCACTCCTGTCAGGAACACCGCACTGCACTTTCTCACTGAGCCAGTGCGCGTGTCCTGAGTAAAGCGAACTGTGCTCAAAGATACCTGTGGAGCGGGCAGCAGCCGAGTAGATGCGTACTTCAGAACCGCAGGACCTGAAGCACGTGATTGCTGGCGGCGTGGCCTAAACTCCCAGAGAGCTAAGAGCTGCACGAGAACTCCTAGCAGGGTAACTGCGAGACAAAGTTACCAAGGGGCAGAGACAGCGAGGATAGTCAGGACATAGCCAATGAGTCATACACAGGGAGGGTAGCGAAGTACAGAATCAACAGGCAAACTCACAACAGGGAACAGAACCGGGTCAGAACCATATAAACAAGCTATAACAACGAACAAGCACAGGCACACAGAGGTCACCACACTTGGCCAAAGGCAAAAGTATAACTGACAGGGATTGGAGCTTCCCAGGGGTTTAAGAAGCTCTCCCAGAACCATGGAGAGGCCACAATCATTAACCCCAGGTGTGCAGGTCAAAACCTGCACTGAGCTCCAGACATTAACCAATGACGTGCAGCTCAAAAACCTGCACTGGGATCATGACAACTCCCATTCGGGATAGCCACCGCCCCCAGAGTGTTCACAAAGGTGATGGCAGTCATAATGGCCGTCTTACACTCGCGGGGCATAGTCGTCTTGCCATACTTAGACGACCACTTAGTGAAGGGTCCCTCATTTCGGGCATGCAAGGAGAATGTCAGCATTACGCTGGATACACTCTCCCGCTTAGGATGGTTGGTCAACAGGAAGAAATCATCTCTGGTCCCAGCTCGGAGGATTGCTTTTCTGGGAATGATCTTCGATACCTTGCAAGGGTTGGTAATTCTCCCTCGAAACAAAGCCCTAGTGCTCCGGCAAGAAGTCCAGAAGCTCCAGCAGCCGGTCCCTCACACCATTCGGTTTGGGATGAAGATACTAGGGAAGATGGTGGCAGCAATGGAAGCATTTCCGTTTGCCCAATTTCATCTTCGACCCCTACAGCACGCTCTCTTGTCAGCATGGGACAAGAACCCGTTCACCCTTGATCAGCGGTGACGGCTGTCCCCTCAGGTCAGGCAATCACTAGAGTGGTGGACGACCAGATCCTCCCTTCTTCAGGGGTAACAGTTTCCCCCAGACCGCTGGCTAGTGGTCACGACCGACGCCAGTCTCCTCGGCTGGGAGCAGTTTTTCGCCACCACACGGCCCAGGGCCAGTGGTCGCAACAGAAAGCTCGTCTCCCGATCAACTTGTTGGAAATACGAGCTATCTGGCAGGCGCTGCAGCATTTTCAGCACCTCCTAGCAGGACGGCCCATTCGGATACAGTCAGACAACGCCACGGCGGTGACTTATGTAAATCATCAGGGGGGCACGCGCAGCAGGGCAACCATGTGCGAGATAGCGCGTGTGCTTCATTGGGCCGAGAAGAACCAGTCGGTAATATCGGCAGTCTACATCCCAGGCATAGAAAATTGGGCAGCGGACTTCCTCAGCCGACAAGAGGTCGTGGCTGGGGAATGGGCCTTGCACCCTGAGGTCTAACAGCAAATTGGCCAACGGTGGGGAACACCGGATGTGGATCTGATGGTGTCCAGAAGGAACGCCAAGGTGGCTGTGTTCGTCGCTCGGCCGCGAGACCCACGAGCGTTCAGGGTGGATGCGTTGGTCCTACCATGGAACCAGTTTCGCCTTCCATACCTGTTTCCCCCCGTTGCTATTGCTTCCGAGGGTCGTCAGGAAGATCAAAATAGAGGGGGTCCCAGCAATTCTGCTGGCACCAGACTGGCCCCGTCGGGCGTGGTACGCAGATCTTGTGCGGCTGCTCACCGACGTCCCATGGCGACTGCCAGAGCGCCCAGATCTACTGCACCAGGGCCCGATCTTCCACCCGAACTCAGGGGCCCTTGAATCTTGGATTCTAACTCAAGCAGGGTTTGAACGTGAGGTGGTCGCTACAATGGTTAGTGCCAGGAAACCGACCTCGGCGAAAATCTACCACCACACCTGGAAAGTTTTCTTCACTTGGTGCAGAGAGCGGGGTCGTTCGCCACTGACATTCTCTATCCCCAACATCTTGGCTTTTCTTCAATCAGGCCTAGACTCAGGGCTGGCCCCAAGCTCCCTTTGGAGACAGATATCGGCGTTGTCCGTCCTTTTCCAGCGAAAGATTGCTACTAATATGCAGGTAAAGACTTTCATCCAGGGAGTCTCTCATCTAGTACCTCCCTATAAGGCGCCGATGGACACCTGGGACCTTAACCTACAGGATATTTCCTTATCGTTCCTCTCTTGGAAGGTGGTATTTTTGGTAGCCATTACCTCCGTTAGGCGAGTTTCAGAGTTGGCGCTGTCTTGCCGAGCTCCTTTTCACAGTTTCCACAAGGATAAAGTGGTGCTTAGACCAGCTCCCCCCTTTCTGCTGAAAGTCGTGTCCTCATTCCACATTAATGAGGATATTGTCTTGCCCTCGTTCTGTCCGGCACGGTGCATCGCGTAGAAAAGGCTCTTCACGCGCTGGACCTGGTGAGAGCACTCAGGAGGTACGTGTCGCGGACGGCACCTTTTCGCCAGACAGATACGCTGTTCGTGCTCCCTGAAGGGCGCAGGAGGGGACTCGCTGCCTCAATATCGACCATAGCCAGATGGATCCGTTTAACAATTCAAGAGGCCTATGGCATCATCAGAGGTGCGCCGGTTCCATCAGGGATCAAAGCACATTCTACTCGGGCGGTGGGCGCCTCTTGGGCGCTTTGGCATCAGGCTTCGGCGGAACAGGTATGGAACGCAGCAACCTGGTCCAGCCTACACACGATTACTAAACATTACAATGTCCATACTCAGGCTTCGGCAGATGCAAGCCTGGGTAGAAGGATTCTCCAAGCAGCGGTGGAGCACCTTTAAACAAGAGGTGCATGTAGCTTGGATCGGTGAGTCAATCTCCCACCCAGGGACTGCTTTAGGACGTCCCACAGTACCTGTGTCCCCCAATGAGACGAAGGAGAAACATGGATTTTTGTGAGTACTCACCGTAAAATCCTTTTCTCCGAGACGCTCATTGGGGGACACAACACCCACCCTGTTAACCTAGTTGGCTCTTGTTTATTTAATGTGTATTTGTTTTGTGAATGTCAGGGTGGTTCTTTCCTTGTCAGACATATTGTTTTCTGCATTAAGGCTGATTGTTATTGTTCTACTGCTTTTGCACTAAACTGGCTTCCGCCCGCAATCAAGGCGAGGGTGTACACGGCGGGGGAGGAGCTAACCTTGTGTTGTTTGCCTAGTGTCAGCCTCCAGATTGCGGTAGCATACACCCACAATACCTGTGTCCCCCAATGAGCGTCTCGGAGAAAAGGCTTTTACGGTGAGTATTCACATAAATCCATGTTTTTCCACGGACCCCACATTAATCTTGATATTTTGGGCTAGGTGGCGAATGGTTACGTGGTGATTTTCCAAAATGGCGACCTCCACTTGCTGTATGGTGAGTTCATCAATAGCAGAGTGGAATTGGAGCTGTTGGCACCTAAAGCCGACTACTGACGATGCCAGTTCTTGACTACATCGTATGATGGGGAATCATCACCATAAACCTCTTTCATCTCATTGAACGTCTCCTTTGGTGTGCGGCCTTTCAAGTAAAGGAACTTGAGGACTTCTCTGTATTCCACAGGGTCCATTATCAAACCTCACTCCGCTTCAGCACCTATAAAATCAAGACCGTTATCAGTCCTGAGTTGCAAATTGGCACACAACCTATAGAGACATATCATTACACATGTGCAGTTTCAGCATCCTGTGATAAATAGAAGTGGATGCGGAGAAATCTTTAATGAACGCCCCTCGTGTATATACAGCACTTTATTCACATATAGGTGAAAGAATAAACAACTTTATTACAGTAGTTTATGCATGTAGGTGCTAATACATACAGGATGGCCATTTATATGGAGACACCTGGGTGGGCCGACTTCAAAATGGCCACCACGGTCACCACCCATCTAGAAAAGTTTTCCCCCTCCCATATACTAATGTGCCACAAACAGGAAGTTGATATCACCAACCATTCCCATTTAATTTAGGTGTATATATAAATGTCCCACCCAGGTCTAACCTTATAAATGGCCCACCCTGTAGTCTTCTGTTTTCAACTATATTTAAAGTGCTCCCCTTCTTTTTAAAATATCTATCCGTCTTCCATGTTATTAATCCTTTTTTCTTTTATTGAGAGGCTGCCTGTGATTCTAACTTGCAAGTCGAGAAACCTGATAAAGGAGAACCTGTCATCAGATATTAACATTTTTTCATATAACGTACAGTCAACACCTTGTGAGTACAGTAATCACTTGGTCAACCGTGAAGGGTCACTTGATCCTCCCTCGACAACCTTTCAGTCCTGTGTTACAGCTTTTTGAATGCCCCCCCGAAAAAGCTTTTATTATTCTCACCTATGGGCGGTCCGGTCCACTGAGTGTCGCTGGTTTTATTCCAGTGCCTGCTCTCTTCTTGCCATTGCCGTCCTCCTCCTCTGCTTCCTGTGGATGAAGCATCCTGCGTCATCCACATAGTGTCCCCCATCGCGCTCCTGCACAGGCATATTTCCCTCTGGCCTGCCAAGGACAGAGCAAACTCTTGTTCTGCACATGAGAGGGGAAAGTCCAAAAAGCACCGGCGCATGCGCACTACAGTGCCTTTGCTTTGCCCTCAGCAGGGCAGAGAGAATACATGGATTGATAATGTGCATGATTTTCTGGATACATTTAGCTGTCTTGAACAATGTGCACGGGGTGTACAATTAAACTATCCTGCCGTAGTGTATAATGTAATTATATAATTATGCTTGTACATTTATTACGATGTGAGTCTGACATTGTTAGATCGCCTTGCTCCAGAGGTGTCACTGCAGATTATATAAAGTGTTCTTTGTGCTTTGAAGGGACTGACGTAGGAGCTTTGCCTTTTAAATCATTGCGTCTGTGGATGTCTACTTTAGTGAGTAGAAACAGAGTGGTTATAGAATGGTGCAGACAGTGTGTTAGATGCCTATAAATATTAGATGATTACTGATGGTTTTGCCGGTTTCATTAACATCATTAAGATCAGGTGACGGACTATGTCTATGCAAAAGGCGCATCACTCAGTTTTGATCTTTCCTCAAAAATAGAAACTTATCTATTGTAGAAGCCATTTCATCACTGAGCTGTATTCTTCCTTCGCCAGTCAGTATTTCTCCTGAGCATTGGCCTACCTAGTAACTGGTAGTAGCAAGCTGTAGTAGTCATGGTAAGTAGCGATGGAAATTTGGAGAACTAATGACCTCTCTTTATAGAATTGAATAATACTTATTATTCTCTCCACATGTGTTTCCTTTCTCTTTGGTTGATGGCAACTGTTCTAAAAGCTCAAAATAAGCGTTCTTTTCTGTTGAATCCCATGCCACCCCAATACATCCTTTCCACTACTCCCTTTAGGTCTTAGCTGACATTGATGTAGCATTGATGTCCTGCCTACATCATTTACCTCTGCTGCTAATCAGTGAGCTCATCGGTCATGCCAAGGTAGATGGTACAAGGCTGCAGAGGTCACATGTTGTAGACAAGATGCCAGTTGCCCTCCAGGGAGCCACAAAACTGCTGAGCTTCCACCAATATTACAAACCTGTCTGCTTGTGAGCTGGAACCTGAAGCTGAGAGTAACCTGCAGATGTGTCCGGTATAATCGCACACAGCTCTGCAGTGAGATCAGGAGAGCAGAGAGCGGCCATTACACATCACACTGGTAACCATTACACATCACACTGGTAAGCATTAGGTTATTTGCCCACGATTAGGAATAGTAGCGTTTTGGACGCAGCATATTTTCGCTGTATCCAAAATGCTGATTTCTAGTTGCCACACTTGTGTTTAGGTACATGCGGATTTACCGCATGTAATGACATTCTGTTGTTGAAAATGCGCAGCGTAGATGCTAGTTTCCACTGCAGAAATTGATCTGCTGAGGCTCATAATCCTGCGCCGCGGGTGAGTGTACGCAGTGTTAAATAGAAGCACCGTGGGCAATGAGATTGCTATAAATCCAATCCACTGGGCTTGCAATTTAGAATGCAGTGAAAATATTATGTTTCCAAAATGCTGCTGTTCCTGATTGTGGGCATGCAGCCTTACAGGTCACTCTGGTAACCAATACACGTCACACTAGTAAGGCCCCCTTATATTTAAAACCCGCTCTGGAGGCAGAATTATCTTCCAGGCAGCTTCCTAGAACAGCTCATTTATATAAAGTGATAAAAGATGATTTCTCAGTAACAAGGCATCTGATAAGAGACACACAGGGAGGACTTTTTCAGAAGCCTGTAACCTGTATGCCCATATTAATAGTTTACATAGGTCAAATGTGGTGTCAGAGATTCCCTTTAACAAACTTTATTAACTTTCCTTACACTTACAATTTAGGCCAATAATGTAAATAAGTAAGTTGGGATTACTGCTGTTAGGGCATGCTGGGAGTTGTAGTAGTGCAATAGTGGTTATAGATCACTGTTTTATAGACATGAATGTAGATGCTCTTCACGTAATTGAGATTTGCACAAATAGTGACCCCCACGTTAACACTGGATACTCGTCACTCTTAACATGTCTGTGAATGCTATTTGACAAGGCCGAAGACACAGGTATAAAATAGTTTTCTCCTACATTCGGTGGCTCCGTTGGGGCTTATGTCCGAACCTCCACGAAATGGATTTAGGCGTATGTACTGATGGAGTCACTGTGCGCTATCATACATAATTTTCGGCCGAATGCACCTAGATAAGCCAGCACCAAGTCGTCTTGCTGTCCACCTCCATTAGGCATATTTGGCCGAACATAATTCACCAGAGATCACACTGTGACTTCATCTGCATCATAGCAGTCAATGGCCCTGTAGGCACATACTCCCAGATCTGTTTTGCTTTGGGGCAGGGGTTCGGACGCAAGTCCCAATGGAGCCACTGACCGTAGGAGAAAACGCTATGTGAACCCAGGATAGGGAGTCACTTGCTGGCTGCATTGACTCAAAGTTGGACAGGATGAGCATGCATAAAAAAGTCACCTTTATTCGTTTAGTTTCTACAATTTTTTGCAATCTTCAGCATATTTTTGGAAAGTGACAAGAACTTGTAGCAGTGTATTTTGGTTTCTTACCAGATTGCATTATTTATTGTGGACACATCTAATGTTTTAGTTCCTAGGTGGATTGTTTCGGAAAATTCCTCATCACCAGAAGGTTAAGTGCAGGTTGCGAGAGGCATGGCGTTCCTATTGTTGCAGCTGCATATGTTAATTCCTTTACTTTAGAGGAGTAAGCAAATCCATTAGATTTGTTCCTGGCATGGCTGGAACCATTGCGGTTAATGTTAATGACTTTCAGTAATGCCTCTTGCCTGCATACTTTCACCGCTTTGCAATGGGCTCCTGAATAGCAAATGACATAGGAAAGGCTTACCAACTGCTGGCCTGACAAGGAGGAAGCTTAGATAAACTCATGCGGTAGGGACCCATCATATAGTTTCTGCTCAGTTTGATTATTTCATGTCAGCAGTCTTGGTGATAGGAGAGGCCATAAAACAAATCTCGTCAATTTCTCTGAAGCTGCATTTCTTCACTACACATGTTCGCTGGTGTGATTGATGCTCATAATAACGCACAAACATTTTTGGTACATTTGTGTAATTCAGCTTTGTAAAAAAAAAAAACAGTTAAATCTATATTTTCTTTTACTGGCTGCCAATATTTCCGCTTAATGGCAAAGTTCATACTGTTGCATCTGAATGCTAAGATGATCAAGCAATATAAAAGACATCAGGCTTTAGAGCCCCCTCGGGATCAGTGTAAAGGTGAAAAATACATCTGGATTTGTCCCTGATGCTTGAAATATACATGGATACTAAAGGGAATGTATCATCAGGTTTTTGCAATGTAATCTAAGAGCAGCATGATGTAGGGGCAGAGAACCTGATTACAGCGATGTGTTACTTACTAAGCTTCTCGGTGCAGTTTTGATAAAATCTCTGCTTTCTCTGCTGTAGATGTAGCAGTGCTCTGAATGCTGAGCTGTATATAACCACACTGACAATGTACAAATGTATATTGTCAAGATGCCATCTATTAGCTGGACTGTGTGGCACACAACGCCCAGTCCTATAGTAATAATCTCCTGCTGATATAACACTGTTTGTATTAAAATTACAGCAATCTGCTGAGTAAGTGACAATTCCTAGGAATCTTTGTCTCTGCCCCTACATAATGCTGTCAGTGTGAATGGACACACCTCTGTTACAAGGCATCCAATTGTCAGTGCATTCATAAATAAATGTTTAGCTTAGAAAAAAGTTATGTCTCAGATGCAATCTAATTTATATGTATAACTACTTGTAGTCACTACAAAGGATTGGCACATGACTTATTTCATCCAAATACCTTACAAAGGAACAGGGGCCATTTCATTACTAGTGGTGGAGGCGATTCAGGCAGCTAAATAAGAAAGGGTTCTTTACAGTTAGAGCTGTCAAACTGTGGAATGCCCGACCACAAGAGCTAGTAATGGCAGACACTATTACAGCGTTTATACGAGGACCAGATTCTTTTCTCACAACAAATGGCATTGTGGGTTATAGATAATCTAGCAATAGAAAATGTATAATTGGTGGAGAAACCTATGTGACGAAGTAAAAGGAATAACAGAAGAATAACAAGGTACAGGGCTCAGTGACATTTCGGAAAGATATTCCCAATCTTTGTTAAAGGGGTTATCCGGTCTGCAGACTTCTTAATCCCACCAGTGCATGCACTGTGTGCTGCAAGGATACACCGGTTTCTGAACCTGGACCGGCAGGTACGAAAGCCAACGTCGAAACGCGCGTTGGGGTGGGCGCCATGCTGTCTGGGGTCTCTTGATTAGCCTTTTGCAGTAAGTATAGTTTACAATAATGCTTTACCATATCTTACCTACTTCTGGAATCGCTATACTGTGTTTTTACTGAAGTTATACACTTGGATTACATGCAATGTCATAGATATATAATGCAGCTTACCTGTGTATTGCATGTGGTTTGATTACACAATGTAGTATATACTTGCAATAATTATAAAAAAATCTCAGATGCATAATGCAGTATATATGCATGTTTGTATATTATGTTTCTATGATATCTGAAAATAGAGGATTTTCTTATTAAAAAACGTTGATACTGGGCACCTGCACCCCTTTTCTTGTGGTACGGTTTATCTCCCTGCTTTTGTAATAAAACAGCAATTTTAATTACTTGGTCCTGAATCTTTGGTTGGTTCTTTTCTTTTTTTTTCAGCAATTTTTACTGACTGTCTAGATTGCCATTACCATTCCACATAAGTTCTCATGACATACTTATCTTATGTCATACCTCTGTATGCTCCCTTGGTTTGCTTGTACAGCTTTCTGTGTTGGTAGGTTCACATGAGCATATAAAAAAAAAAAATTGAGTTTCATACTGAAAAGTTGGACAATTTTTCATAACTCATGCGTGTGTTTTAATCATTTTAGACCAGATTCTGATTTATAATCAGATTCAGTCATTGAAAAAAAATCGCTCATCAGCACAGCCCCATTGTATAACATTGTTGCTAGTGCCATCGTTTTTTTTTTTCCACGGACTTCACTCTGACCGAAAATACGGTTATGTGATCGAGCCCTAGAAAGACCTGTCTGGAGCCTGTCTGAGAGGTTAAAGGAGGGATTGAGCTAATTGTCTGATAATAATTATTATTTTTTTTTATTTTGTAGTTCCGATCGTCTTATAGAAGAAACTATAAGGTAAGATTTATCATACAGTATGTTTGTGGCTTTTGCTAGGGTTCCATATGCAACAGACAGGGCAGCACGGTGGCTCAGTGGTTAGCACTGCAGCCTTGCAGCGCTGGGGTCCTGGGTTCGAATCCCACCAAGGACAACATCTGCAAGGAGTTTGTATGTTCTCCCCGTGTTTGCGTGGGTTTCCTCCGGGCACTCCGGTTTCCTCCCACATTCCAAAGACATACTGATAGGGAATTTAGATTGTGAGCCCCATCGGGGACAGTGATGATGATGTGTGCAAACTGTAAAGCGCTGCGGAATATGTTAGCGCTATATAAAAATAAAGATTATTATTATTATTATTATTATTAACAGACATTCCACAGGGTTATGTCTTTTTCACTTTTAATTCTTTTTTTTTATATATAGTAAAGTATATATATGTGGTAGAGCATAAAAGTTGTACATCTCCCATTAAAATGACTAGTATGTGTCTGTCAACTACCATGTGTTAATTGGGTTCTGAATCGGCATAAACCAATTCTCCAAAAATGTATCGTGTCTGAATGAACCTCATAAACTGAAGAGTAACGTTGCATTTACACTTGGCTGATTATCAGGAACTGGCCATTGTAAACAGGCTGTCAATCACCCGACAAGCATCGTTCATCGGGTGGAATAATTTTTAAGTTTGCTTTAAAATCATTAATCTTGGCAGCACATCATTCTTTGCAAACAGGAAATGTGCTGCCGAAACCAATGGCAGTGTATGTGCACAGTGATCTATTAACAATCGTTCGGTGTGCATGGAAGTGCGATGGGCCTAGTTAAACAGGCCATTAAACAGCTGATCACCTTATATGTTGCCGATCGGCGGTACAATAATGGCGCCTTTCAGCCTAAATACACTGCTCAAAAAAATAATGGGAACACTTAAACAACAGAATATAACTCGCAAGTAAATCAAACTTCTGTGAAATCAAACTGTCCACTTAGGAAGCAACACTGATTGTCAATCAATTTCACACGCTGTTGTGCAAATGGAATAGACAACAGATGGAAATTGTTGGCATTTATCAAGACACCCTCAATAAAGGAGTGGTTCTGAAGGAGGGCAGCAACCCAGCAGCAGGACCGCTACCTCCGCCTTTGTGCAAGGAGGAACAGGAGGAGCACTGCCAGAGCCCTGCAATACGACCTCCAGCAGGCCACAAATGTGCAAGTGTCTGCACAAACGGTTAGACAACCACTCCATGAGGATGGTTTGAGTGCTCGACGTCCACAGATGGGGGTTGTACTCACAGCCCAACACCGTGCAGGAAGCTTGGCATTTGCCATAGAACACCAGGATTGGCAAATTTGCCACTTTCGCCCTGTACTCTTCACAGATGAAATCAAGTTCACACTGAGCCCATGTGACAGAGTCTGCCTGCAACATCCTTCAGCATGACCGGTTTAGCAGTGGGTCAGTAATGAGTAATAGTGTGGGATGGCATTTCTTTGGAGGGCCGCACAGCCCTCAGTGTGCTCGCCAGAGGTAGCCTGACTGCCGTTAGGTACCGAGATCAGATCCTCAGACCCCTTGTGAGATCATATGCTGGTGCGGTTGGCTCTGGGTTCCTCCTAATGCAGGACAATGCCAGACCTCATGTAGCTGGAGTATCTCAGCAGATCTGCAAGATGAAGGCATTGAAGCTATGGACTGGCCCGCCCGTTCCCCAGACCTGAATCCAATTAAGCACAACTGGGACTTCATGTCTCGCTCCATCCACCAACATCACGTTGCACCACAGACTGTCCAGGAGTTGGCAGATGCTTTAGTCCAGGTCTGGGAGGAGATCCCTCAGGAGACTATCCACCACCTCATCAGGAGCATGCCCAGGCGTTGTAGGGAGGTCTTAAAGGCATGTGGAGGCCACACACACTACTGAGCATCTTTTCCTATTCATGAGGAATTTCCACTGAAGTTGGATCAGCCTGTAATTTGATTTTCCACTTTGATTTTGAGTATCATTCCAAATCCAGACCTCCATGGGATATTCATTTTGATTTACATTGATAATTGTTATGTTTTATTGTTCTGAACACATTCCACTACGCAATGAATAAAAATTTGCAACTGGAATATTTCATTCAGAGATATCTAGGATGTGGTATTTTAGTGTTCCCTTTATTTTTTTGAGCAGTGTATATAAAATGCGTATGAAGATAGTGGGAGGACAACTACTGAATGGCTCAAATGTAACCAGACATGCAACAAATAGTCGTCCACTCTGCGAGGATCTACACTCCCTGACAGAAGTTATGTCGCTTATCCATGTTATGTAAATAAAAGCTTATAACCTGACGTTAAATTCATCCATTGGTTGTATAAATTATTATTTTGAAAGCTGAAACCCTCCGAAATGTGGTTTAGGTTAAGAAAATAAATTGGCATCAATGCAGAAATATTGATCATTTAAAGGGAATCTGTCACCTTTTTTTTGGCCTATCAGCTGCCGGCATTGACATCAGGGGCTTATCTACAGCATTCTGTAATGCTGTAGATAAGCCCCCAATGTAACCTGAAAGATAAGAAAAACACGTTGGATTATACTCACCGATGGGTGTCGCGGTCCAGTCCGGCGCCTCCCATCTTCATACGATGCCGTTCTCTTCTTCCCTTCCTGTAGTGTCTCCGGCGCAGGCAGAGCAGAGTCCTGCAGTGCGCAGGCGTTGGGAGAACAACTTCTCCAGCCTCGACTCAGCTGCAGAGATTACAAGAAACTTTTTTGTTCACATTTTCTGCACCGTCCCCATATATCCCGAATCTGCACAAACTCCTCATCCTACTGATACCTCAATACTGATCCGCTGCTCTTGCCATTTGTGTCCCTATTACTGCAGCTACTGTGTGCCCTCTAAATGGTAAAACTACCCTCTAGAATATAGTAATGTCATGTGCAAGTGCCCTAGAAAACAGTGCCCACATTTTGCCCCTAGAAAGTAATAATGCCCTCTGTGTACCCCTTTGACAGTCATTTTAACTTGAGTTCTCCTATAACAATAAGTGCCCATATAACATTTAATAATGTCCTGAGTCTCCCCCCTTGAACAGCTCACCTATAGACAGTATGATACTCTTATACATAGTATAATGGTCCCTCACTGTATAGTACTTCCATACAGAATACTGACCCTTTAGTAGCCCCCAAACTGTTTGATGACTCCATCACTGTATGATGGCCCCATCACAGTAATCCCCAATCTGTATGATGGTCCCCTAAATAGCCTCCATATAGTATAATGCACCAGAAAGTCCTCTATATAATATAATGCACTCCTCATAGGCCTCCATATATAGTTAATGCACTTCCCATAGGCCTCCATACAGTATAATTCATTCCCCTTAGGCAGACTCTATAGTATTACAAAGTCCAGAAATAGAAGGCGAGCACCATCACGATAGTCCCCACATCCGAACCATCATGTGTGTGTAAAAGAGACGCAGCCGGCAATACAACTGTTTTACCCTTAGGTGCACATTCATGGAAAATAAGCTTATCCGCAAAGCAAAAAATAGTAGAAAAGAGCGGCACTCACCGGGTAGTGTAGTCAAGGCTTTATTATAAAAGCATATCAGCGGGAGAACGGGTGCAAAAAGGAGATGGCAATGGCAATCGTTTCGCGCTGCAAAGGCGCTTCCATTGTAACCTGTGGAAGCGCCTTTGCAGTGCGAAGCGATCGTCGTTGCTATCTCCTTTTTGCACCTGTTCTCCCGCAGATATGCTTTTATAATAAAGCCTTGACTACACTACCCGGTGAGTGCCGCTCTTTTCTACTAGACTCTATAGTATAATGCACCCCTATAAGCAGACTATATAGTATAAAGCACTCCCTTAGGTAAACTTTATATAGTGTAATGCACGCCCCATAGTCACACTCTATATTGTATAATGCAACCCCCCATAGAGAGACACTATATAGTATAATGCACCTCCATAGGTAGCCTTTATAGTATAATGCACCCCATAGGCAGACTCTATATATTATAATGCACTCCCCGTAGGCAGACTATATACAGTGTCTACAAGTAGTATTCAACCCCCTGCAGATTTAGCAGGTTTACACATTCGGAATTAACTTGGCATTGTGACATTTGGACTGTAGATCAGCCTGGAAGTGTGAAATGCACTGCAGCAAAAAAGAATGTTATTTCTTTGTTTAATTTTTTTTTAAATTGTGAAAAGTTTATTCAGAGGGTCATTTATTATTCAACCCCTCAAACCACCAGAATTCTGTTTGGTTCCCCTAAAGTATTAGGAAGTATTTCCGGCACAAAGAACAATGAGCTTCACATGTTTGGATTAATTATCTCTTTTTCCAGCCTTTTCTGACTATTTAAGACCCTCCCCAAACTTGTGAACAGCACTCATACATGGTCAACATGGGAAAGACAAAGGAGCATTCCAAGGCCATCAGAGACAAGATCGTGGAGGGTCACAAGGCTGGCAAGGGGTACAAAACCCTTTCCAAGGAGTTGGGCCTACCTGTCTCCACTGCTGGGTGCATCATCCGGAAGTGGAAGGCTTATGGAACTACTGTTAGCCTTCCACGGCCTGGACAGCCTTTGAAAGTTTCCTCCCGTGCCGAGGCCAGGCTTGTCCGAAGAGTCAAGGCTAACCCAAGGACAACAAGGAAGGAGCTCCGGGAAGATCTCATGGCAGTGGGGACATTGGTTTCAGTCAATACCATAAGTAACGTACTCCACCGCAATGGTCTCCGTTCCAGACGAGCCCGTAAGGTACCTTTACTTTCAAAGCGTCATGTCAAGGCTCGTCTACAGTTTGCTCATGATCACTTGGAGGACTCTGAGACAGACTGGTTCAAGGTTCTCTGGTCTGATGAGACCAAGATCAAGATCTTTGGTGCCAACCACACACGTGACGTTTGGAGACTGGATGGCACTGCATACGACCCCAAGAATACCATCCCTACAGTCATGCATGGTGGTGGCAGCATCATGCTGTGGGGCTGTTTCTCAGCCAAGGGGCCTGGCCATCTGGTCCGCATCCATGGGAAGATGGATAGCACGGCCTACCTGGAGATTTTGGCCAAGAACCTCCGCTCCTCCATCAAGGATCTTAAGATGGGTCGTCATTTCATCTTCCAACAAGACAACGACCCAAAGCACACAGCCAAGAAAACCAAGGCCTGGTTCAAGAGGCAAAAAATCAAGGTGTTGGAGTGGCCTAGTCAGTCTCCTGACCTTAACCCAATTGAAAACTTGTGGAAGGAGCTCAAGATTAAAGTCCACATGAGACACCCAAAGAACCTAAATAACTTGGAGAAGATCTGCATGGAGGAGTGGGCCAAGATAACTCCAGAGACCTGTGCCGGCCTGATCAGGTCTTATAAAAGACGATTATTAGCTGTAATTGCAAACAAGGGTTATTCCACAAAATATTAAACCTAGGGGTTGAATAATAATTGACCCACACTTTTATGTTTAAAATGTATTAAAATTTAACTGAGCAACATAACTTTTTGGTTTGTAAGATTTATGCATCTGTTAATAAATCCTGCTCTTGTGTGAAGTTTGAAGGCTCTAACTTATTTGCATCTTATCAAACCTGCTAAATCTGCAGGGGGTTGAATACTACTTGTAGGCACTGTAGTATAATGCACCCCCATAGGCAGACTCTATATAGTATAATGCACCCCCATAGGCAGACTCTATATAGTATAATGCACCCCCATAGTTAGACTCTATATAGTATAATGCACCCCCATAGGCAGACTCTATATAGTATAATGCACCCCCATAGTTAGACTCTATATAGTATAATGCACCCCCATAGGCAGACTCGATTTATTATAATGCACCCCCATAGGCAAACTATATAGTATAATTCACCCCCATAGGCAGCCTCTATATAGTGTAATGCACCCCATAGTCAAACTCTATTCTGTATAATGCAACCCCCATATATTGACTCTATATAGTGTACTGCACTTCCCATAAAGAGACTTTATATAGTATAATGCACCCCCATAGGCAGCCTCTATAGTATAATGCACTCCCTTATGCAGCCTCTATAGTAATGCACTCCCATAGGCAGACTTGATGTAGTATAATCACTCTCCATAGACAAACTTTATATACTGTAATGCACTCTGCATAAAAATAAATACAATACTCACACCTCCTCCTTGTTCCCCCACTGCTCTGAGTGCCCACCCATCTTAAAGGTAACCTCTTTTTTGGCCTTCCAGCTAAAAATATCAGTTAAGTGAGTGTCAGCTGTGCATTCCACAACTACTTCTGAAACTCCCTGACTCCCCCATGTATCACCCATAAAAACTTTTTTTATTGCTCCTGCGCTGTATGGTAATATGTCCGGTCCGATGGGCGTTGCTTCGGTTCCCTCACTCCACCCCTCCTCGACTTGCTGTACACATTCCTTGCCATGAATATCGCAGATCGCATAGAGATTTTGCGCGTGTGCATTCAAATGGGATCTTGCGCATGCGCATTATGCTTTGCCCAACCGCGGGCAAAGCCGAAAAGCAGTTTACTAGTAACTAGTGATGAGCGAGTATACTCATTGCTCGGGCTTTCCCAAGCATGCTCGGGTTGTCTCCTAGTATTTTGGTGTGCTCGGAGATTTAGTTTTCGTCGTCTCAGCTGCATGATTTGCGACTTGCAGACAGGCTAAATATGTGGGAATTCCCTAACAAACAGGAATTCCACACATGTATTCAAGCTGTCGTACAGTCGCAAATCATGCAGCTGAGACGACAAACTAAATCTCTGAGCACGCCAAAATACTTGGAGGACACCCGAGCATTCACATTTGCGTTTCAGTCCGCAGCATATCATCCGCATGCAAAAACGCATGTTTATGCAGCGATTTTTATGCGCATCATCTTACGCTTGATGGGAAAAATGCTGTGTGTGCATGCGCTTGCGTTGTCTATGCGCATGCGTTCGATATGCCACCAAACAAAAATGGGCGTGTCTCATGGGATTTCTATATGTATTTTGAAGAACGCATGTCCTTGCATAGCAATGCATTCCCATATATAGTAATGCATTTTTGACACACTCATCTGCATGCACATGCCTGCGCGTATTTGACGCCTCCAAAAATGCAACATGTTGCATTCGCTGAGCCCCACCGCACACTGCAAAACAACACATGCGTACGCATCCGCATGCAAACCCATGTCCCTGCGTACACCACGTTAAATATATGTACGCGTGACGCATGCGGATCTATGCAGATCAAACGCTGCACACAGATACACAAATGTGAAACCAGCCTTAGTGTATGTAAACTTTTGACTTTACAGGAAGTAATAAAAATGCCTTAAAACTTTCTCTCATTATTCTGCCATTTGGTAAATGTTAATAATTATGGTAATTCTAATTGACCTGAAACGGAAAAGTAAACTTCTGCTTTCAAGTGTGTGCGTGTGTATGTAATATTTATTTAAATCTCATTCATTACATATAGATGTATAATGAAGCTTTTATGACAGCAATGAGCAGGCATCCTGAGCTATCGAGCTCAGCCATATGCTGGCAGGGTGTTCTTACTATGCGGTGGGTGTCGCACCGTTTCCTGATCAGAGACTCCTACTTTTTCACTGCTATGACACTCAGCTGCACTTATACTGAGCTGTCTTCACAAAATTGCTCCTCCATCAATCTAAGGGTATGTGCACACGGTGCGGATTTTGCTGCGGATCCGCAGTGGATTTGCCTCTGCGGATCCGCTGCAGATCCGCAGGCATTGTACAGTACAATGCAAATCAATGGGATTTCAAAACCACAGTGCAGATGCTGCGGATTTTTCCGCAGTTTTAAATCTGCAGCATGTCAATTCTTTCTGCGGATTCGGCAGCGGTTTGACACCTGTTCCATTGTCCAGGTGTCAAACTGCAGGGGAAATTTACCTGCGGTTTTACCTGAAAAAGCCGCAGCTCAATTCGCACTGTATGCACTCACCCAAGTCCCTCAGCGTTTTTGGACTCGGGTATGGAATCGTATATAGTAAGCCTTGGCTGCTTTAGTAAATGGGACCTTCAGCTGAAATGTTTGTGACAAAGGGAAATTTTTTGGTCATATTAGTCCCCATCTTAGTCGCCTGACATCCGGCTGAAAGCACATTGGGAAGAACCATTGACTGTCAACACATGTCAGTCAGCTACATTCAGGCTGCGGAGTAAATACACTTTAAAAATGTGATTCCCTAATGTGTACACAGTGAGGAGGCTAAATGGTCAGGGAAACCGTGCGTGCGTTGTGCGGCACATCATTCGGGCGGGAATTCCTGCTATCTAAGACGGTGCTGATTAGGCCTGTTTCACACTTCCGTTTTTGTGTCCGCCAAACGGATCCGTTTCCGTTTTTTTGACGGAAACTGATGCAGACGGATCCGTTTTTTAAAAAACGGATCCGTTTTTTTGACGGATCCGCGGTAACCACTAATGTAAGTCTATGGGACAAAAAAAACGGATCCTGCAAAAAATGGCGGATCCGTTTTTTTTACGGAAACCAACGGATTTTGACGGATTTGAAAAAACGGAAGTGTGAAACAGGCCTTAGTGATTCTGCTCCGCTCCCAACACATCCCTTTTTTCAGTATTCCTTTTTGATGAAAAGTTGCACTTTTTTTTTTTTTCAGAACGTAAAGCTATCCTCTTCCCTAATGTACAAGCTTGAAAGCTACACACATTTGCCCGCTTTACGTTTTGACCTCTGCTTTTCAGATGTTAAAAGCACTCACTCCCAGGATATATTCCTAATGAGGTTTTATAATTGTGTCCCTGGGGTGCTCTACACAGAAGCCAGCAGCACTCACATCCAAGCCGGGCAGACCTGTTCAGCTACAATGATAACTGCTGTAATGAGTCTGGGGACACTACGGAGATTCGCTGCTAGAATCACTGCTGGCCAGTGGAAGAAGTCAAGAACACATTGGATTTAGGTAATTTATTACACTGGAAGAGTCCTGGCATGGCCTTAAGCTACATGCAGCCTGCTAGCGACATGCAGAGCATTAAATACTCCCTGGAGTGGTGATTAAGCAGCGCTTGTACTAGGGAAATTATACATATATGTAGTCCATTTGTTATACATGGTAGTACTGTGATATACTAACAGAGCTAAAGCCAGTAATAATCCAGAAGCAAGGAACACAAGTAACTAAAACGCTGGGCTTACTTTATTCACACGTATTTCACAATAAAACGGAATCTCGCATCAAAGAGACGTTAAAGGGAATCCTGCATCAAGTTTTTGCTATAATCTGAGACCAGCATGATGTAAGGGCAGAAAACCTGATTCTAGCAATGTCTTGCTTTTTAGGCTACTTGTTGTAGTTTCAATAAATGCAGCAGGAGATTCACTAGAGGACTAGTGCTATGTAAGTCTATAGCAACTCCCCTACGTGCCAATGCAGATTTTTCATAGCACAGGCCATTCCCATTACTGGGTTGCCACTGACAAGCTGAAAATTCCTGCAAAAAAATCTCAATTCTACTTGGGCCTCCTTCAGACGTCTGTTTTTTAACGTCTGTTCTATCTGTGTTTTTCACGGATCATACATGTACCCATGGGACTGTTCAAATGTCCATGGATTTTTTTGTCGTCTGTGGATGAGGAAGCTGCCACATCCAGGGAAAAGGATTGTGAGGTCTTCATGCTTGTGCAGTACTATCCCAATTCTGTTTCAGACCAATTAGAGCATGTTCAGTATTTGGTCAGTATTTTACATCAGTAATTAATTGTAAGTCAAAACCAGGAGTGGAGCAATCAGGAAACGTATAATAGCAACACGTCACCGCTTTTGCAATTTTCACCTACTCCCTGTTTTGGACTTAAAATTACTGATGCAAATTACTGAACATGCAAATGTGGCTTAATGGAAACACCCAAGTCCCCCGGTCATCTATATACAAGTGCTTCTCACTAAATTAGAATATTATCAAAAAGTTTACTTCAGTTCTTCAATGCAAAATGTGAAACTCATATATAGAGTCATTACAAACAGAGTGATCTATTTCATGTGTTTATTTCTGTTAATGTTGATTATGGCTTACAGCCAATGAAAACCCAAAAGTCATTATCTCAGTAAATTAGAATACTTTATAACACCAGCTTGAAAAATGATTTTAAAATCCGAAATGTTGGCCTACTGAAATGTATGTTCAGTAAATGCACTCAATACTTGGTCGGGGCTCCTTTTGCATCAATTACTGCATCAATATGGCGTGGCATGGAGGCAATAAGCCTGTGGCACTGCTGAGGTGTTATGGAAGCTTATCTTGCTTTGATAAAGTGAGGGGAGTCCATGACCCAATACATGAACACGCTGCAGTAGATCCACACTGCGATTGTTACGCAAGATGGCATAGGCTTAGGATCCCCTGACATAGTGCTGCGAGACCAGCTAGTGACAGGCTGTAGAGATGCGCTGCTTAAGCAAGCCTTGCATGAGCGCCTACGAGCTATCCCGCGCATGACTTTTTCAGAGATGGAGCAGAAGTGCGCAAAAGAGAACAGGAGCAGGGGACTGCAGCCTTGACAGGGATGGGAAGAAATCGAGAGCCTGATGGAAGTCCTTGCTGCCACCTTGGAGTCCACTCCCATACCTCGGGGAAACTTACGTCAAGAGGAGAGAGACATTAGAGGAGAGATGCCGAGCATAAGAAAAACTCCAGGCACAGCCCCAAAATTTACTTCCAGATCCTGCGGTGAAGAGCGATTGCAGAGGAGGTATGCTTCCTGTAGAGGATGGCGATTCAGACTGAAACACCCACCAGACAGGCGTGGAAGTGTGTTTTGGACATGTGGAAGAATGGGCACCTGTGAAGAAGTTGCCCTACAAGAGACAGCCAACGGCGAAGATTCGCTCACCCTTCCGAAGGTCATGCCAACTGGAAAGCGCGCTGCCTATAGAAGAAATAGTACGTGAGAGGAGGGTAGCAGCACCCAGAGCCAGACAGAGACTATACGTCATATGCTGAGAAGAGAGGGAGAAGATGATGACTGTCTATAGTGAGGTGTCTGCTCTGCTCCGTCACGTGGAGGCGAATCGGATGGAACGCCAAGTTGGATCCAAGGGTTCTGTCTGTGAGGATCAACTCAAAGGAGGGGAAGAAGTGTCAAATGTCCCTGAAACGCTCACTACCACGGTTCCTGTCGGTAATGAGGAAGAATCCCGTGCCTCATTCTCTGAAGTGGACAGTTTGCCGTCCGCTAGTCCAAGGGATGTACATAGGCCTGAAACTCCAGAGATAGCTGCTCCGTTGAACCTGGACATACTCCCATCCCCTGCAACCCAAAATTCTGAGTACTCCTAATGAGCAAAGTCAAGAGGAGCTTCAAGGTATCCCGTATGACCATGCTGGTGATTCGCCCCTGCGGAATACACAGGACAAATTTTTTTGGCAGAATGTGGTGTAAGAGAGGCAGGAATAGATGTGAATATTGTGGGCATCGGTCCTATCTCCAAAGAACATAAAGGAGCGCGAATTGAAGGCGAGGGGGTGTAAGGGGGCAACCGGACCGAGGGTACCTGCATGCCAGGTCCAGAACTGTTGAGGCTGCATCCCCTGTTCCCGGGGGAAAGCCTGAGTGTGCCGGACCTTCCTTTTGGCAGAGGGGGGCGGGGGGATAAAAAGGCAGAGCGCGTGCAGCAGGTGAGTTTTGACGCGAACCTGGGACAGCGCGCAGTGAGAGGAGCGCTGCGCCCCGTCCCTCCAGATAGTACCGGCGCTGTGACAGGCCCCACCACCTGCAGAGGGGCCGCAGCAGAGAGAAGGGCCAGGCGTGCTGCAGCAGACCAAATAGAGAGGGAAGCCGTGTGTCCAGCAGCAGCCAGGCAGTGGAGTGCTCCGTCTTGGGAGCATCAGCAGCGTGCAGGCCAGTGTTTGCTGTCTCCAGCCACCGGCAGCAGAGACCAGAGATGGAGAGGAACGCGCAGTGTGTGCCCGTGACTACAGAGAAAGGTGCAGTGTGCCTGGTGACTACAGAGACTGAGACTTACAGTGTGAGCCTGTGACTACCAGAGAACAAGGTGCCGTATGCTACATGTCTGTGAGTACAGTACACGTGACTGGGAACGGGACAGACTCTTTCACCCTGACTTTACCAGTGAATATTTGCCGGGGCATTGATGTCCACAGAACCTTCCTGGAAAAGACACCGCTTCAGCCGTTGCCGACACTATTGAGGTCCCAGCCATGAGTTACAGTTTGAGGATCTTCTGACACAAGTGCTTCACAGGAACTGCCGTTACTAGAACTGTTATTCTTTACCTTCCAATATCCATTGCCATTTATACTGTTTAATCCACTGTTTAACCCTTTACGCCCCTGCGTGGAGTATTCCCCTGTTATTAAACTTGTTAACCCTTGCTCTGCCTCCTGTCCGTCACTTCATCCCGCAACCTGCTTACAATATTCCAATTTAATGAGAAGCACTTGTAGGTGCAAGTTTCAAAAGTGCTGCTTGGTTTTGTCTTATTGCTCACTTGGCCACTCATGTCTGCAAAAAGCAAAACCTGGCATTTGTTACTCCTCCTCAAATAATGTTATTACAGACTGCAGGATCTCTGTAAGAAGAGTGAAATAATTTCTCATAGTTGCCTCTTTCTTGCTGAATTAATAATTTAATTATGAAATCTAAACTTTTTTTTTTTTTTTTTGCAGCATTGCAATGGCTACGAAAGAAAACATGACATCTCAGAGAGGAATGCTGAAATCCATACAAAGCCGGATGAACACCTTGGCTAGTATCCTTAAGAGCTTGATTATAGCTATAAATATGCAAATTTTTACAGCACGTTAAAGTAGAACTCTAAGTGAGCACTATGTACTCTATTACTAGTATATTATCCACCAGCGATGATACAGAGCTTCTGCAGTTTTTCTTTTCTAGCTTCCCCTGGAGATATAAGGATATGTCTAGTCAACAGTCCAAAGGCCGCACTCTTTGGGTTTTGGTAGGGTTTGCTTTTGGGAACTGAATGCTCTTGGCTGTTTGGGACACTTCCCATTGCACATTCACTTTCTGAGCAGTTAGGTAGCTGGAGTCACTCCTAAACATTCCCTTGTTTCAGTGCTTCCGTGTAATCCATATTTAATATCACCGCATAGGGGTGATGATTGAATCATAAGTGGAATCAGGGGTTACACTCGAGCCCTTCTACTGCTAAATAGTGTGTCACAGTTGACCGAATCACTTTTCCTACAAAATTGGCGCATAAAATTGAAAATGTTCATTTCTAGTCTCATTTTAGGACTGAGAAGTTTCCAGTCTGGAAAAAAATGTAAAATATTTAGTAAAATTCATGCTTACAGTTAATATCATATTTCTTACTTTTACCTAGTTTAGATCTAGCAGCACTTCTAGGAAATCTTTCTAGAGTCTCTCTTTTCTTTTTCGCTTAGTCCCTCCCCTATGGTGGATGGAAGCTGGGTCCTCAAGGAGTTGTTTTCCTTTAAAGTGTTAGTAAGCAGTTTGACAAATTGCATCGTCAGCAGGAATGTTATTGATCACAACTATAACATATCTATATAAAGGTTATCCGCTCTTTAGAAAGTAATATACATTAGGTATGGTCACACTTCAAGTCCGTTTCTCACTATTTGCCGTGCATCTCTACTATATCGTATTCCGTGGGTGTCGTATACAATTTTACAATATTCTACCGTATAAATAGCAATTATTTTGACTAGTTGGTAACAGAGACATTAATAATCATTAATGGGGGAATTCATGTCTTATAGTGTTGTGTTATAGTTCTGGGTATGCTGCTGTTTTGATTCCAGAGAGGATTTATTATGCAGAACACGAAAAATTGTAAGAATTTAAACAGATTTTATAGAAAAATGTGTATATCATATTGTATATAATTTCAAGATCTGAATGGCAAAAAAATATTGCAATAGGTCTTGGTGTACTCCAGGTAAGACGTACTGAAAGCCACAGAAATATATGCTTGTGTCATTACAGTGGTACTCTAAATCTTATGGATGCAAAGAAACATGCCGCAGTCCACAAGATAATTTAGAGATCTGTTTTTTTTCCTAGAGGACACTATCCCCAAACATAAAGCCAAAGCTAGACTGCAGTGGATTAAAACGCGTTTAATGTCCAAAATCCAAACCAAACCTCAATCCAATTAAGAATGTGTAACTAAATTAGTGTACATATGTCCAAGCTTACAGATTTATCCTCAGACTTGTGCCTTCTAAATACAGACTTGATCGTTATAATGCTGTATTAAACATGACATTTATTATAACAATATTATTTCAGATGTTCCCATCAGAGGTGCTGTCACTATTTTTTTTTCTCCATGGTGACAGATTAGCAGACTGATCGATTGAGACTTTAGGAGTCATAGGTTTAATTACTACAGAACATGGTAATGAGAGTAGATCCAGGAAGGAAAAGTGCTTAATATTTCAGCAGCTGTCTCACTGACACCTCTCCTGGGCTGATAATGGGAAAGTGTACTGAACAGTAACCAGCAAGGTTTTTTTTTCCACTGTGCCGTTGTTCCCTTTTAGTTCCCTGACACCGCTATTATGGGGATATTGTGGGCTGATGAGCAACGCTGGAGCAGAACATGAGCATAGTTGCATTTTTTTCATTTGTGTGTTTAATGAGGTGTAAAAATGTATTTGTTTCCAATTGTTTGTGTGCAGCTGTATTGATAGGAAAGTCCACAATGTCTGCTACAACAAATTAAATATAACATACATGAAAAAGCAATAGTGACCCAGAAAAGGGGACATTAAAGAGCCTCTCCAGTCAAAACTAATTGTGTAAAGTGATACCAACATTGACTGCGTATCAAGCTTTACCAGAGAAAGGGGACTAGAATTGAGCAAAAAGATTTGCAGGACCCTGGTGCAGCTTATATGCCGCTAGTCTGTGGCCGCCGGACTATAGCCCTCCAATTCTTCTACCTGCCGGTCCCTCTTCTAATTGGTAGACACTGTGACTCATCATTGACGCATGATGTTGTGCCATGTGAACTGATCAGAAGGGGCGCTGGGGATGTGGCAGGTAGGAGGTTCACAGAGCTCTGATCCTTGGACCATGGACTATTGATATGGTCGCTGGATCCAGGGTCCTGCAAATCTTTTTGCTCATCTCGAGAAGGCACCCTTATAAAATAAAGAACCAAGTGTTTTGACTCTAATCACCTATTGCTCAAGTAGTCTCTGTTGGGACTGAAAGTGACGTATCTATTCAGTGACTTGACCACTGAGCCCACAGATTTGCTGCCGGGTCAGGTGTCTGATAGATGTGACGTCATTACAACCTCACTGAGCTGGTGCAAGCACCACTGCCCCTTCTTTCTTGTAATTGGTAGGATTCCCAGTGGAGGGATTGGCACAGATCATATATATTTCTAGCCAAATCTTGTGCAAACTACTTTATATTTAAATGAATGCAGTGTGAAAATTACCATAGTCCTGACACTAGAAAGTAAAGTGCATCTCTGCCTAGTCAAGCATAAAATTAAAGCGGGAAAGACAAAAATCGCAATAGGGTCTTACCCAGTAAACAAAGAATAGAGAAGATCAGAGTATGCTCACCTGGTGCGGTTGTGGCAGTCACAACCGCTATTTAAAGCTGATCAAAGGCTGCAGCACTACCAGGTAGATAGGACACAAATACTGGAAGATGAGGTTCTTCTGTTTTTACCCAGACACATCTCCCCACAAACTGTTATGGTTGTGCTTCATATTGCTGCTCAGTACCTTGCCCTTAGATAATACTGACCTGCAATAAAAGACATGGACATAACAGTATCTTATTTTGAAGGTAGAGCCTTTAGATTGAGGTCTGTGTGTCTCCTTGCTCATCATCCCCACACTACTTTCATTAGGCAAAACTTCTCACTTGTAGCTTCTGCCATACCTCATAGTATAGGAGTGCCTCCGAGAAAAATCCTCGATTACTCTGTCGCCTAATTGGGGGACACAGAACCTTGGGTGTTATGCTGCTGTCCACTAGGAGGCGACACTATGCATAATCTGAAAAAGATTAACTTTGGCTCCTCCTCTGCAGTATACACCCCTGGACGGCGTCAGCCTTCTCCAGTTTTTGCTTAGTGTCGCAAGGAGGCACACCTTTTTTCTTCCTTTTTTTTCACGGAAATACAGATGAAGAAAAGTGGGTCTCCAGCGAGACTCCCGGCATGGCTCCCTCCTCGGTCCCCTATTAGGGGTACCCGGTTGAGGTCGAGGTGGTTTTTTCCCCATGTCGCTCCCTCCCCAGTCCCTCGGGTCCTGGTTCGAGGTCGAGACCCCCCTCCTTCCCCAACCCCTTTAAGGGGTCTGGGTTGAGGTTGAGGCGAGGATGAAGACCCCCTGACGGTGACAGACGCACCCTCCCTAATCCCCCGCAGGGGGTATTAGGTTGAGACGCCTCAGGTAGGGTCGGAGATCAGGCAGCATTCCGCAGCTTCCAGGGACCCCAGGCCGGCCATTCTCTTGGCACTGAGAGCCTTTCATCACTTGCTTGCAGCCTCGCACATACGGATAAAGTCGGACAATGCCACGGCTGTGGCATACGTGAATCACCAAGGCGGGACCCGCAGTGCTCAGGCGATGAGAGAAGTGGCTCATATCCTCCGCTGGGCGGAAGACACAAGGTCGGTACTTTCTGCGGTACACATTCCGGGTGTAGAAAACTGGGAAGCCGACTTCCTCAGCAGGCAAGGAATGGACTCGGGGGAGTGGTCTCTCCATCCCGAGATTTTTTACCAGATCTGTCAACGCTGGGGAACCCCGGATGTGGACCTAATGGCATCCCATCTCAATACCAAGGTTCCCAATTTCATGGCCAGGACACACGACCCTCGGTCGCTCGGAGCGGATGCCTTGGTCCAGGACTGGTCCCAGTTCCGACTCCTGTACATTTTTCCACCCCTCCCCCTAATCGCCAGGGTCGTGAGGAAGATCAAGCAAGAGGGAGTTCCGACCATCCTCATCGCGCCAGACTGGCCCAGACGTACTTGGTACGCCGACATCGTCCAACTTACGGCAGACGCCCCCTGGCGTCTACCCGACCGCCACGACCTTCTGTCTCAAGGTCCGTTCTTCCACCAGAATTCAGGGGCCCTCAATTTGACGGCATGGCCCTTGAAACCTGGATTCTAACCCAGGCAGGTTTTTCACCGGCAGTCATTGCAACTATGATCAGGGCAAGGAAGCCTGCCTCCTCCAAGCTCTATTATCGTACCTGGAGAGCCTTCTTTTCTTGGTGCGAATCTCATGGACAAGTCCCACTCCCTTATTCCCTCCCGAAGGTACTAGGTTTTCTTCAATCGGGCCTAGATGCCAAGCTATCCTTAAGTTCGCTTAAGAGTCAGGTGTCGGCGCTTTCAGTTCTTTTTCAAAAGCGCATTGCTATTAAACCGCAAGTAAGGACTTTCATCCAGGGAGTTTCCCGATTGGTTCCTCCCTACAAACGTCCGATGGATACGTGGGACCTCAATCTGGTCCTGACAGCATTGCAAGCTCCACCCTTCGAACCTCTTAGAGGAGTTCCACTCTCCATTCTGTCTCAGAAAGTGGTTTTTCTAGTGGCTATCACCTCGTTACGCAGAGTGTCGGAATTGTCAGCACTTTCCTGCAGTTGACCTTCCCTAGCCTTTCACCAGGACAAGGTGGTTCTCCGCACGGTACCATCCTTCCTTCCGAAGGTTGTGTCCAACTTTCACCTTAACGAAGAGATTTCACTGCCTTCCCTTTGCCCGGTTCCGGTCCATAGAGTGGAGAAGGCTCTGCATACGCTTGACCTAGTCAGAGCATTGCGGATTTACGTGTCCAGGACTGCACCTTTCCGGAAATCCGATTCCCTCTTCATTCTTCCGGAAGGTAGTCGCAAGGGGTTGCCGGCTTCCAAGGCTACCCTTGCCAGGTGGATCAAGTCCACCATACATGAGGCCTACCGACTTAACAGTTCCCCTCTTCCGGCCGGTATCACGGCACACTCTACACGGGCAGTAGGGGCCTCCTGGGCCATTCGGCATCAGGCTTCGGCACAACAAGTGTGCAAGGCAGCCACTTGGACTAGCCTACACACGTTTACGAAACACTACAGTGTTCATACCCAGTCCTCAGCGGATGCGAGCCTGGGTAGACTGGTTCTGCAGGCGGCAGTACCCCAAGTCTAGGGGACTGTCAGCACAATATTCGTCCACTGCTTCCCACCCAGGGACTGCTTTGGGACGTCCCAAGGTTCTGTGTCCCCCAATTAGGCGACAGAGTAAAGGAGATTTTTGTGTACTCACCGTAAAATCTCTTTCTCTTAGCCTTTAATTGGGGGACACAGCTCCCACCCTGTTGCCCTTATGGGCCGTTGTTTCCTGTTGAGTTCTCATATTGTTCTTGAGCTCGTACATAGTAGCCTTCTTACAGGCATGGTTATGTTATTTGGTTACGTTCCTCCTTATGCTTTGGCACAAAACTGGAGAAGGCTGACGCCGTCCAGGGGTGTATACTGCAGAGGAGGAGCCAAAGTTAATCTTTTTCAGATTATGCATAGTGTCACCTCCTAGTGGACAGCAGCATAACACCCAAGGTTCTGTGTCCCCCAATTAAAGGCTAAGAGAAAGAGATTTTACGGTGAGTACACAAAAATCTCCTTTTTGTTGTATCCGTGCATGTATGTATTATGATTGATTGTGGACACTATTGTCTCTTACATGATACATGCTTTTACGTTCCCGTCCTTAACTCCAGCTCTACAGATCGTTTTCCTGCAGTTAATAGTCTGATCCAGAGGATTAACCTCCGGAAGCGCCGGGATTCTCTCATCTTGGGCTCTATTATTGGCATTTGCACTATTTTGCTGCTACTTTATGCTTTCCATTGATAACTGACACAGACTCTGCCAGAAACCAGAGGAGCACCAACGTCAAAATGGAAAAAGACGTGGAAGTTGCAGTTCTGCACACACCAACTGTACATACGGGAGTGGGGATATTACAGGAATACTTAACATTTTATATCGACAGGCTATGGTACTGACAGCATCCATGTTGTGGACCAGTAGCTGTACATAGTCTTTGTCATTTAATCTTCTACATACATACTGCATTAAGATTTGTGAAAGCCTAATTGATTTCTGTGATGGGAAATGTGCACCTTGAAGGAGCACTAATCCTACGTAAAAGTTACGGTGTGTGCATTCGCCAGTTATTCTAGTGAAACATGTCTAACAATGTACTGTATGGCAAGCACTGCAGATCAATAAGGCTCCGTAGGTAGCCATTAATCGCCAATCTTACCACTGCATATAGTTCTTAATCAGTTATATAAAGATATGTCACCAAACGCTAGATTACTAGGTACTTGTAAAACTGCTAAGGAAGGCTGCACAAAATAAAGCAATTTCCAATATCGATACATCAAAAATTATAATATTTATGGAAACATAATGTATATGTGTTTGCCGAGATGGAAGAGGCGTAGTGTAATGGTATTGGCACCACTGCTTTGGTTTAGTGTTCCTTTAATGGCTTTTGTCAGGAGGTAGCAGAGATCAGTTATTTATTCTGTAAGCATACAGTCTGTATTTGACAAGACTTCACAGAGATAAACATGTACAGTGTATATCTATACCCTTGAAAGAGGAATTTTCAACAGTTTTAGCATGTTAAACTGGTCATGTCATGGAATGGTAGTAGTATTGATTTTGCCCAATCTTAAATGGGAGACATCATGCAGGGGTTAAAAAAAAAAAAAAAAAATTGCCGCAGGAAATGTCAGTCTCTGCTTTTTTATGACGCACAGTTCTGCTCTCCTCACTGCCAACATCTACTTTGATTATAAGCAATGGAAGGAGAGTGAAGCAGAGCTTTTTGCCATTGCAAACACCACTGCAGCTCTTATGTCACAGCACTGTCCGTGTAAGGGGAGGCAGAGTAGAGTAGTGCTGCAGATACAAAATGTGTTTGTAATGACACACTCTACTCCCCTTTCATTCTTGTAATTATAGAAGATTGCCGCAGGCAGATCAGTGAAGAGAGCAAGGCTGTCTGTTATTTCATGTCTCAGTCTAGAGAAAGTCGGGTGTGACGCTCTCTGGGGGCGTTATTTTTTTTTTCTTCTTTGCATTACACCTCTTGCTTATGATTAGTCAACATCATGCAAGTGAAAAATTCAACACTCCCAGAGATGAATCTGAGCTAACACGCCCTTGGTCCGTGTGGCAATTAGGATCTGAGCATTACTAGCTAATCTCTCCACCATGGAGATGAGAAACCAAAAAATAAAAAGTACGGTATATTCTATTGAGCTCTGCCGCCACTATTCCATGTTGTGGGCCAGTATAACGCACTAAAACTGGTGAAAGGTAATCATCATCACTTCATAAAACAGGGAACATTGAGATTTTAATTTAATGTTGCAAATCAAACTTCTTTCCACTTTCCTCTTTACTTTCATCCAAATTCAGGTGCTATTTATTCTTTGGACTCCGCAGACTCAAAATGGCCTACATCAGTGTCTTCTGACAGGCCGCAGGAAGCCAACGTGAACTCTGCTTCTGCACGGCTATATCATTGGATCATTTGTGCTTGTAACAGCACTAGAACACAGCCATAAATCTGGGTTTTCTATATTTTTTTTGCAAAAAAAGAAAAACAAACCCCAGTAGTAGATCCCAGAAAAGGAAATGCTGCTCCAATGGACAGATTTTTCTTCTTCATTCTAGGATATATTTCTGTTTTTGGTAAACAAAGCGGGAACATAGATGTTCTGCATCTGTATGCGCTAATGACTTATCCTCCCCCCAGCTAGAGGGGTTATTCCCAGCTCTTACATTTGTTATATTCACACGATAAGCAGAAATGTTTAGTAGATTCAGGTCCCACCAATGGAACCAGGGCCTCTCTGCCAGCTGCTTTCAGTAGAGAGGCAGTGGGAATGCCCATACAAATGAATGGGAATTTTGACCACCTCTCCACTGATATTGTGCTGCGTCAGGGCCCGTTTTATGGGGAGAAGCAGGTTTCATTTATGAGATTGGCATCTACTATACTTTTTTGTTCATATCCTGTGGGTATACCATACACGTATGAGATGAGAATTAAAGTATCTTACAGAAGATTTATTTATATGCATTTCCTTTATGTACAAGTGTGGGTTATTTCTAATGGTGCATTTTAGTGTCCCTCTTAACACCCTCCTACTTGTACCTCCCACCTTTCTAATTTGGGTCACTATGGAACCCTATGGTTATCTAAGTTTGGTCCAGTAAAATGGGGGCTAAAAGCAAACAAACAGAACCACATTGGCAGTGACTAGGAATATTCTGCATCTGTTCAGGCCTAGAATAAGAGGCAACTTAATCTATCAGTCCCTGCGCCTCCAGTTTGCCTAAAGAGTGTTGCTGCATCCATAGAAGCTGCATAACAATATTAAATTACATATTTCCCTCACATTTATATTGATTGTCAAGCTTGAACCGTAGTGCTTGAGATTAGTTCAATAGTCAATATTCTATGTGTACACTGGCTAATTGCACCCAAATACTAAGCACACATAAACTATTTTTGGTAGTTTTAATGGCGACACAAAATTAAATCTAATGCTTAAGAGGTCCGTTTCTGTGGGCATTAGGGGATTGTTCTGCGCTTACTCCATTCTCCCTATTGAAAATACATGCATGCTCGCCTTAGCGGAGTATGTGTGTGGGAGTTGGGAGAGATGGCTGGCAGATGAGCATTTAGCCAGCCGCTATGTAAGATGCATGGAGAACCTTTAGGGATGACCGTGTGCACCTTAAAGGTCAAGAAAACTAAAACCTAGAGGGGTTATCCGGTGATAGGACATGACCATATATCTCAGCAGGTGTGCGGGTCATAACATCAGCACCGCTCACTTCCTGTGCGTAAGGGATTGGTTCTGTAGGTCACCGGATAACTAGTATGTCCACACAAAGGCCGTTTAATGCCGGCTTACTCTCTGGGTTTTTCAAGAGAAAGATGCTTCAGGAATACGCTAGCATTTTTTTTTCCCCAGGAAAGCGGGGGGTTTTTGGCGTCTTTTGTGGTAGCATTGCCTGCTGCCGTTTTTCTTTTTCACATCACATGTATACAACACCACTTCTTTTAACTGCTGTATGGCTTTCGAAGCCCAATGTGGTTCAAGAAGCTCAAAAATACTCATTATATGCACAAGTCATTTTGCATATGTTCATTCTTTTCATCATTTTTTCAGGCAGGTTTTGGAGCAGAAAAGACAAATTGCACATCATGCCTTACGTCGCCTCTCCAGTTAGAGGGAATGTCTGGAATGTTGGTAGTTTGGGTTCTCCATTCTCTAGAATTAAGTCAGTAAGCTTTTGTTATATTTAGGATGGGACTACATGTGTTGTGCGACCAAAGTTTGCTCAGTGTCGCTGCTACATCGCAGCTCATTACAAGTACGCTCACATTTCGAACCCAATGGTACTGCGTCGAGGAAGTCGTACAAAAAAAATGACGCAGTTAGAGTCCTTGGATTTCTACTCTCAGGATTTCTCCTGGAAATAAAAGGGTGATTTCTAAAAACTTCCACTGGATATCTTCCCCTTCTGCCCCGAGAGGAGTTTAATTCATATATTTGGTAATTAATAAAAGAACAGAACAAAACTGTCATTGCATACATGCAGCCTTACTAGGCGAGCTGAAACTGCCTGTATACAGACCTTGAGAAACTGATAAAAGCCAAAGAGGCTTCGGTATATTCTCCTTTGTCTCTTCAACATCAGATATTTTCTGCTACTGTAGATATGCGTTATTTTGCATGGTAACTTTGGCTGTGTGCAAGTCGCTGGAATACATCTACCACCAGGTGTTGCAGTTAGTTTCAACTTTTGCGGCTACGGGTGACTTTGGCTGCGATACAGACACATTATTCCGTGATGTAGCAATCATTGGTCAAGTGGCCTGCGTCTTTAATAAAGCCTCTGCGCAGCCCGAGCCTCTGCAACAATTGCTTCCATAATTTATTTATTTTTTTCTAGTGGTAGATTGTTTAGGCATTAACACAGCTGCTTCCAATGAGTGAAGGTAATAATTGTCATCCCATCAACTCTGCTTTGACTTTGTCTAGGGATGTCCGTTAGCAAGCGACCAATGTTAGTGTCTAGCATGAAAGGAATCTGTCAGCAGGTTTACTCTGTAATCTGAGGGCAGCATGGTGTAGGAGCTTGAGACCCTGATCCCTGAGATGTCACTTGGCTGTATTGTCATTTTGATACAATCACTGTTTTCTCTGCTACAGATCCAGCTGAGCTCTGTATTTCCCCGCCCACACCACTGATTGACAGCTTTCTGTGTACACTGCGCATCTGCAGAAATCATCCAACCAGTGATGGGGGTGGAGTTACATGGAGTTGTTGGCTAAAGGGGCATGAGACACCTAGTCCTATAGGGATTATTGTGGTGATAAAATGCTGATTTTATTGAAACAAAACACAGCTCAGTAAGTGACACGTCGCTGGAATCAGGGTCTCTGCCCCTACATCATGCTGCTCTAAGATTACATAGCAAAACCTGCTGACAGTTTCTCTTTAGGCCTGTTTCACACTTCCGTTTTTGTGTCCGCCAAACGGATCCGTTTCCGTTTTTTTGACGGAAACTGATGCAAACGGATCCGTTTTTAAAAAAACGGATCCGTTTTTTTGACGGATCCGCGGTAACCGCTAATGGAAGTCTATGGGACAAAAAACGGATCCTGCAAAAAATTGGCGGATCCGTTTTTTTACGGAAACCAACAGATTTTGACGGATTTGAAAAAACGGAAGTGTGAAACAGGTCTTATGTAGTCTATAATTTAACGGATTTTCCAAGGTTTTTTTTTTTTTTTTTGCAGGAATTTAATTAATTGCATTAAGACTGTAGGTTTTTTAACTTTTTCATTTGTTTATAAGTATAAGAAACTGCAATTTAGGAATTTTTTGATCTCCAGTCGCTTTTGGCCAGAACATTGTACCAGAGATCTGAGAAACGCTTTCTTCCCTCTGTGATCAGGAGATCTTCTCTCCAGTATGTTTTCTGTTTATCAAAAATGGGAAAGAGCCCTTCTGTAAAGAAATTGGAGAAACATTGTACTAGGTCCCATCCCCATTTTTTGAGTGAACATGACCTTCAAAGAAACCACAATTAGCCAAGGTTAAAATATGGTAAATTACCACCTGCCATCAGAATTGTCAGAGACCCGCCAATTCTACCAATACATTTCCATTTCATTCTCTCGAAGAGGTGACACCCTAGTAATGTCATTATCATTGGGAACACTTTATCATGGTGGAGCCGCAGGTTTATATGAATTTTTTTTTTGTACGATTTGTTAATACAATCTTTTACCAGAACAATTTAAGGGAGTATTCAGATATTCAGCATGTTACTGCTGTGTATGAAAACTGTCTGATATATCCAGACACGGGGATAAAGGATAATGCTTTAATACTTACAAATAGGTTGTGAATCAGTCCACTCGATAATTGTAAAATTTTTGTTCTTTAACGGTTCCTAAAAAGCGTAAAAGCAACCTTTGATCCCTTCTCGCAGTGTAACTCCCACAAGATGTGAAGCCAACAAAAAAAAGGCCAATGGGTACAAAATGTAACACGCAGGAACTTACCATTCTATGGTTCCGATTTAAATTTTAGGGTGTAGCCAGGCCCCTGCGTAAAAAGTCTCTTATTACTGACCTACCTGCCGCGTGTATGCCTGCTCTCCTGTAGACCGTGACAGCTAATTTATTCACCAAACCTCATGTAAAGTTGGCATTAAGAAGGGATGTCTGATTCCAAAGTATCCACCTGTATATAACCTTCCCCATCTAATAGCACTTTCTCATTTTGCTTTACAAATTGCTCATTGAAGCTAATTATACTTTATTGCTCTTGTAATTATTTTCCCATTTCTGCACCTTATGTGCAAATCCTGTCTGTAATAAAGAAAAAAAGCTTTGTTATGTAATTTAATAATAAATTAGAGTTATACATGTTTATGTTGTTTTTTTCCTCATTGGTTTGAGTCACTTCCATTAAATGTATTTGGCGGATATCTTAGCGTTCTGTCATCATGCAAAGTAGAAGGATCATCTTTATTCTCATTTGCACAAGGAAAGACTAGAAGCAATGGGATGAAACTGAATGGGAGGAGACACAGATTAGATATTAGAAAAAACTTTTTGACAGAGTGATCAACGAGTGAAACAGGCTGCCACGAGAGGTGGTAAGTTCTCCTTCAATGGAAGTCTTCAAACAGAGGCTGGACAGACATCTGTCTGGGATGATTTAGCAAATCCTGCTTTGAGCAGGGGGTTGGACCAGATGGCCCAGGAGGTCCCTTCCAACTCTACTATTCTATGATTAAAAGAAAATGCAATTTCTGGAATTGCTTGGTTGTTGTTAAAGTGGCCCTTTCCAATGCATGGTCACTACACCTAATGGACTTTGCACTGCAATGGCTCCTTCTGTTTGTGAGATCGGTGCCCTGTTTCCCACATGTCTAAAATAGCCGCTACAGATGAATGGGAAGTCTGAACCACATCTCCCCACCACCCCTTTACATAGGTGAATTATGGACCAGCGACAATGATGGCGGTGTTGCATCCAGAGAAGAGAAAAGCGGGAGAGACATAGTTCAGACCTCGGTACTATACTACGCCCCATTACTTTGCACCGGCCATTCGGGCACTAAGAAAATTGGGAGCTTAGACTGAAAGAGATGCACAACATGAAGGCATTTAGTTATATTGACTATACGTTAAATTGTATATTAACATTTGATATAAAAAAAAAAAAAGCTTAGGCTCAGATTTTCTGATGGTGCGGACAGGCATATTTTGATTGGAAGAGTTAGTCTCTTTTAGGGGACTGAACTGGTTAATTTTGTTTTTGCATGTATCAAATGGATCACCTATCATGGCTAATGGCCTTTTATTTTTCTTTTTTTTTTTTTTTTTTTTTACACTAAAGCCTAGTGCTTCGGGTTTAGAGAGAAAGTTGGGTGAAAACCAACTTCCAATGTGAATTCTAACCTCTAGTTATGATGACCGATCTCATTGCTGTCTCTTCTAGGTTTCTAAATTATGGATCTGGCAGAAAATCTTGCATAGCAAAAATCTGGGAATGCTGGGTGAGAACTGTAAATAATTTTAGGCTTGTGTTTTCTGATATTGTCACCGAAACTCCCATAATACCAGAGATTACATAGAGCTATTGCCAACCCTTTTTTTTTTCCTTTTCCCCATGCAGTGAACTGTAGCGTGACTACTGCATGTGTGATGTACATGCTGCTGCAAGGAGCGCAGTCGGCATTCTCATGTTCCTTTTGATCTGAATCTCGCTCTCCAGCTCAGTGCTCATAATTTGGTTGCTTTGTGTCATTGTTTTGTAAACTTTTTAAATTAAGTATCCCAATATGAAAATGCAACAGAGTACCACCAATGAAATGATCATCTGTAAATTTTAACAAAATAAGACTTCACATTGCTGTCAGAGCCTCAAAGTCTGGAAGAATAACACTTCATGTAGTACATTGATGAAAATAGTTGTTACATTCGTCACTCCGTACGCCGAAAATGCCTCCAATAACTATTGGACCTATGCCTGTCACACAAACAATATTCATAAAATATCCTACTTTAATTACCTGTACACTGCAGGAGTTTCTAGTTCAATAGAGATTGGAGCGAAGTGCGAGCTCGTCACTTCCAAAGTTATAATTAATCCAGTATGTTCAATATGTCTCTTAAGAGATGGCGTTATGGATTTTACCATTACATCTATGACATATTTGTTTACCTTTTTGGACCAAACTCTAAGATGGGTCAAGTGGTTTGTGAATTTTGCACAAAACAAAAAATGCACTTTACCCCCTTTTTTTTAGAAAAATAAGTTGCATGTTCTGTTAAAATGTTGCAAAATTTATAAAAGATTTCAGATGTTTCTAAAATCACTCAGTTATTAGAGTACTTTTGTTCAAAAATCATTGGGACTTTTTTTTTTTTTTTTTAAATCGCGCTTGATGTATTTTTCACACATCTGAAAAACAAAAACCACGCCCACATTGGCGAAAATGAAGGAAAGTAACAGAACACAAAATAAACTTTAAAAAAGGTGCAAATTAAAGTAAAACTTTTAAAAAAAAGAAACAAAAAGACTACTTCGGCTCAAATAAAAACTGGATAAAAATACTAAAAACTAGAAAAAAAAAAAGGTAGACCATTGCACTGTCAGCTATCCTCTCCTAGCACTGTCTATAGATTTGTCTTTTGTGCTCAACTTGTAGCCCAGAACAGCCAGGTTACTCTTTTGTGAGCTGTAATTACAGCCTACTCCCAATACAGAGTGAATACAAGTTTCCACAGCACAGCAGACATAAATGTAATTGCTGATAGTAGGGTTCACAATATGACCGCTACAAACCCCCTCAACCCACACTGAAGCATGCAGGAGGTTAGACCAGTAGATCAAAGCTGTATCATTACATCTAACACACAGAAATCTGTTCTAAGTTACGGTGGAGTGTTTTTCCCTGCTTATGATTGGTCAACCTAATACAGGGAGAAGTAGTACACTCCTCCAGTGAAGACGGATAAAAAAGGTAAGTCCAAGTCTGTTTTAACTCATTAGGTACCAAGTACTTTGATTACTATTATCTCAATGGATTATTGCAATGGATAGCTGAAAGTTAAAAAAAAAAAAAGTTTTATCCAGCTCTGCAGCTATTATTACAGTACATTATCAATGTGAATGTAGGTGGACCATCACCCTTGATACCATGTCCCCTAAAGGAATTAATGAAAAGCTCAGTATCACTCCCTTCTTGTGATCTCGTCCCCCGTCGCCCGCTGATGTCTCATTTAATGGTTCTCCCTTATCTAGTGTCCTTGTTCCCTTATGGGGTGCCCTGCTCTTTGTTTTTTTAACTTTTTTTTTTTTTTGTCTTTGTCTCCTTTTTTTCTCTCTTTACTGTGTTGACCTTATGCGCATTTGTACTACGACCTCTTCCTGGACCAACTATGTTCATCCAAGTTGCCTTCCGTCTGTTGTCATCTTCTGAAGTGAAGTTTGGGACACTTCACCTTCTGCCTTAGGAATATTTCTCGTATAAACAAGGACTGACGATATCCTCTGCTGCATCTTTCCTTTTGGATATACATGGAAAATACATGTTATATATGTGGGATTGTTTTTAGTACATTAATATTATATGCTCTTTTAGCACTGTTTTGTCTGATGTAATGGGGGAAAAAGGTATTTAGTCAGCCACCAATTGTGCAAGTTCTCCCACTTAAAAAGATGAGGCCTGTAACTGACATCATAGGTAGACCACAACTATGAGAGTCAAAATGATAAAACAAATCCAGAAAATCACCTTGTCTGATTTGGTAAGATTCATTTTTCAAATTATGGTGGAAAATAAGTATTTGGTCATTAACAAAAGTTTATCTCAATATTTTGTTATATATCCTTTGTTGGCAATGACAGAGGTCAAACGTTTTCTGTAAGTCTTCATAAGATTGGCACACACAGTTGGTGGTATGTTGGCCCATTCCTCCAGGCAGATCTCCTCTAGAGCAGTGATGTTTTGGGCCTGTCGCTGGGCAACACGGACTTTCAAATCCCTCCAAAGGTTTTCTATGGGGTTGAGATCTGGAGACTGGTTAGGCAACTCCAGGACCTTCATATGCTTCTTATGAAACCACTCCTTCATTGCCCTTGCGGTGTGTTTGGGTCATTTTCCTGCTGAAAGACCCCATCCACGTTTCATCTTCAATGCCCTTGCTGATGGAAGGAGGTTTGCACTCAAAATCTCATGATACATGGCCCCATTCATTCTTTCATGTACACGGATCAGTTGTCCTGGTCCCTTTGCAGAGAAACAGTCCCAAAGCATGATGTTGCCACCCCCATACTTCACAGTAGGTATAGTGTTCTTTGGATGCATCTCAGCATTCTGTCTCCTCCAAACACGACAAGTTTTGTTTCTACCAAACAGTTCTATTTTGGTTTCATCAGACCATATGACATTCTCCCAATACTCTTCTTCTGGATAATCCAAAAGCTCTCTAGCAAACTTCAGATAGGCCTGGACATGTACTGGCTTAAGCAGGGGGACACATCTGGCACTGCAGGATCTGAGTCCCTGGCGGCATAGTGTTACTGATTGTAGCCTTTGTTACATTAGTCCCACCTCTATGCAGGTCATTCAAAAAGTCACCCCTTGTGGTTCTGGGATTTTTGCTCACCGTTCTTGTGATCATTTTGACCCCACGGGGTGAGATCTTGCATGGAGCCCGAGATTTAGGGAGATTCAGTGGTCTTGAATGTCTTCCATTTACTTACTATTGCTCCCACAGTTGATTTCATCACACCAAGCTGCTTGGCTATTGCAGATTCAGTCTTCCCAGCCTGGTGCAGGACTACAATTTTGTTTCTGGTGTCCTTCGACAGCTCTTTGGAGTGTGACTGTTTGAGGTTGTGGGCAGGTGTCTTTTATACTGATAATAAGTTCAAACAGGTGCCATTACTACAGGTAATGAGTGGAGGACAGAGGAGCCTCTTAAAGAAGTTACAGGTCCTGTGAGAGCCAGAAATCTTGCATGTTTTTAGGTGACCAAATACTTATTTTCCACCATAATTTGAAAATTAAATCTTACCAAATCAGCCAAGGTGATTTTCTGGATTTGTTTTCTCATTTTGACTCTCATAGTTGTGGTCTACCTATGATGTCAATTACAGGCCTCTCTCATCTTTTTAAGTGGGAGAACTTGCACAATTGGTGGCTGACTAAAACTTTTTCCCCATTGTATATAATTAGTATATCTGTGTTGTTGGCATCACAGCCATGCCTTTTTCTATTAGCCACCACATAAGCTTTTTTTCACGTTCCTTTCGCTTTCATTATTGCTGAATTCTTATTGGCTGTAACCAGCCTTATCTTTTTTTTTTCACCTCCATTTTTTGTTTTTTTCCCTCTTATTTTTTTTTATTTTTATCTTTTATTTATTTTTCATCCATACATCCTGGGTCGGTTTAAGCACTACTGATCCTTATATTAGCTCTCACTGTGTATTACTTCAGTATTCCTTGTCCACATTATCTACATTTTTTATTGTTTTTCTGTCCCCCTTTGTAACATTCCATTTTTAACAGCATTGTCTTACCTTGAATACTGTAGCGACAGGCCCTAATGATATATTGTTTGACCCCTAGCGATCTCTGGCATGATGGTGGTGTCCTTTGCGTTTCTAGGAAATGGCCGCTGTTGGTGCACAAGCACACCGTGACCTTCTTGGCATTTTGCTTCCTTGGTGGTCATCTAACCAGCGCAGTGCGAATGTCTGTTGACGTCATTGGGCTCTATGTCCGCATGCTCACTGTGCTGTGACGGCCGCTGGGGAAGTGACAATGCATACGGCCAGAGTCCGGAGCGCATGTGCCGCATTTATCGGCGCTATTTCATTGTATATATAGTCGTTGAGACAGGACCTATTTTCTACTCCCCTTTGAGAAATCAAGCACGTGAAACGCGCGTCAGTGGCTGCACATCAGGGTCTGGACCCACCATGGATAAGCCTTTGTATGGATGCTGTGGTTCGTTGTGGAAATGGCACATAGATATATCTTATTGATTTTTGCACTGATCCCTATTTAATATTGTCCATGTGCATTAATGATATCTACTCACCCAACTTTTCCAGGTCCAATTATCTTTTGACCCTACACCAACCCCCACCTACCTTCATGTCCTCTCCAATTGTATGTACTATTTCTATATGGATTCTGCTTAATCTGTTTTTATTGTGATTTTTCAATGTATATTATACGTTTATTCATTTGTTGTGGCTTGTTTGCTACTCCGTTTTCTCTCCGTTTTGATATTGTATTTGGAGTACTCCACTGTATTTATACTCTTGATTATATTGTGGGAGAGCTTAATACGAATATGCTTTTAGCCCCGTTACATAATTTGTGTTTTTGATTACCCTTTTAGTACACTATTACATTGTGTGTCCAGTTCAACATGAAAAATTTGGTGAACGTTGCACTGTAAACATGTTGGCTCACACTTCTGAATACTATAACATTACTTGACGATAGGGATAGCAAGGATGGATTTTGCTTTTTTTTTTTTTCCTGTGGTGTGTGCCATCTGGAATCCACATATTGCAGGTTCAGACAAAGTGATCTAAATAACTTAACCACTTCACGCCTAGCCTGCTTTTATCTTCCTGATTAGGCCAATTTTTTCAATACTGACCAGTGTCACTTTATGAGGTAACTCTGGAGCGCTTCAAGGTATCCCAGTGATTCGTGATGTTTTGTACTTCATATTTGTAGTAAATCTTGGTCAATCTGATTTGCTTTTATTTGTGAATGTATCAAATGTATGAAGAAAAACACTAGAAAATTTAGCAATTTTCAAACTTTGAATTTTTATGCCCTTAATCCACATTGTTATACCACACAAAATAGTTGTTAAATCACATTTAACATGTCTACTTCACATCAGCATCATTTTACAAACATAATTTAGAAGATAAAAGGGTTAAAATTTTATCAGCAATTTCCAATTCTTACAACAAAAATGTACAAAACCATTTTTTAGGTACCACATCCTATTTGAAGTGAATTTGTGAGGCCTATGTGTCAGAAAATGCCGAAAAGTGACCCCATTTTAAAAAAATACACCCCTCAATGTGCTCAAAACCACATTCAAGAAGTTTATTAACCATTTAGAGACTTCACCAGAATTAAAACAATGTCGAAGGAAAAAAAATAAAATTTTACTTTTTTCCACAAAATTACTTTAGCCCCAAATTTTGCATTTCCAAAAGGGTTACAGGAGAAAATGGATGATACAATTTGTTGTGCAGTTTCTCCTGAGTATGCTGATACCCTATATGTGGTGGAAAACTACTGTTTAGCACACAGCAAGGCTCGAAATGGAAGGAGCACCTTTCAACTTTTGGAGCGTAAAATTGGTTATGTTGTGTTTGCAGAGCCCCTGATGTGCCTACACAGTGGAAATTCCCCACAAATGACCCTATTTTGTAAACTATACCCCTCAAAGAGCTTATCGAGATGTGTGGTGAGCATCTTGAACCTGCAGGGGAGGGGCTTCACAGAAGTTTATAACTTTGAGGCGTGAAAATAAAACAATTAAAATTTTCCTGCAAAAATGTTACTTTAGTCACTAATTTTTCCATTTGCACAAGGGTAACAGGAGTAAATGGACCACAAAGTCTCAGGGACAGTTCTAATTGGAGGGAAAAAGTGCTTATCCAGGGATGTGTGCACAGTTGAACAAATGTGAGTCCTCTAGCGTTGATACTGGTGCTGATTCTGAACCATCATACTATCAGCCCTTGTAAGGTCTAAATCTGTGCCTTGCTGTTTACATCAGATACATTGTGCATTTAGCCTAGGGAGTGGCAGAATAGTCTCTAGGCAGAGCTGGAAATTGATAAACATATATCTGTTGCACATACCATTTTTTTTTAGGAGATTGAAAAAATGTATAATATTTTCATCCATAGAGTATTCTGTGCTCTGTGGTGCATTTTGGTGATTTATAACACTCCCAAAAAGTGTTGACAAATTTTTCTGGATTCAATTACTCACCCATAGAGTATTACCTGTTTTGTGATACATTTGTTATACAACTCTCCAAAAAAGCGTTTACAATTTTTTCTTCAATTAGTTATCCATAGAATATTACGTGCATTGTGGTACATTTCTGTGTTATATAATACTCAAAAAAAGCATTGAAATTTTTTTTCTGCTTTCAACTGCTTATCCATACAGTCTTTCAAAATAGTTACGCTCAAAAATTTTTTCTAACTTCAATTAGTCATCCATATAGTTTAATGCTGTTTTTGTTACATTTAGTACTATGTAACACTCCAAAAAAGTGTTTAAAAATTTTTTGGGATTCATTTACTCATCCATACCGTATTACGTGCTTTGTTACATTAGGGTGGTATATAAGACTAAAATAAGTATTGAAAAATGTGTCTGGAATGAATTAGTCATCCATAGAGTATTAGTTGCTTTCTATTACATATTGGTGGCATATAACACTCCAAAAAACATTAAAAATTTGTAAAAAATATTCAGAATTGAGAGTCCTCAGTGGTTGATACCTTTTAATGGCTAACTGAAAAGATGGTAACACATTGCAAGCTTTTGAGACTACTCAGGTCTCTTCATCAGGCATAGACTAATACAAAATGTGAAGAGTCACATACTTATGCACAATACAGCACAGAAAAAATGCAATAGATGAGACAAGTGACGTGAAGCAGAACTATCATTATGGGAGAGGGAGAAACATAAATATTGCTCCAGTTCATAGATAAGGAGTCCGGATGTTTTATTGTCCTCTGATTGGGGTCTCCTAATGTGTTGTGATGCCCCCACACGGTCTTAGGAGCAAATTCCTTAATTGATGTAAAAAGACATGTAAAAAGACATAAATCCATGCGACACATTCATTTCAGCATTGAGAGTGTCAAAGGTCGTCATAAATTAATACTCACAGACTCTTCTCTCTCTGAGATGTGAAGTTACCTTTCAATACCAGTAATTTCATATCCATGTTGCTGTGATGAGGCGTACAAAAATGTTTTGCCACAGGTAGATCCATTCTTTTTTCTCTTATTGTGTGACGATGAGCATTCATCCTTGTTCTAAGCTTTTGCCCTCTCTCCCCCACATACAGACCCCCTGTTGGACATTTAGTACAAATAAGTAGGAGACCCCAATCAGAGGACAATAAAACATCCGGACTCCTTATCTATGCACTGGAGCAATATTTATGTTTCTCCCTCTCCCATAATGATAATTCTGCTTCACGTCACTTGTCTCATCTATTGCATTTTTTCTGTGCTGTATTGTGCATAAGTATGTGACTCTTCAGAGTTTGTATTAGTCTATGCCTGATGAAGAGACCTGATTAGTCTCGAAAGCTTGCAATGTGTTACCTTCTTTTCAGTTAGCCATTAAAAGGTATCAACCACTGAGGACTCAATTCTGAATATTTTTCTATCTACTGGCTAACATGGTACAAAGATATACATCTTTCCTGTATGAAAATTTGTATTGAGTTAGTCATTTATAGAATATTAGGGGCTTTCTGTTACATTTCAGTGGTATATAACATAGATTGAAAGGATTGAAAAATTTTGAAATACCCATCCATACAGTATTACATGCTTTGTGTTAAATGTTAGTGGTATATAACACTCCAAAAAAGTCCCAAAATTTATGGATTCCATTAGTAAACTATAAAGTTTAACGCAGTTATTGTTACATTACGGTGGTATATAAAACTAAAAAACACTTCCAAATTTTTTATGGATTCAGTTAGTCATCCATGCAGTTTGAGGTGCTTTGTGTAAAATTACAGTGGGTTCAAAATTTTAAAAAACGTTTCGCCTGGTGCAGTTCACAAATTATTTTTGCTAAAAAAAATTAACTATTATCAGATATACTGTAGAACCTGCTGTGTGTGCACTTTTGTTTGAAATAGAAAAAACAAAATTGGCCTGCTACAGGTGTACTCAGTCCCCAGCTGCCACAATTTTTCTCAATGTGGCATCTCCACCTTGTACCAGCACGTGCCCAGGAACATCACCCGGGTCCTTACCAACACGGTTACTGGGATTTACCACATAACTACCGACATGTGGACAAGTGCTTGTGGCCAGGAACACTGCATTTCACTGATGGCACACTGGGTGAACACTGTGAAGTTCGATGCCGAGTCTCACCCTGGCACGGCACATGTACTACTGACTCCGAGGATTCATTACCCTACTTCTGTCAGGGTTTCCTCCACCAATTCTTGCACCCCTTCCTGCTCCTCATCCTCTATCTCAGATGTGCTATTTCAGAGCACACATCAGCTTGAAGCTCTGCGGCATTGCCTTAGTGAAGAGGCAACAGGCTCTGTTGTGGCTAATTTGTCTTGGAAACAAACCGCACACCGCGGCACAGTTATTGAAAGGAACAACAGACAAGGCAGATGTGTGACTTGCTGCTGAACCTACAACCAGGCATGATCGGGTGTGATAATGGCTGTAACCCGGTGGTGGATGTGAAGCTTCACAAGCTCACGTAAGTAACATGCCTGGCCCACTTGCTCAATTTGGTACTTAAGCAGTTTCTGAAAACCTATCCATATTTGCCAGAGCTTCTGGTCAAAGTACGTGTCAGCGGCCATTTCAGCAAGTCAACTACAGCTGCTGATGCTCTGGCAGTGTAGCAGTGCATGCAAAGTGCCAGCTCACCAACTGGTGAACGATGTCACCAAGCGCTGGAACGCCACACTGGAAATACTGGCAAGTCTTTGTTAGCAGCAGAGTCCAGTTGTAGAATACCAGCTCCTACATACCCGGTTATTCTGGTCAGCCTCCACACATAAAAAGTGAAGAGTGGGCATTGATGTCTGACATTTTTGCAGTTCTCTACAACTTTGAGGACTCCACAAAATTACTAGCAGGGTCATCCATACACCCTTGAACGAACTGTAGTACCTCATTCAAATATTGTGAACAAAGTGTAGTTGTGGTACTCCTACCCTTCCAAAGGCTCTGCACACAGTGCAAAGCCTGGAAAAAATTATAAGCAGGGTCATCCATAGACCCTTGAAAGCAACAACTGGAGAGCCTCATTAAAATATTAAGAATGTGTAGTTGGTGTCCTCCTACACTCATAAATGCGCTAAACAAAGTGCTAAGCCATTAAAAAATGGAGCGTAATACAGTAATCCATAGACCCTTGAAGGCAGCAACTTGAGGGCCTCTTTCAAATATTGAATATTAAAAACACTGTGCTCCTGTCATCTGGTGCTATGGAAAAGTCAAGTCTAATTTAGGCTTTGTTCATTTTTATCAGAGTGAGCCTGTCAGCATTTTCTGTTGACAGGCAAAACAACCTGTCTGTTATAACCCACTAGCATCAGGGCAGCACAACACCTCCAAGGCATTGAATAGGGACAGCTCATGCCAGGTTTCCAGCTTTGAGACCCAATAGTTGAAAGCTGCAGAGGAATTAGGGAGTATGCTGGTTTGAGCGGCCAGGTACAGATTCATCTTTAAAAACTTTTCCCTCATACAAAATACCCATTTATCAGGGCAAGGGCGCTGGGAGAGTGACATAAAATTGGCCTAGACCTTTGACAGTGTACCTCTGCTGTACCTGATGTGTGTCTCCTCACCTCTGTTCCTTGGTTGGGAAGCTTGCCCTATGCTGCTAGCGTTGTCTGATGGGAATTTTTTCAACATATTTTCCAAAATGGCCTTCTGCTATAGCACCATTGCTATAGTACCTGACCACAGCCAATATGCAGTTGACGGAGGTGTGGAATAAGACATTGCACTAACAGCTCCTTAGCTTTACACTGTAATACCTGTTGTGTATTGTAGCCAATGACATGAGGAGAGTGGTTCTAGGCAGCAAATACAGCATGAGGCTGAGGAGCTGTAAGTGCGTCATCTCGCCCCAATACACTTCCAGACACATTCATACAGAACTTCAAAAAGTGATTTCTCGTTTCTGTAGTATTGCTTTTGTGGTTAAGGGATCAACTTGCTTATCTTTTAAAGGGCTCCACAGACAACTACATAATGGTTTGAGGGTGTATTTTCTGACAGGTTCTCTTTAAAAGCAATTTAGTGACTTTATAAAAGAACATTATCATAATGTGGCCTGTGTTAGAGGCTGTCGGGAGTGATTTCATGTGTCAGTTGAGGTTTCCCTGTCGGATGCTGAATTCTGGTGGCACAAGAAGAGCAGCTTTACCCAAATATCTCATGGCAGAAAATGGAGCAGCTTTAATATTATACATTTATTAGGGAACTCTTCTCACTGCTGTTGTGAAATATTTGATTTAAAGCTACTCCAGCAATGCAAGTGGACAGTTTTCTTAGACACGTGAATAAAGATAAAGCAATTCTGGAATAGTGGAAGTTCAGCTCAAGTCAGTACTCGTTCGACAATAACATTTTAGGACTGCAATGCAGGGCAATATTTTACACGGCACAGACTACAGTGCACCACACTGTTGATCAATCGGTGTCCTCGTTGCAGAAGTCTTATTATAGCCATGCTTCAGTGAAGTGAAGTGTTCATGAAACGATTTCCTTATGGCAAAAGTTGTTTTTTTCATTCATGTCTATAAGATGCACAAAAATAGAAGTCTAATAGATGTAAGGAGCTCCTGTTATACAGTTATCAGAGCCCTGTTCAGGATCTTTTAAGGTCCTGTCACACTAAGCGATCGCACCAGCGATTACGACAACGACACGACCTGGCAGCGATCGTTTGTGCATCGCTACATGGTTGCTAGCTGTCAAACAGGCAAATCTCATAAACAACACTCCAGCAATCAGCGATCTGTATAACGACCTCGGCGGTCGTTGGGACCTGTCACACAGCATGTAGTGTAAAAGACCCCGACCTCGATAGGTGTGATAGAGCGCAACCTTTTCCACGCCCCTCTGCACAGATTGGTGGTCACTGTAAGCTCTCGCTTTGTGATTGGACGACTGCGTCATAAAAGACGATGTATTAGCGCTCCCTTCCATTGTTCTCGAGCGCTGTGGTTCATACAGATTTCCAGCCGCATCGTTCCATATTGCGTCCTGCTAGCCTTCATCTTTGCAGCTCCAGCGATCCAGTCTGAGCCACTATTGCGTTTGCCCCGGATTTATTCCTTAAGGATTTTAAATCTGTCTTGTAAGGTAGGCACTGTTTCTGTATTTTTATGAAGTTTGTGGCATTTTACTTTGTAGAACTTTATTCAACATTTATATATGTTTTTATATATCGCAGCCATCCCAAGGCCGCTTTGGGATGGGCAGCCTTTTTTTTTTTTTTCTGCCGCGTCCACCCCCGCCATTTTATGATCACAGCTGTGCTAACATTTGTAGGCCATATTTGAATTTTATTAGGGCAGCCTTTTTTTTTTCTGCCGCGCCCACAACCACTATTTTATGATCACAGCTGTGCTAACATTTGTAGGCCATATTTGAATTTTATTAGGGCAGCCTTTTTTTTTTTGCCACGCCCACCACCACTATTTTATGATCACAGCTGTGCTAACATTTGTAGGCCATATTTGAATTTTATTTGGGCTTTTTTTTTTTTTCCTGCCGCGCCCACCACCACCATTTTATGATCCCAGCTGTGCTAACATTTGTAGGCCATATTTGATTTTATTTGGGCAGCCTTTTTTTTTTTTTTTTTTTTCCTGCCGTGCCCACCACCACCATTTTATGATAATAGCTGTGCTAACATTTGTAGGCCATATTTGATTTTATTTGGGCAGCCTTTTTTTTTTTTCCTGCCGCGCCCACCACCATTTTATGATCATAGCTGTGCTAACATTTGTAGGCCATATTTGAATTTTATTTGGGCTTTTTTTTTTTTCCTGCCACGCCCACCACCACCATTTTATGATCACAGCTGTGCTAACATTTGTAGGCCATATTTGATTTTATTTGGGCAGCCTTTTTTTTTTCTGCCGCGCCCACCACCACCATTTTATGATCATAGCTGTGCTAACATTTGTAGGCCATATTTGATTTTATTTGGGCAGCCTGTTTTTTTTTTTTCCTGCCACGCCCACCACCGCCATTTTATGATCTCAGCTGTGCTAAGCTAAAAAAAGGATTCAGGGCCTCCGCACTGTATACAAAAAAGAACTAAACAAAGTGGAGAAATCGACCAAGTCGGGAGCCGGGTCTGAAGATGTATATGTCCCCAAATTGTGGTACTTTGATCTTCTTGCTTTCACAAGGGACCAAGAAGTACCAAGGAAAATGGCTTCGATGTTGGCACCAGACCCTGTGATCCAGCAGGACTCACCTGTCGGAGATGTAAGTACCTTTTTTTCTTGTAATAAACATTGCAATGTACATGCCCAAGTAGAGTAGAAAATTTTAACTACATTGGATAACTATACAAGAAACCAAAAGTGATCCCTTCATGTACTGTTAATTAATCAAGTTTACCGGTTTAGGCCTATCCATTTAGCATAGCGTGGAAGGACAGTTAATAACCATAGATACAAGTCCTGTCCTCCCATTATTTTGCAGTTCACATGAATGCTTGTGACTGATGATTCAGATTCACTAGTAGGATTTTTATGGATAAAACGTGCGCTGCCAGACCATCATTCCTTACAAGTTGTGTGTTTAATATATTTATTTCCCAACGCGTTTCGAGGTCATAAAAACCTCTTCCTCAGGGGATGACATGTACATGTTTTTATGACCTCGAAACGCGTTGGGAAATAAATATATTAAACACACAACTTGTAAGGAATGATGGTCTGGCAGCGCACGTTTTATCCATAAAAATCCTACTAGTGAATCTGAAGATTTATGGCCACAGCGTGGTCATTTGGATGTGCAGCAAGCTGACCGTGTTTCTTTATGCCTGTTACTCTCCTATATACGGTGAGTATATTTTATTTTTTGAAATCTTGGTTTTCTCAGATAAGACCCTATTGCGCTTTGTTTTCCTTGCAGTTTCAATTATTCTGTGACTGATGATTGTGATATTCTATGCAAACGTTAGCTGTATTTGGGTGTAGGTGGTTTCCTTCATTGGAGACTGCCCTTTCCGTGGTTGTTCCTTCCCGGGGAAAGACCTGGCTAGTCATTGCTTGCGTTGAGAAACATGTGATGGTGTCTCCGCGGCTTGTGTTTTGCATATTTTACATATTTCCCATAAGGGATGGGGGCCTTGCTCTAGAATCACTGCGTTGAGAAACATGTGATGGTGTCTCCGCAGTGTTGGATGTTGATCTCCATGAGTTCATTCATCCTCATTTTTCACAGTCTTCTACTAGGCATTGCTCCTACTGGCCAGTTTCCTACTCCACACTGATGAGGGGCAATACCCCGAAACAGCTGTCTGTGGATGGATACCATGTTTTGGCATAGGTGGTTTCCTTCATTGGAGACTGCCCTTCCCGTGGTTTTTCCTTCCCGGGGAAAGGGATGGGGGCCTTGCTCTAGAATCACTGCGCTGAGAAACATGTGATGGTGTCTCCACAGTGTTGGATGTTGATCTCCATGAGTTCATTCATCCTCTTTTTTTCAAAGGTCCTCATAAGGCCTCTCCGTATGTTGCGGAGGACCCTTTTCTTGTGGAGCATGGGACGGTCGTGTCTAGCACAGTCATAGTCCCGTGCATCCAACTCCTGGATAAGGAAGCGCACCTCAGGTTCCCCCCATGGAACAGAACACCTGGATGCCACTTTGTTGCTCATCTGCCCACAAGGCCGCATTAGCGCCGCCCACCAGTGCGCCATGACGTCACGACGCACGTGCAACTTTGGGAAAGCAGATGCGTCATATAATTCAGTCTGGAGACGCAACAGAGTGAGCAAATAGGTGTAGCCATTACAACAGCTATATATTGCTATAGATACTCTTTAAATATATATTTATAGACTCTCTCTCCATCATACGCATTAGCCTTCTCCCCATTACTCCTCTCTCCCCATCACACCCATCATTACCTTTCTCCCCATTATTCCTCTTTCCCCAACAGAACCATCATTAGCCTTCTCCCCATTACTCTTCTCTCCCCATCACAACCATCATTACCCTTCTATCCATTATTCCTCTTTCCCCATCACAACCATCATTAGCCTTCTCCCCATTACTCCTCTCGCCCCATCACACCCATCATTACCCTTCTCCCCATTACTTCTCTTTCCCCAACAGAACCATCATTAGCCTTCTCCCCAGCACTCCTCTTTCCCCATCACACCCATCATTTGCTCTCTACCCATCACACCCATCATTTGCCCTCTCCCCATTACTCCTCTTTCCCCATCACACCCATCATTTGCCCTCTCCCTATCACACCCATCATTAGCCCTCTCTCCATTACTTCTCTTTCCCCATCACAACCATCATTAGCTCTTTCCCCATCACAACCATCATTAGCCTTCTCCCCATTACTCTTCTCTCCCCATCACAACCATCATTACCCTTCTATCCATTACTCTTCTCTCCCCATCACACCCATCTTTTGCCCTCTCCCCATTGCGCCTCTCTCCCCATCACACCCATCATTAGCCCTCTCCCCATTACTTCTCTTTCCCCATCACAACCATCATTAGCCTTCTCCCCATTACTCTTCTTTACCCATCACAACCATCATTACCCTTCTATCCATTACTCCTCTCTCCCCATCACACCCATCATTAGCCCTCTCCCCATCACACCCATCATTAGCCTTCTCATTCCTCTTCTCTACTCATCACAACCATCATTAGCCCTCTCCCCATTACACCCATCATTAGCCCTCTCTCCATTACTTCTCTTTCCCCATCACAACCATCATTAGCTCTTTCCCCATCACAACCATCATTAGCCTTCTCCCCATTACTCTTCTCTCCCCATCACAACCATCATTACCCTTCTATCCATTACTCTTCTCTCCCCATCACACCCATCTTTTGCCCTCTCCCCATTGCGCCTCTCCCCATCACACCCATCATTAGCCCTCTCCCCATTACTTCTTTCCCCATCACAACCATCATTAGCCTTCTCCCCATTACTCTTCTTTACCCATCACAACCATCATTACCCTTCTATCCATTACTCCTCTCTCCCCATCACACCCATCATTAGCCCTCTCCCCATCACACCCATCATTAGCCTTCTCCCCATTCCTCTTCTCTACTCATCACAACCATCATTAGCCCTCTCCCCATTACTTCTCTTTCCCCAACACAACCATCATTAGCCTTCTCCCCATTACTCCTCTTTCCCCATCACACCCATCATTTTGGCTTCTCCCCATTATTTCTCTTTCCCCATCACTCCCTTATTGCCCTTCTCCCATATTAGTGAAATAATAAGAAAGCATTTGTTAAATTTTAGTTGTTTTTATTGCAAGAAAGTATCACAAATTATTCAAAAAAAAAATAGTGTAAATGCCGACTATATATGATGCTGCCAAGTAACTGCACCAGGCCCGTTAAAATATTGGCAGTAATTGTCTCGGCAGGCCTTCGCATCGTCCTTGCTCCTGCTTTGATTGACAGGTTGAAGTCCTGCAATAGCGGGGATCATTTTCACGCCATTCTCCGAGCACCACGTCACCATTGCTGTCCGAGTCCACAAAGCCAGGTGGACTGTAAGCAACAGCATCGCGCTTGCAGAGAAAATTGTGAAGAACGCAACAGGCCAACACCACCGAGTCTATAGATTCCAGCTTCATGTTGATTGCCGTGTGGAAAAGCCTGAAGCGCTTGGCCATGATGCCGAAGGCATTCTCGACTACGCGTCGTGCCATTGACAGTCTGTAATTAAAAATGCGCCTTTCCTCGGACAAAGTTTTTTGTGGGTACGGTTTCAAAAGATTCGCATGAAGGGGGAAGGCTTCATCACCCACAAAAACAAAGTTAAGGTTGTCGGTTGTGTCCATGTTGGTTGGCAAGTGCAGTTCACAGTTATTCAGGTGTTCACCAAAAATTGTGTGCTCCAAAACGCCTCCATCCGAAACCCTTCCGTTCATGCCAACGTCGACGTTTATAAATTCATAACTGGCATTAACAAGGGCCATGAGGATCACGCTGAAGTAGCCCTTGTAGTTATAGTAATAGGATCCGCTGTTAGGTGGTTGCGTGATCCGCACATGTTTGCCATCCAAGGCACCACCACAGTTTGGGAACTGCCAAATACGTTCAAAATCAGATGCAATTTTTTGCCACTCCGCCTCTGATTTTGGAAAAGGCATGTAGCTCCGTAGACTGTGGACGATGGCGTTGCATGTCTCTGGAATTAATACGCTGAGGAGTGATCGAGAAACAGCAGCAGAATATTGCAAGTCTTTCATTGAACGTCCGGTTGCTAGGAATCGCAGCGTGACTGGCCTCACACATTCCGGTAAGAGCTTGAATGATTCCTCCGACATCCGTAGATAATTACGGAAATCCTGAGGATTCTTCTCCTGAAGCTCTCTCACTAGATTCATGTGGGTGAACTTGGACCTCTGCTCCAGCCATTCTCTGATCCACATGCAACGCTTTCGTTTGGAACGCCTCTCTTCCATCCGTGCCTCTTGTCGATCTCCATCAGTAATGCTGCTGCCACAACCACACGCTCTGCGGTGTTCATGTTCATTATGTGCTACCTGCCCAGTAAAGAAGAGAGAAGTTAATAAAAAAATTTATAAAAAAGTAAAGAATTTTTTATGAGTACTTTTTTGTTAACATTGCATTTGTAAAAAGTGAAATAACAGCGAGCTTGCAAAAGGTAACGCAGCAAAGAGCCTAAAATGGCGGCGGGTGGGCGCGGCAGTCAAAAGATTGAAGGGTAATCCTATGTTAATGGAGGATCAAATATAGCAAATTGATTACCTGTAAACAGTAACACAGCAAAGATCTAAAAATTGCAGGGGTGGGTGCGGGAAAAAAAAAAAAAAAAGGTTTAAGAAACACCAAAAGATTAAAAAAATTAAAAAAAAAAATAACAAAACATCACTAAATATGTGCCTTGCAAGGGAAAATCAAAAATCCTGAAGTATAAATACCAAGAAGCGCAGTAGCGACTCTGACAGGATCGCAGAAAAAAACCACACAAGATACAGTATCCTCGTACAACGCACAAAGGACTAGCACCAGAACGTTGAAGTAATCCACAAAGCGCACAGGAACAATGGATGGGGGCGCAGTTTTACGTTTTCTTTTATGGTGAGGTGTTGTAGAGGCCACCAATCGGAGCTGAGGGGCGTTACAAGAGAAGACCTAGTCCCGCCTGCGCCGCTGAGACATGAGTCGCCAACAAGGTCGCTCGTCGTTCATAAAGGGTGTCAAACTTGGCGATTCTGGGTCGCCAGCGGGACACCAATGATCAAAAAACAGGCCAGGGCGTTCGAGCACGATCAGCGACATTGCAACGGGGGCCACATCGCCACTACATGTCACACACAGCGATATCGCTGACGCGTCATCAAATCGGTGTCGCTTAAGCGACATCGCTAGCGATCTCACTTAGTGTGACAGGGCCTTTACTTAAGACATCAATTTCTTACACCAGTTGATAAGACGGCACAAGATGCCAAGCTGTTCCTTCATATCATCTGACTGGCACACATGAAAAAGCATAATGTCACCATGGCTTATATCCGGGTTGGGCAACTAATTTTCCCAAGGAGCCACATAAGAGGCTGTGGCAGTTGTGGAGGCTGAAGTTAATTCTGCTTAATATTAACATATTAATTATATTAATCTTAATGATATCACTTAATGTTCAGCAGAATTAAGTATACTGACATACATATACACCATATGAACTCGCACACAGTCCCTCAATATACCATATGAGCCCACACATAGACCCCCTATATGCTGTAAGAGCCCACACACAGCCTCCTATATACAGTATGAGACAATATAGCCTCTCTATTTACAATATGAGCCATCACAAGCCTCCTATATATAGTATGAGCCCCGACATAGCCTTCTACATTCAGTATGCGCCCCGACATAGCCTCTTATATACAGTGTAAGCCACCACATACCCTCCTATATGCAGAGTCAGCCCCACATAGCTTCCACATAAACAGCGTGAGTCCCTCTATAGCCGCACTATACAGTGTGAGCCCCCACTTAGGAGTCTATCTACTGTGTGAGCCCCCACCTACCCTCCTATATGTAGCATGAGCCCCAAATAGCTATATATATTTAGTGTGAGCTCCACATTGCTTCTTATATACAGTGTGTTCCCCATGAAGCCTGTTATACAACATGTGTCCCACATAGCCTCTTATATATAGCTTGAGCCCCCACATAGCCTCCCTATATACAGTGTGAGCCCCCACATAGCCTCCTTTTTGCAATGTGAGCCCCCCACATAGCCTCCTATCTATAGCATATACCACACATAACTGCTATATATCGTGTGAGCCCCACATAGCCCCCTATATACAGTGTAAGCCCAATACAGTATGAGCCCCACATAGCCTCTTATATTCAGCGTGAGCCTCACATAGCCTTCCTATACAAAGTGTGAGCCTCACATTTCCTCCATACACACAACTTGAACTGTTCACATAGCCTATCTATGTACAGTGTCCCACATAGCCTTTTATATACGGCTTGAACCCCACATAGCCTCTCATATACAGCATGAGCCCCATATAGCCTCTGATATACAGCGTGTGCCCCACATAGCCTCCTATATACAGACTGCACTACATAGTTTCACTATATACAGTGAGTCCCCACATAGCTTGCAATATACAGTATTTGCCCCCACATGACATCCATATGTAGTGTGAGCCTCACATAGCCTCCATATACAGTGTGAGCCCCATAAAGCCTATATATACAGCATGAGCCCCACACATCCTCCTATGTACATGCAAATATCCCATACACAAAAAACAACATATAATCACCTCAATTAAAAGCAGAGATGCTTAGATCAGGAACAGAAGATATTTATAGGACATTTCATAACTTTCATAAATTATTATGAAAAAAATTTCAGCACATCCTGCACTGAACTAGTGTACCCAATTTTATTATATATTTTAGGAGTCTTACTGGAACAGCCACAAGGCCCAGGTCTGATCCATATCCATTACAGCCTTTCATGATGCCTTTGAGTATTTGCTGTACTCCTAATACAATTTTTTTTTTAACCATTTAAGTTGGAAAAGTGTAGAAAAATAAGACATTTAGGGCAATATTGGTGAACTATGTCAATCTCCTGTAATATTTAAATTCTGATTGTTTTTCATAAAACTATCATTATTAAAGGAAATATGTCACCAGGATTTTGCTACCTCGTCAGAGAGCAGCATAATGTAGGGACAAAGACCCTGATCCCAGTGATGTATCACGATCTTAGCTGCTTGCTGCAGTTTTGATAAAATCACAGTTTTCTCTGCTGCAGATCTAGCAGTTCTCTATATGCTGAGCTCCGTATAACCACGCCCACACCACTGATTGGCAGCTTTCTGTTTACGCTGTGCATAGGCAGAAAGCTGCCAATCAGGGATGGGGCCAGTGTTACACAGAACTCATGAATATGGAGGACTGCATTGCAGCAGGTTTACTAGTTCTCAAGTGATAATCTGCCAATGATAAAACAGTGATTTTATCAAAACTACATCAAGCAGCCCAGTAAATGACACAACATTGGAATCAGGATCTTGTCACGAAATGACTGACCAATGCGACCGACCCAAAGATTGGTCAGTCACCAAACAGCAAAGCAAAAAACACACCAGGAGACACAATTACAACGATTGGCCCTGCGATAGGGAAAGGGGAAATGGACACCTCCTGCACTCTCCTAAGGATGTGCCCTGATCTCCCTGACGTCCCTATACAGGTTTTTCAACCTGGCACCGAGCAGGATACCTAAACCCTCTCTTGCCCTGCACCTATCCCTAAGTAGGGAATTGGCAAGTGAAGACACTGGTCCCAGCGCTGCACTAATACAACACAAGGTACGACAGACAAGGTAATGGGTAACAAAAATACATCACTTGGCTCTCTGCTGTAAAGCACCGCACAGCAGGATAACGACACCAGATTCACCATTAACAGCTGAGGCACCACTGCTCCCAGCAAGCTCCTCCCAGCATGGTTGCTGCCGAATTAACTCTAACACCGACGGTCAACTGATGCATCAGGTGACCTTTTGAAGGAAGGTGGGAGTGGTCACCACCTGCATCCGCAAGCACAGCAGCAATGTAATTACAGTGGCCACCGGGGGAAAAAGACTGACATTAACCCCTGATGGCCTGAAAGGAAAAAAGTTTTAATGTGAGAATCCAGATCTGCCACAGATCCAAAAATGGATCGTGACAGTACCTCCCCTTCAATGAGGGGCCTCTGGACCCTCAATACTGGACCTCACCAGTAAACAACCCATGATGAGGACGCCTCTATCCTCCAGAGTTCACCTCGGCAGTCACCTAACCCTCAGGCTTACAGCGAACGCAGCACAATGGAGATGACAACAGTGTAGGCTCCGAAGGCACCAAATCTCCAGAGCGCCGACCTTTGGAATGAGTTGTGTACGGGCATTACTGGGGGTAACTCCAGCTGGTAAGTCCCCAAGCTGAGAATGGCCGACACCCGATGTTTTTGGTGGACACCCACCGTACTCGTTCACACACAGGGCCAGATCTGAATGTTTATTTCCACTCATGCGTCTGCCACGAGATGGTGAACTCAATACAGAAGCGACAACAGAGGCGTCCCCCTGTGTCATCACACGCACACCCCCACAATGCTAAGAAGGAACCACCATCCTCCTTTGACCCCTCCTCCTAAGAGGACTCCAACACTCAGGGTTAGCTTGTGGTGAGGGTTGAGACTTGCCCCTACTCCTGGCAGCACCTCTACTGCCCCCCCACTGGAGAAGAAAGGGATGGTTGTTGAATGATGGCAGAGATAGTAGCCCTCGCGCAGCAGCCCTCACGTGACTGATCCCAGCTGACTACTTCCCTCGGCCGCCAATCTATGACCGGGTTGTGTCTTTTCAACCAAGGGAGGCCTAAAACGATGGGTAATGGCATTCCCCCCAAGACGTAGCACGACAGGGACTCTTCATGATGAGTCCCTATACGCAGATGTATATCATCCATGACTTAGGTCAACCTCCCCTGGATAAGTGGGACAGAGGCCATGAATGGCCTTGATGCTTAGGGGTTTTGCTAGCATCCTACACCTCAGGACATGGGTCTGGACAAAGTGAGCATCCACCAGATTGCCACCTGCTCCACTGTCCACAAGCATCGGCATACCCTCAGTTACCCCGCCAACCACCACTTCAGCAGACAAGGTACACTGAGGGGAAAAAATGGAGGAAATATACACTCCCTGGTTGCCTCCCTCCACACAACCAGGGGGACGCGGCTTCTTAGATGGTACAGATAATTTGGCGCACGCTGGGCAGACCCCGATAAAATGTCCAGTCTGCCCACAGTAAAAAACATGCCCCCACACCACGACGAACTGCAGGCAACACCGTTTGGGAACCAACTCCTCCCACCTGCATGGGCTCGTCCGTCTGCATCGGTGTGTCCTCCTCCCTAGCAAGGACTACAGGGGGCACATTTGGTGTATGCCTCTCTCAAGCGTCTACCCGAAAGGCAAGGGACATAGCGGCCTCCAACAACCTGGGGGCAGTGTACTGCACAAGAGTATCCTGCAACCTTGGAGACAGACCCTGCATAAAATGACTCCTAAGTGCAGGGTCATTCCACAGCATGTCAGTGGCCCACCTCCTGAACTCTGAGCAGTAATCCTCAGCCAGCCGGCCCCCCTGCTTGATCTTACGGAGTTGGGATTCTGTCAGGGAGATGCCATCAGGATTTCCATACACCAGCGCCAAAGCCGCAAAAAACTTGTCCACTGACCGTAGAGATGGTGAATCGGCCAGCATGGAGAAGGCCCAGGATTTGGGGATCACCCTTAAGAAGGGATATGATGATTCCCACCAGTTGTTCCTCACTCCCTGCTGAACGAGGGCGGAACCTGAAGTACAACTTTCAGGCCTCCTGAAAAAACAAAATTGTATCTCTCCCTCCAGAAAACCTGTCAGGGAGAGAAATCTTGGGTTCTGTTTGAGCCTGCACCTGAGCCGAGGCCCCAAACCCCACCAACTGCTGCAGCTGCTGTACCACCTCACCACACAGCACCCTAAGCTCATCGGTGAGGGTCTGAAGCAGTTGGGCAAATGCCTGCATTTTGGCCATGGCTCACCAGAAAAAATGGGAAGGTCGGTGTTAATGTCACAAAATGACTGACCAATGCGACATGACCCAAAGATTGGTCGGTCACCAAAGAGCAAAACAAAACCACCAGGGGACACAATTACAATGTTGGGCCCTGCGATAGGGAATGGGTAATTGGACACCTCCTGCATTCTCCTAAGGATGTGCCCTGATCTTACTACTGTCCCTATATGGGTTTTTCAACCTGTCGCCAAGCAGGATACCTAAGCCCTTGCTTGCCCTGCACCTATCATTAAGTAGGGAATTGGCAAGTGAGGACACTGGTCCCACCACTGCACTAAGACAACACAAGGTAAGGTAAGACAGACAAGGTAAAGGAAAAGGGTAACAAAAATACAACACTTAGCTTTCTGCTGTAAAGCACCGCACAGCAGGATAACGACACCAGATTCACCATTAACAGCTGAGGCACCACTGCTCCCAGCGAGCTCCTTCTCCCAGCATGGTCGCTGCCGAATGAACTCTAACACCGACAGTCAGCTGATGCATCAGATGACCTTTTGAAGGAAAGTAGGAGTGGTCACCACCTGTATCAGCAAACTCAGCAGCAATGTAATTACACCAGCGGCCATTCGGGGAAAAACTGACATTAACCCACGATGGCTTGAAAGGAACAAAGTTTTAATGTGAGAATCCTGATCTGCCACGGATCCTATAATGGATCGTGACAGATCTATTTCTCTACATTATGCTGTTCTAGAATAGGTAAGCAAAAACCTGGTGACAAATTCCCTTTAATACCATGATGATTTGAGAGCTTTTATGTTTAACACGTTGTCTTTTACAATAACATGATCTAATCTCTTTTGAATTAATTCATTCCAGCCAGTAGCTGATGGAAAAGTCAAAGAACATGTTAACCCCTTCTTTTTTCGGTTTTTAAACACTATCAACCCTACCTTATGTACTTATGTATATTTGTAGTCATCATATGATTGCAGAGGGGTGACGAGGAAGCCTGGCGTTTGTATCCTCATCAGTCTCCTCCTCTGGGGTGAAATACAGTTCACCGTTCATTCAGATCAATTTTACTTCATTATCTGAACTGAACGGACTAAACCATTTGTGAATGTGAAATGCCGAGGGAAAACCTTTAGTATTTTTCTTTTTTTCAGCCTCTTTACCTATATTGTTACTTTTCTTTTTACATTTTCTGCTGCTGATTTTGCAATATAAAATCAGGATTCAGCAGAATAATGGGAGACGTCAGTATTTTACAGTCCAGGTGTGTACATAATTATTTCCTGAGTAAAAATTGTGAATAGTTACACATCAATAAATATTTTTTAGAAAGGAAGATATATGTACTGTATATTTATAAATAGGATGACACCAAACATTTCCTAGTTTATTACATAGTGAAAAATATTATGCGCACTGAAATCTTTGTGATCATCATGCTTGCTACATAATGCTTCATCCAGACGTGGAAATGATTGTATTTTTTCTTAGTGTGGACTTTAATCAGAGGACAGCCATAGTTTTAAAAGTAGTGAAAGGAATAACATTGATTACCTCATTATAATAGCACAACGTCAAGGGGTGGGATATATTGTTACAGTCCAAATTATTCAATCTTCACTGTCCATTAGGTTAACAAAATGTACAAACTTTCTGCTGTTTGAAATAAATCAATGAAAGTAGAGGAGTTGTTCACAACTTTTTTTTTTTAATTGGTCTAAAAACTAACAGGCAGGTAATTGCTAACAGAGGCAACTACCAGCCTATTCTACGTGGTGATTCAGCTGCTCCACGTCATCAGAGAACCTTTCTTCTGGGCTGCTTTGTCAATGAAGTGTGACTGCCGACATCATGCTGATTGACAGCCGGCTCCCCACAATTAGGCGGTGGGAAGCCAGCTATGATTTAAGGTACTGTCACACTTAGCGATGCACCAGCGATCCCGACCAGCGATATGACGCGGTCAGGATCGGTGGTGCATCGCTAAGTGGTCGCTAGTGAGCTGCCACACAGGCAGATCTCACCAGCGACATCGCTGGGGACGGAGGTCGCTACTTACCTGTCACACTAGGCGATCCTGACGTCCTCCCGCCCGGCTCCACGCTCGTCGCTCGTCTCTCCACAGGAAGCTGACGACGAGAAACGGTCCAGGACGTTCTCGCGCGATCAGCGATAACCAGCGGGGGGAGCGGTCGGAGGTAAGTATCAGACACAGCGATATCGCTAGAACGTCACAAAAACCAGTGACGTTATAGCGATATTGCTAGCGATATCGCTTAGTGTGACAGGCCCTTAAGCATGACGTTGATACTCACATCCTGTCAACAGAGTGGAAGAGAAGCTGCTGCTCTATCGAGGTGACGTCAGCGGAAGCTGAAGAATTGCCGGCAAGAGCAAGCTGTACCACTCTGTGCCGGAAGAGGTCGGCGCCGAGCAGTTGGCAACCACCTGCCTGTTTGTTCTTAGGCCCATAGTAAAAAAAAAAAAAATGAAATAGTCCCAGATAGCCCCTTTAAATAGCTCAACAAAACTAATATAACAAGTGCCTCAACATGTTACTTTTAATGACTACTGCTATCTTAGAATTATTCAAACCCTTCACGAGCAGGTTTATTTCTCAGAAGAACCTCTTTGGTAAGCAATGGCCTCCAGTTCACTATTATTTATTTATTTTTTTTAAACCATCTATTGAGCAATAGACATAAAATACAAATATTGTACGAAAGCATCAGAAAAAGATCTGATCAGTAAATTTTAACAGTACTTTGACTATTAGACAGTGTTTTATAACTATAACCAATTTCCCCTCCCTCCCCTATCCCAGGGCACACATTCGCAGTTTAAAAAAATAACTTTAATCCAGCTTAACCGGAGTTCTGCCATCAATCTGCTTTCTCAAGTACCAATCTGTAAATTGGAAGCAGTCATGAATCGCCTGGCGTATAGATCGTGTCTGAGTATTAATAAAAGAAGACCATGTAAGAAAAAAACGTTTAGTGTGTTTTTCTTTATTTAATATGGACTCTATCCAGTCTTTCCTGAAAAGATAGGCCACCTTTGAAAAAATGAAGTTCAAAGAGGGGGTACTATCCTGTGTCCTTAGATACTTTTGCGAGTAGCTGCCGCCCACACGAATAGAATACGACGTTGCTGAACAGAAAGGCTCACCCATTGATCACGTGGGAGAATGTTGAATATGGCCCACTCCGGAGAAAGAGAAATATTTATACCAAAAGTGTTAGTGAGATATTGCAAAAGTGTATCCCAAACCTCCCTTATTTTTGGACAGTCCCAGAGACAATGAAAAATATCAGTTGGAATCACTAATATTCTTGGGTTTTTGTACAACAAACAACTTATTAAAATCTGACAAAAGCTTTTCTATTGGGTTCAAGTCAGGTTACTGTAACGGCCACTGTAGACTCTTCCAGGACTGATTTTATATTCAAGCCTTTTTAGGATTTTGTGGACTTTGAGGTTTTGGATCATTGTCCTTTAAAAAGGTCCATTGGTGCTTCTGCTTCCTCACAGAAAGCATGACATTTTCTCCTAGAAATTTCTGATACTTGATTGAATCACCTTGACCTCCACACTCTGCAAGTTTCCAGTATAATGGCGCAGTCTGACAGACCCATGTGTGGCAGCTGCATAGAAATACATTAGGGAAAAAAAATAAGTATTTGAAATACTGCCAATATTGCAAGTTTTCCCATCTGCAAATAATGGAGAGGGCTGTAATTTTTATCATAGGTACACTTCAACTGTGAGAGACAGAATCTTAAAATTCAGAAAATCTCAGTGTATGATTTTTACATATTTAATTTGCATTTTACTGCATGAAATAAGTATTTGATACAATAGAAAACAGAACTTAAAATTTGGTACAGAATCCATTGCAATTACACAGGTCAGATGTTTCCTGTAGTTCTTGACCAAGTTTGCACACACTGCAGCAGGGATTTTGGCCCACTCCTCCATACTGATCTTCTCCAGATCTTTCAGGTTTCGGGGCTGTCGCTGGGCAACATTGAGTCTCCGCTCCCTCCAAAGATTTTCTATTGGGTTTTGGTCTGGAGATTGGCTAGGCCCTTGGACCTTGAAATGCTTCTTACGGAGCCACTCTTTAGTTGCCCTGGCTGTGTGTTTCGGGCCATTGTCATGCTGGAAGACCCAGCCACGACCCATCTTAAGTGCTCCTACTGAGGGTCGCTAATGTTACGGTGGTCCCAGCTCTATGCAGGTCATTCACTAGGTCCCCTCGTGTGGTTCTAGGATTTTTTCTCACCGTTCTTGTGATCATTTTGACCCTTGCGTGGAACCCCAGATTGAGGGAGATTTTCAGTGGTCTTGTATGTCTTCCATTTTGTTATTATTGCTTCCACAGTTGATTTCATCACACCAAGCTGCTTGCCTATTGCAGATTCAGTCTTCTAAGCCTGGTGCAGGACTACAATTTTGTTTCTGGCGTCCTTTGACAGCTCTTTGGTCTATTCTTCACCATAATGGAGTTTGGAGTGTGACTGTTTGAGGTTGTGGACAGGTGACTATACTGATAACAAGTTCAAACAGGAGTCATTACTACAGGTAATAAGTGGAGGACAGAGGAGCCTCTTAAAGAAGAAGTTACAGGTCTGTAAAAGCCAGAAATCTTGCATGTTTTTAGGTGACCAAATACTTATTTTCCACCATAATTTGCAAAATAAATTTTGCCAAATCAGACAAGGTGATTTTCTGGATTTGTTTTCCCATTTTGACTCTCATAGTTGTGGTCTACCTATGATGTCAATTACAGGTCTCTCTCATCTTTTTAAGTGGGAGAACTTGCACAATTGGTGGCGGACTAAATACTTTTTTTCCACACGGTATATATATAATGTCCTGTTCACCATTATTAGCACCCCTTTATTTTCTTCATAGACTGTACAATATCTTTAGAAATAATGGAAATGTACCAAAGTTACTGTATATCCTCTGGATTTCTTGTGGTCTAAAGTAATACAACACTAAAACATTGTTTTTTCAGCTTACATGTTGCAATTTCAAATATGAAACAGAATAAGCAGCATGTGCAGCAATAAAGGCACCCCTAATGAATACTTGGTTGCACACCCTTTGGCATTGACCCCAGCCTCCAAATGTTTCTGGTAGGCATCAATAAGTTTCTTGCACTTTTCAGCTGATATTTTTTCCCACTCTTCCTTAGCAGCTAGTTCAAGCTCTTGAATGTTTGCAGGGTTCTTTTTCCCAATGGCAGATTTCAGCTCATCCCAAAGATTTTCAATGGGATTGAGGTCAGGACTCATTGCTAACCATTTTCAAACAGTAATTTTTTATTTTTCATCCAACCCTGTGTACTTTTGGGTGCGTGCTTTGGGTCATTGACTTGCTGGTGGACCCATGATCTTTGACTCAAACCAAATTTTCTTACAGTGGGTAGGACATTTCGCTCTAAAATCTCTTGATAATTCTCTGATTTAATGATTCCTGTGATATGGTCAAGGCCTCCAGTACCAGATGCAACAAAGCAGCCCTACAACATTATGGATCCTCCACCATGCTTAACTGTTGGTAGAGTGTTCTTTTCCTTATAAGCTTCATTGCACCATCTGTAAACAAACTTTTGTTTTGCATTGCCTAAAAGTTCTATTTTTGTTTCATCTGTCCACAGAACATTTTCCCAGAGGGATTGTGGTTTGTCAAGGTACTCTTTGGTAAAGATCAGTCTTTCCTTTTTTGTCTTTTCTTCAGCAATGGTTTCTTCCTTGGCCTTCATCCTGCTTGGTTTAGTGTGCGGCTTATGGTACTTGTTGAAACCATGACCCCAGACTGTTCCAGGTTGGCCTTCAGGTCTTTGGATGTTTGAAGTGGTGTTTTTTTCCACCATGCGTACCAGCCTTTGAACACGACTCTGAGTTCATAGACACCAAACATAAACTAAGTGGTGAAAAAATATTACAAACTTTGTTAAAAAAAAATTTGCGCCATTTCCCGATACTTGTAGCATCTCCATTTTTCGTGATCTTGGGTCAAGTGAGGGCTTATTTTGTTGCGCGCCAAGCTGACGTTTTTAATGATACCATTTCGGTGCAGATGCAATCTTTTGATCGCCTGTTATTGCATTAATGCAATAGTGTGGTGACCAAAAAAACGTAATTCTGGCGCTTTTACTTTTTTCTCACTACAACGTTTAGCGATCAGGTTAATCCATTTTTTTGCTGATAGATCTGGCGATTCTGAATGCAACAATTCCAAATATGTGTATGTTTGATTTTTTTTATTGTTTTATTTTGAATAGGGCAAAAGGGGGTGATTTGAACTTTTTATTTTTTTTTTTTTTTTTTATTTTTAAAAACTTTTTTTTTTCATTTTTGGCATGCTTCAATAGTCTCCATGGGAGACTAGAAGCTGCCATAACCCGATCGGCTCTCCTACAGGCAGGCGATGATCAGATCGCCTGCATGTAGCAGAATACCTCACTTCCTATGAGCGCCGACCATATATGGTACATCATTTGCATGTGTTATGGGTTGTTATGATTGACACTACTATTATCATGATACTGCTTTACATTATGAGACTTTCAAAGGGTCATGAATATTCTATCACACATGTTGTTGAACTAGTGGAGACCAATGTGCTATTCTGTATGATTTAGCAATTGTTCCTTTAAGTGTGTGGAAGAGAGTATACATCTTCTCAGAAAATGACTGGACATAGCTGCTTGCTCTCTAGAGATTGTATCTGAGCTTTCTCTCTGCTAACCTGATCTGATTGTTGCATTGTAAAGACAATTAGGATAAAAATCGGCTTATCTTGTAGCAACTCTATCAAATGACTGTACTTAAAAACAGTCAATATCAATAATTCTAATGGAGATATTACCAGCAGCTGCCGGTTCACTGTACAATTAAATATGATGATTTATGCCAAGCCTTGTCCTAAAGAAAGACTTCTGGAGCTTTTAAGTCTCGGCTCATCTGATGCTGATCCTTTACCAGCTACGGCTGCTAACTTTAAGTTATTTGCCCATTGGGCATTTTGTTTTCTTTTACTTTACATCCCTGCCTGGCAGATATACAGTACTATATACTGTAACGTCATAAATTTTGGAGGTGTCTAGTTGGAGACCACTCATTGGCTGTCTGGAAAAAATTCGGACCATGCCCTCAGAATGTGTGGGTATGAGCCAAATAAAAATTGGGTTAGTCTTAGACTTGAGGAAGAAGATTTGCAGGACTCGGATCCTGCATCCTCCTCACTACTCCGTGGCAGCTGAGCTAGGTCAGTACAAATTGACTTAGCAGGAGCCAAGTCATCATAAGAGGTGCTCAGGATGCCGGAGAGCCTGCAGTAGACGTTTGCACTGACCTTTTCGAGCTGCCATGGAGGTACCAATATCGATGCCGGATCAGGGTCCTAGGAATCTTTTTGCTCAATTCTAGCCAAAGACAGGTAACCTGTCACCAGATTTTCCCTATGTAAACCAAAAGTACCACCTTTAAGTTTCTTGCACAGAGGTCTACCAACATGTGCATAAACCTCAAGCTCCTCCGCAGATCAAAGAAAATACCTTATATAATTCTCCCATGCCATATGTTAATTGTTGCGATCAAGTCAGATAGGCATCTATGGTCTGTGCTCAACTCCTATGCCATCAACCCAGCACTGCAAATCTAAGGGCTCGCTGAAATCGCCGCATGACATGGCCAAGTGCTATCTGATGTTTTATCAGATAGCACTTGGCCGAATATTATACTACAGGGAGAGAAATGTTGTCCCATTCTTGCCATGGATTCTCACTCAACAGTCCTGGATCTTCTTTTCCGAATTTCAAAATGCATCAAATGTTTCTAATGGTGAAAGGTCTGGACTGCAGGCAGCCAGTTCATCACCCAAACTCTTCTTCTGTAAAGACATGCTGTTGTGATAGATGCAGTATGTGGTCTAGCATTGTCTTGATGAAATATGCAACACTTTCCCTGAAATAGAGTTTGTCTAATTCGGTCAAACGTTTTTCTAAAATCTCTATATAATGCTAAGCCTTTATAGTGCCCATAAAATAGTCACTAATGCAGCGCCATACCTTCATAGATGCAGGATAACAAACAAAACGGTCCCTTTCCTCTTGAGTCCGCAGAATACAGGGTCAGTGGTTTCCAAAAAGAAGTTAAAATTTTGATTAATTTGACTTCAGAACAATTTCCGTTTTGCTTCCGTCCATTTTTAATTAGTTTTGGACCAGAGATGATGGCAGCATTTTTGGATTGTGTTGATATATGGCTCCTTCTTTGCATGATCGAGCTTTTACTTGCATTTGTGGATGGCTCTGCAGATAATGGAAGGTTTCGCAAGTTCATGTAGTGATTTGCATGACAGAATCATTCCTGTTATTAATGCACTACTGCCTGAAGACCCGTAGATCTTGAACATTCAATATTGTCCGTTGACCTTGTCCCTTTTGCATATGGATTTTTCCATAATCTCTGAATCTTTTGATTTTATGTACTGTAGATAATGATATTCAAAGTCTTTGCAATTTTATGGTGAAGAACATTTTATGGAAATTGTTTCACAATTTTAGACACAGTTGTTCAAAGATTGGTTCATCTTGGAACATCTTTGCTTCTGAGAGACTCTGCCTCTCTAACATGCTCTTTTATACACAGTCATGTTACTTAGTTGAAAATTGACCCTTTTTCATCAGTACCACTTACTTTTCCGGAAATTTGTTAACCATGTTCCAACATTTTAAAGATGTGTTGCTGCTATCAATTTCTAAATTAATGTTTTTAAAATGAAACAGAAAAATGTCTAATTTTCACCTTCTGATATGTGTTTTATGTCATGTTGTGAATAAAATATGGGTGTAATAGTTTTCCAAACTTGTTATCTGTATATTTTACACAACGTCAGAACCTTTTTTGAAACTGGGGTTGTACATGGGGCTGATCTATAGTACCAGGCACGGCCATATGTAGATATACAGTTAGGTCCATATATATTTGGACAGGGACAACATTTTTCTAATATTGGTTCTAGACATTATCACAATGAATTTTAAACAAAACAATTCAGATGCAGTTGAAGTTCAGACTTTCAGTTTTCATTTGAGGGTATCCACATTAAAATTGGATGAAGGGTTTAGGAGTTTCAGCTCCTTATCATGTGCCACGTCTCTGGAGTCATTCTTTTCTTCTTCTTGTCCAGACCCCATGATGAGTTTTCTCATCCACAGTCGTCTCTGCAAACTTCCATCTTCTTCGGTCTTCTGCAGCAAATCTCCACATGACGCCCTTAAAGATAGAAGTGTCGTTATAATGCTCCTAAATAGAGTTGAGCGACTTTGGTCGGATCGGGTTTCGTGAAACCCGACTGAAACAAAATTTGAGTCGGATGAAACTGGTCTGACGAGGGCAAAAAAAGTCGTAGTTTCGTCCGAAACCCGACCCCAATGCAAGTCAATGGGGATTAAAAGTCGGCATTGAGCGGATGACATCGACTTTTTTTGCCCTCGTCAGACCAGTTTCATCCGACTCAAATTTTGTTTCAGTCGGGTTTCACGAAACCCGATCCGACCAATGTCGCTCAACTCTACTCCTAAATAAAAATATCTGCAATATACTGTCGCCTCACACTATTCCCCTCCCTCCTCATACTGTCTCCTCTAACATCCCACCTGTTCACCATGCTGTCTCCTCATATATTTACCCCCTCACTGTCTATACTGTCTGCTCACACATACCCCTGACTCCCCATACTGTGTCTGCACACATGCCATCACCCTCACTCCCCATACTGTGTCCACATACATTTACCCGTTCGCTCCCCATACTGTCTGCACCCTTCCCCCATACTGTTTCCTCATACATGCCCTCATACATACTCTTCATTTTGTCGTCAAATCTCCCCACACATTAAATCCCCCATCCCCACTCCAAATCCCCCCACACACATTAAATCCCCCCATCCCCATGCCAAATCCCCCACACACCTAAAATACCCCCATCCCCACTCCAAATCCCCCCACACATAAAGTATCCCCCATCCCCACTCTAAATCCCCCACACATAAATTACCCCCATCCCCACTCCAAATCTCCCCACACATAAATAACCCCCACCCCCACTCCAAATCCCAATACACATTAAATAACCCCCCATCCCGACTCTAAATACCCCCCACACATTATGTTCCCCCCATCTTCACTCCAAATCCACCCCCTATAATGTCCTCAGATTTATGCCCTCTCCCCCTCCATATGTTCCTCATATTTCTCCACCACATGCATCTGTCTGCATCCATCCAACCTCCTGGCCTTGCTCCTCACACACTGTCCTCAATTTGCTCCCCCCTGCTCCCTCCCTATCCATGTGTCTGCAGCCATCCCCCAATCTCACACATTCCCTTGCACTGACTCACTCCATATAGCGTCCCCGACCCCAACCATCCATTCCTAGCCCCCAGAGCATGTCCTTACATTTCCACCATTAATCCTTGGTGTCTTCAGCTCCATTACCCCGTCTGGAGCTGGAGCACTTACCACCAACCGCAACGCTGCCTGTGCCCTGTGTCTTCGCCTCTGAAGAGCCGGCGAGTGACGACAGCAGCGTGATTATATGAACTGATCACGCTGCTAGCGTTTCACTGATGCGGAAGTGCCAGCGGCCATCATGGTTAAGTAGTTCAACAAGTGTACTAGCGTCTGAAGATGCTAGTACAAGCACTTTCTCTGAGCCGGCTGTCAATTTGACAGCAGGCTTAGAGCATGGGAGTGTGGCGCCCCTGAGGCTCAGTCGCCACAGAGGTACTGCACCTCCTCCTGAGGTGTGGTGCCCCACCATCCAGGTAAGTTGGAGGCTCCTGACCAGGCTCCAACACCTGCATCCCACACAACACGGTAGTTCAGCAAAGCCACATTGCGGCTCCCTGCTTGGAGTGTAGCAGAGCACCTTTGGTGGCTCCCTGCTTGGAACACGAAACGTGCTGGGAGGTAGGTGGAGTTAGAATACATAAAAGAGCGGGAAGGGTTAGGATTAGAAGTCAGTCAGTCGGAGAGTCACTCAGAGAGGAGTGAGGAAAGAAGATCCCTGAGAGAGGGATGGAGGAAGGAGGTGCTGCAGCAGATCTCAGTGACCAGGGTCTGCTGGCACGGGAAAGGAAAGAAGAAGAAAGACATTGAACTGAAACCTGATCTTCCATAAGAAGGAAAGACTAGTATGGAACGTAGGAGTAAATGGGAACAGAGGACATGGGTTAGAGGAAGAAGCCTGCCTAGAAGTTCTAAGCGTAAGGCCGGGGCCCGGTCCCCGAGGTTGTATGGATACTAATGGTCCTACAGCAGACACCGGTGGAGTAGTGGGCTGTAAATGCACTACTCCCATCTAAGACTTGCGGGCACAACAGCAACCTTGATAGTGAGCCGGGACTCAGGAGTAAGGAGTCCCCGAAGCAGGCTACAGCTGTCTGCCGTACAAGTAGAGTTCTTAGGAACATCTGTCAGGAGGCACTCCAGTGTAACTCAGTATTGGGAGTACTTCACACTTAAAGGCGCTATAAGAGGAGACGTTCAGAAAGGCACATGTTGGCGGAGCGTTGGAAGGGAGCATTCCATCTGGCCTGGAGGTTGATTGAGTCCCTGACCCGGAGGACACAGTACGGAGGCAGGCACCTGTGTGTACTACAGACTGTGAGTAAAGCTTTGGAACTACAAGCCTGGTGTCCTCCATTGATTCTTGCGCCAACACACCCAGCACCGCTACATCTGGGTACCAGTTTCTACACGGCTCGTGCCTCTCCTCTACCCCTACATCTACACTGCCCTGGGGCTACAGCTCCTCCTGTGGGGTGTTTCACCATCTTGGCTGCAGCACACCACCAGCCCCAGGGGATCTGCACGCAGCGTCGGCTCAACATCTCATTTGCCGAACACCGCAGATGGCGTCACAAACTATTCCATTAGCTACATTCCACCATTCAATCTTTCCCTGTTAATTGGGCGCCCAGGGCCACGGACCGGGTCACCGCTGCTGTGACACATCCCGCCAACCCCGGCCCGATACCGAGTACCCCACGGCCCTGGGAGGGTGACCCAGGAGAACCCCAGTGAGGGGGGCGGCAGAATGCCGCCGACTTGGATCGCCGCATCATGCGGCCAGATAGCACCCCCCTGTCAGCTGCGTCCGGGGCACATGCCCCGGCTGCCCCCACTGGATACGCCTCTGCCTGCAGGGCAGCTAACACTGAGGGCAATCTGGTCCAAGAAGTCCCTGGCCAGATTGCCCTCTTGTGCAGTGAGCAGGGAGCGATCCTACAGGAGAAAATGGAAGCAGAGCGGAGCTGCATGGATCCATACTGCTTCCTGCCTGCACTTCCTGTCTGATTCAGCAGTGCGGCTAGATGACTTCAGCATGCGGCTGTGCCAGAGAGAAAGCTGCCGGCAATGAAGATGCTGCGGCTTCCAGGGAACCTGTGAAGAGGTGAGAGGTGCTGTGTGTGTCTGTGTGGCTGCAGGGAATGTGCAGAGAGTTGAGTGGTGTCGTGTGTCTTCATTGGGGTGATGAAGAGGGCAATGATGGGGGTGGAAGCAATGATGGAGGTGGTAGAAAGGGCAATGATGGAGCTGGTGGGGGTGTAAGAAGAGGCCAAGACGGTAGTCGTGGCTGAGGACACCAGGGCCTTGGTGTCCTGGCCTCCTCTCACAGGAAAATTGTCAGCTTCTACCGGCGCACCTGTTCATAGTTCTGGTTCACCGTCAGGAATTCCACATCGGTGTTGCACAGCTCCTGTACATTCAGCTTCGGTGCATAGGGTGGAAAGAACAGATACCGGTTCAGATGCCAAACATACGATTTTACTTTTCTCTTCAATGGTCCAGTGGACATCAGTTACATTACAGTTCACACAGCCTTCCTCCTGCACTTTCCCTTTCCTGCTTTCTTTGTCCTCATGCACATTGTGGGATAGTAGCGCCCTTGGCGGTGCCGCAGCATCACTTCTGTAAGATCTCAAGACATAGGGGTTCCCGTTTATCCGTTTTTCCAGGACTTACAAGCTTCAGCCCTATCTAAGATCTGCCACATTGTGAATATACTGCGCCCTGCATGACTCTTGGACCATGTAATTCTCTCCTTTCCTTGCTGCCGTGGAACACCATAACTCCCGGGGTGCTAAGGTCTCATCCAGCACCCGTCTGACTGTGCCCGTGCACTTTTCTTCCTATAGAACGTTTTGTAGCTGCTATCTCATCCTGGGCATAAAGCCCTTGTGGAGACTTTGGGCGTCCTCGCCCTTCTAACCTGTTCCTATCTCCTACACTTACTTAACCCATAGCAGCTCCTCCTACCATTAACCCTCTAAGAACTTCCTATCAGCTATACCTAAGTAGACCCACTACTATGCCCCCATCTAGTGGCCCACTACAGAACTACACTTACCCATATCTAGGAACTCTATACTAATAGTGCCCTCCTCTAATGAACCCGAAGGATGAACCAGCTTACCCTAAAATATGCAGAACATTATACAATGCAATGTATTACAATCTTACAGCATGGTAACACATATATGATGTGGCAGTACCAATAAAGCAAACAATGGTAATACACTATGAGTGTAGCAGTACCAAGAATAATTACATATTTACATTAGCACTTCTTAAAGGAAGGTGACATTAAAGGGGACGTCTTGCTTCAGTCCCCTACAGGGGAGAAGGCAATGATAGGGGTTTTGGTGGAGAAGGCAATGATGGAGGTGGTGGGGGAGAAGGCAATGATGGTGGTGGTGGAAAGGGCAATGATGGGAGTGGTAGGAGAGAAGGCAATGATGGAGGTGGTGGACAGGACAATGATGGAGGTGGTTGGGGAGAATGCAATGATGGTGGTGGCAGAAAGGGTAATGATGGTGGTGAGGGAAAAGGCAATGATGAGGTGGTGGAAAGGGCAATGATTGGGAAGGGGGAGAAGGCAATAATGGGGTGGTGGATAGAACAATGATAGAGATGGTGCAGAGGGCAATGATGGAGGTGGTGGAGAAGGCAATGAAGGGGGTGGTGCAGAGGGCAATGATGGAGGTGGTGGGGAGGGCAATGATGCAAATGATTGAGAGAACAATGATGGAGCTGGAGGAGAGGACAATGATGGGATGCAGGGGTGAGTGGGACAATGAGGGGAGTGGGGGAAAAGGGTGGGGCAAACACATTTATTGCTGCACAGGGGCCTCAAGCTGTCAGTGTCCGCACCTGTGTTGGGTATAAATATGAGAAACTTTTGTTTTGTTCTATGCCCCATGACGAGACCTGAGTAGTCTGGAATGTTTGATATTTTTTACCATCTTTTCAGTTAGTCATTAAAAGGTATCAACCACTGAGAACTCTCAAGTTTTAATATTATCCTATTGCTGATTGGCCTACTTGGGCACCTTCTCACTTTTTCGAAGTGCCATATGTAGAGTTGAGCGATACCGTCCGATACTTCAAAGTATCGGATCGGAATGGATCGGCCGATCTTTAAAAAAAGTATCGGTATCGCCGATTCCGATACCGGAAGTCCCATTCAAGTCTATGGGACTTCCGGTATCGGAATAAGAAAAACCCTGTTTTTGCCTTGTACAGCCTCTCTGGGGTCTGTACGGGCCTTTCGGGGGGCTGTGCCGGCCTGCCAGGGGGTCTGTGCAGGCTCCGGTGGTCTGTGCCGGCCTGCCGGGGCGCTGTGCCGGCCTGCCGGTGGTCTGTGCAGGCTCCGGTGGGCTGTGCCGGCCTGCCGGGGGGCTGTGCCGGCCTGCCGGTGGTCTGTGCAGGCTCCGGGGGGCTGTGCCGGCCTGCCGGGGGGCTGTGCCGGCCTGCCGGTGGTCTGTGCAGGCTTCGGGGGTCTGTGCAGGCATCGTCCGATGGGACTACAAGTCCCATCGGGCGATGCCTGCTACCATGACAGTGATTGACACATTAGCCAATGATGGGACAGTAGTAGTCCCATCATCCGGCTAATGTGTTAAATGTTAAAAAAAAAAAAAAAAATACTACATACATACTACATGCATGCTACATACATACTACATGCTACATACATACTACATGCTACATACATACTACATGCATGCTACATGCATGCTACATACATACTGCATGCTACATACATACTACATACATACTACATGCATGCTACATGCATGCTACATACATGCTACATACATACTACATGCTACATACATACCACATACATACTACATACATACTACATACATACTACATACATGCTACATGCATGCTACATACATACTACATACATACTACATGCATGCTACATACATACTACATGCTACATACATACCACATACATACTACATACATACTACATGCTACATACATACTACATATATACTACATGCATGCTACATACATACTACATGCTACATACATACCACATACATACTACATACATGCTACATGCTACATACATACTACATATATACTACATGCATGCTACATACATACTGCATGCTACATGCATACTACATACATACTACATGCTACATACATACCACATATATACTACATACATACAATACATTCATACAATACATACATAGACATACAGTACATATAACATAGAGTAACATACTTACCAATACTTGTCACATTGTTTCCCGAAGCCATTGTCTTTTCCGGAATAAATATTAACATAACAAACCACAAAAATACTCACCCACGATCCGAAGCAGTCCACGAGTGTGTCCCACGACGATCTTGGGTAGAGAACTGCAGCATCAGATGATGCTGCCGTTCTCTACGGGCTGCAGGAATCCAATGACGGAAGGTAGGTATCCTTCCGCACTGTATTCCTCCGCCACTTAAAAAAAAAAAGTCCCTAGTCTCACTTTATGCCATTGCTGTGTGGGAAATTCCTATGTTACTCTATGTTATATGTACTGTATGTCTATGTATGTATTGTATGGATGTATGTAGTATATATGTAGTATGTATGTAGTATGTATGTGGTATGTATGTAGCATGTAGTATGTATGTAGCATGCATGTAGTATATATGTAGTATGTATGTAGCATGCATGTAGTATATATGTAGTATGTATGTAGCATGTATGTAGTATGTATGTGGTATGTATGTAGCATGTGGTATGTAGCATGCATGTAGCATGCATGTAGTATGTATGTAGCATGCATGTAGTATGTATGTAGTATGTATGTAGCATGCATGTAGTATGTATGTAGCATGCATGTAGTATGTATGTAGTATGTATGTAGTATGTATGTAGCATGTATGTAGCATGTATGTGGTATGTATGTAGCATGTAGTATGTATGTAGCATGCATGTAGTATGCATGTAGCATGCATGTAGCATGCATGTAGTATGTATGTAGCATGCATGTAGCATGCATGTAGTATGTATGTAGCATGCATGTAGTATGTATGTAGCATGCATGTAGTATGTATGTAGCATGCATGTAGTATGTATGTAGCATGCATGTAGTATGTATGTAGTATGTATGTAGCATGCATGTAGTATATATGTAGTATGTATGTAGTATGTATGTAGCATGTAGCATGTATGTAGTATGTATGTGGTATGTATGTAGCATGTAGTATGTATGTAGCATGCATGTAGCATGCATGTAGTATGTATGTAGCATGCATGTAGTATGTATGTAGCATGCATGTAGTATGTATGTAGTATGTATGTAGCATGCATGTAGTATGTATGTAGCATGCATGTAGTATGTATGTAGCATGCATGTAGTATGTATGTAGTATGTATGTAGCATGCATGTAGTATGTATGTAGTATGTATGTAGTATGTATGTAGCATGTAGCATGTATGTAGTATGTATGTGGTATGTATGTAGCATGTAGTATGTATGTAGCATGCATGTAGTATGTATGTAGCATGCATGTAGTATGTATGTATGTAGTATGTATGTAGCATGCATGTAGTATGTATGTAGTATGTATGTAGTATGTATGTAGCATGCAGTATGTATGTAGCATGTATGTAGCATGTATGTAGCATGTATGTAGTATGTATGTAGCATGTAGTATGTATGTAGCATGCATGTAGTATATATGTAGTATGTATGTAGCATGTAGTATGTATGTAGCATGCATGTAGTATATATGTAGTATGTATGTAGCATGTAGTATGTATGTAGTATGTATGTAGTATTTTTTTTTTTTTTTTTTTTTAACATTTAACACATTAGCCGGATGATGGGACTACTACTGTCCCATCATTGGCTAATGTGTCAATCACTGTCATGGTAGCAGGCATCGCCAGATGGGACTTGTAGTCCCATCGGACGATGCTTGCACAGACCCCCGGACATCAGCACAGCCCCCCGGCAGGCCGGCACAGACCCCCACAGGGTGCACAGACCACCGGCAGGCCGGCACAGCCCCCCGGCAGGCCGGTACAGACCCCCACAGGGTGCACAGACCACCGGCAGGCCGGCACAGCCCCCCGGCAGGCCGGTACAGAGCCCCACAGGGTGCACAGACCACCGGCAGGCCGGCACAGCCCCCCGGCAGGCCGGTACCGACCCCGGGCAGTCCACACAGCCCCCCGGCAGGCCGGCAGAGACCCCCGGAAGGCCCGAAATGACGGCGCATCATGATGACGTCAGGCCGTCAATCAACTTTGAACTTCCGATTCCGATGCCGAATTCCGATATTGAAAAAATATCGGAAGTCGGTATCGGAATTCCGATACAGCAAGTATCGGCCGATACCCGATACTTGCGGTATCGGAATGCTCAACACTAGCCATATGTCATTGCTTACAATACCCTAAGTTGGTCATAGCAAGGTCCAAAACTCAAATGAAAACACAATGAGCTGCATGATAAAGGAAGAGTTTGCAATGACATGACAAAAAAAATGCCTCTAGTGATGTTCACTTATCAGATGTATAGCTCTGCTCAGGAGATCAATAGACTTCTTCAGAGCTGATCAGACTCAGGGCAGGTTCAAAGAAATGGCTATAACGGCACATATCTCTGGTTTCAGTTCAGTCAGAAATAATATAGATATTTATGTTAGTAAATCAAATGTTATGTGAATGAATAAATAAATAAATAAATGACAGCTGCTATATGTCAAAGAGAACCCCGGAGAGATCATGCAGATCCCACCCCTGCCACCAGTTTGTCAGGGGGCACACAACTCCGCTGCCTCCAATCATCAGGACAATTAAGCAACTGACCGAGCGTATGATATATACACATCAGATTCCAACGCATGGAATATATAGATAAGTCCCAATACTACCACTGCCAACGCCACAATAACAAAACAAGCTACTAGCTTCCACCACCAATCATTTACACAGGCCGAGTGGACGTCACTTGCCGTTAGCGTATGGCTTCAGGGGTTCAGTTTAGAGAGCAAGAGGAACAGAGGTATTAAATTTTATATTTTTAACCTGATAAGGTAGGCAATGTTTTTAAAAAATATACAAAGATGATACAAAATGGGAATAAAGCAATATTGTAACTACAAACACATACCAAATAAAAAAGTACTAAATCTGTGTCATGGAAATGCCTCATAGCTTAGCTGAGTGAGGTACTCCTTAGGAAAACAGACAGAACCCACAGCAAACTTTACCTGCCAGGTCTAACAAAATACAAAAACCCAAATTCTCCTTTTATTAGATCAAGGTTGCTAAATGGAGGTCCCAGGCGATAGATATTGCAGTCATGTTTCCTATCACGATTTTACCTTTCTATAGAGATGAAACATGGCATGGAACACATCATCCATCGGCCGATATTAAGTTGGGGAAGTAAGAATGGTCTTCTGGTGATGTGCGTGGATGCTTTTTCTTCATGCCTTCCCAATGACACAAAAAATATATCTCCCATAAATATTGTATCAATGCAAACCCCAATATTCATCACTGACCACTGGCTCCAAATAGTCTGAGAATCAGTGCTTTGAACAGAGAAAGCTCTTACCATGGAAGTGTATTTTTCCACCTCTGAATAAACAACTCCGAGTCTTGGTGGCTGGTTCTCAGAGCCAAACTCTTGTTATAATTACATGGTCATTGCAGGAGGTCCATACTTCAGTGGAGGTTGCAGTTTCAGTTCTTTATAACTTCCCCAGTCATAATTAATCAGATATGTTCAATGTTAGGTCCTACTTCAATGGAGGTTGAAGTGTCAGCTCTTTCTCACTTCCTCAGTTATAATTAAACCTATATATTAAATGTGAGGGTGATATGTCACCTCTCCAGAGATGTCTTTATGGATCTTAACTTTTCTCATATGACAACTCCACCTTTTAGCAGTGGCATAGGAGACTGATTTACAGATCACCCCCCCAAGCCAATCTCACGGCACAACCTCCCTAGATCCCACAAAATCCTCTCCTCCTTGGACTCGGAGAGGTGCTTCTTCGTGAGGTAACTCAGCGCCTCATCTATGGGTAGTGCAGCCTGAAACTCCTGACTAGAGGTAGCCAGAAGCGACGTTAAGGCCCCAACGTCACAGGAAACTTTTGAGATTTTCTTTGGTCCAGTAACTGGTCTTGTTATCCTGCTGGATGATGAGGGTCCAGCAGGGAGTGCACTACCTGCATTCTGGGCACTCTGACTGTGAGTGACAGGGGCTGTTTAGGATGTCTTCCCAGGGGATAAAAAATACTTTTCTATAAACCTGACAGGCTGTAGGTACCACTTTCCCACCATCCAGACAGGCTGTGGTAACACTTCCCACCATCCTGACAGGCTTTGGGACCCACTTTCCCATTATCCAGACAGGCTGTGGGTACTACTTTCCCATCGTTCTGACAGGCTGTGGGCAACATTATATAATTCAAATGTACTATATCCCTGTGTTGTAAAAGTGAAACTCATATAGAGTCATTACAAACAGAGTGATCTATTTCAAGTGTTCATTTCTGTTAACGTTGATGATTATGGCTTACAGCAGGGGCGGACCTACCGCCGCCTGTGCAGCCAGTTCATTGAACGGGGCCTGGGGGAGAGGGGGGCCCCTCCAGCCTCCTCCACCGCATGGCTAATTATTCAATTTTCAAATTAGCCATGTGGAGCGCAGGAGGAGAGCAGGCCGAAGCATTGGAGGACCTGTGTTGACGTCATCGTCATGTGATCAGGGGGTGGAGCTGATCACAGGCCTACACCATTGATCAGCTTCGCCCCCTGATCACATGACGATGACATCACCACAGGTCCTTTTAGCTGAGCTCACACAGGAGCTTCATCTTCCAGCAGGAGCACGGCCAGGTAAGAAGAAAGTTTTTTTTTGTTTGTTTGCTTTTTATTTAATTATTATGTTTCCCCACAGGATGGAGACACATGGACCATGTGTCTCCATCCTGCCAGGGCAGATTGGAGACAGGGGGAGGCAAGATGGAGACGGGCAGGATTGGAGATGGGGACAGGCTTGGAGACATTGGGGTCAGGATGGAGACGGGGTAGGATGGAGATGGGGCAGGATTGGAGGCAGGGGCAGGATGGAGACGGGGGAAGGATTGGAGACGGGGCATGATTGGAGACATTGGGGGCAGGATGGAGACGGGGCATGATTGGAGACATTGGAGGCAGGATGGAGATGGGGCAGGATGGAGATGGGGGCAGGATGGAGACATTGGGGGCAGGATGGAGATGGGGCAGGATGGAGACATTGGGGCAGGATTGGAGACATTGGGGGCAAGATGGAGATGGGGCAGGATTGGAGATGAGTAGGATTGGAGACGGGGGCAGGATTAGAGACATGGCAGGATTGGAGACGGGGGCAGGATTGGAGACAGGGGCAGGATGGAGACGAGGCAGGATTGGAGACATTGGGGGCAGGATTGGAGACATTGGGGCAGGATTGGAGACATTGGGGGCAGGATTGGAGGTGGGGCAGGATGGAGACGGGGCAAGATGGAGACAGGGCAGGATTGGAGACATTGGGGGCAGGATGGAGATGGGGGCAGGATGGAGATGGGGCAGGATGGAGACGGGGGCAGGATTGAAGACATTGGGGGCAGGATGGAGATGGGGCAGGATGGAGATGGGGCAGGATGGAGATGGGGAAGGATGAAGATGGGGCAGGATTGGAGACATTGGGGGCAAGATGGAGACAGGGTAGGATTGGGGACAGGATTGGAGACATAGGGGGCAGGATGAAAACATTGGGGCAGGGTGGAGACGGGGCAGGATTGGAGATACAGGGGGCAGGATGGCAGACACGGGGGGCAGGACTGGAGACATGGGGGGCAGGACTGGAGACATGGGGGGCAGGATTGCAGGTACAGTGGGCATGATTGGAGACAAAGGGGACAGGATGAAAGACATGGGGGCAGGATTGCAGGTACAGGGGGCATGATTGCAGGTACAGGGGGCATGATTGCAGACACAGGGGGCAGGATGAAAGACACAAGGGGCATGATTGGAAACAGGACAAAATGGATACATGGGGCAGGATTGGAGACACGGGGCAGGATTAGAGACAGATGGGGCAGGGTGGATACGATGGAGACAGATGGGGAGATCATATAGGGCACAATGGATACTCATGAGGGTGGGATGGGAGAACATTTGGCTGAAGCCAGGAATGAGACACATGGGGGCCAGGATGGGGGATATTATTACCATAGGGGCTAATTAAAGGATGTTATTACTGCAGTGATGTATTTATTTTATTTTTTGAGTATACTGTTTTAAATGGGGGGAAGTCCTGTTACTGTGTAGAGTGATACTATGTTGCCTTTTTTCTTCATGTGATGTAATGTAGAAGTTGGGAAAAAAATAAGTAATGTGTTCTGCAAGTGGAGCTCTAGGTAGGTTATTTCCTGCAGAGACGAGCCCTGGCTGGAAGAAGTGATGGCGATCTTTGCTGGATGAAAGATGAAAAGCAAGGATGAAGGACTTTACCTAGAGACATCACTGGTGAGTTAGTGTGTTACCTATACACTGACACTATATACTGTATACCATATACAGAGGTCCTGTGTATAATGTCACCAGTGATCACTGTATTACCTGTACGTTACATACAGAGCTCCTGTGTATAATGTCATTAATCACTGTATTACCAGTGCACAGACACTGGATAGTAAGTACAGATGCCCTGTGTATAATGGCACTTATGGCGATAGTATTGTTTTTTTTGCTACTGATCAGTATTGTAGTATTCAGTCACTATGTGGTGGTAATATGTGGTCTGGACATGGTGTGTTTGTATTTATTCCTTGTATGTGATATTATTCGGTCACTGTGGTAGTAATATATAGTCTGGTCATGGTGTGGCGGTATTTGTTCCTTGTATGTGGTATTAATTATAGGTCACTATGTGGTGGTAATATTGTGTGTTATGAATGGGTCACCGAGGAGGAAAAAACCTGAACATGCTAAGCCCAGAAAAACCAGAGAGGTTGGTAACTATGCAGATTGCAGATCCCTGATCCTACCACACAACTAGCAGCAGCCGTGGAGCGTGCCTACGATGAACCTAGACGCCTCGTCACGGCCGGAGGACTAAATAAGCCTAAAGCAAGAAAAGGGAAAACTAACTGCCCCAGAGCAGACCCCAAAGGAATAGACAGCCCCACACATGTATTGACGGTGAAACAAGATGAAAACACAAACACAGGTAGGAAAATAGGCTGAGCAAACGATGGGGCCCAAACTAACTAGAAAGGAGAGGAAAGGAAAGACACTGTCTGCAATCTGCCCCAAACCCTACAAAATAATGTCCAACACTTCTGATAGTAAAATGAACCCTGAAGTCACTAGACTTCTCCCACTATATCAGCACTCTGAAATATTCTGAGACAGAGCAAAAAGAGGCCAATCTAATAATGGACAAAAAGGAAATTGGCAAATACAGATAAATAAGAGTGGAAATTCAGCACAGCCCAAGCCAGGACTGGCTGACCACACAAAAAACTGAATAGAGCAACAAAATCAAGTGTGCACATTAGCAGAGAAACTTAGCTTGAGCTGACTGGAACAGAGCTGAGAACCAAGACCTGACAAGCAGAAAGAAACACCAGCACCAGAGTAGGGCGTCGGCTGTCTTAAATTCAATCTGAGATTCCTGAGGTCCAATCATCATCCTCATTATCAGGTGGCAGATCTCTACTGATTAAATCAGCCTCACTACCTCCTGTTACCACCAGAGGGAGCCTGACTGGTAGACCACAAAATGAACTCACAACAATTGTGTCTGGTCATGGTGCGGTGGTATTTGTCCATTGTATGTGATATTAATGTTCATTTTAAAAATTGAAAAATAAATACAAATGTACCTAAATTGTATTCCATATTTTTATAAAATATTTAATAGGTTACAGTAGAGTAGAGCTCGGCCAAAAGTGTCTACAGTGTTGTGATGGCTGCTTAAAAAAAAATATTTTGGCGGAAAAAAAAATCTGCCAGCTATATGTGTGATCTGGTGATGGGAACTGTTAATGTGTGATTGGTGAGAAGTGGAGTTTTCCAAGAGAGGGCGGTGGGACTGTGGACAGTTTGAAGGGTGGAGGCGGGGCGGAGTCTTACGGGGGCCCCGAAAATTTTCCCATTATGGGGCCCTGAAATTCCTAGTGGTAGCCCTGCCCATATGCTGCAGCAGTTCAGGAATGTGCGGAGTTCGGACACTGGACAGTGTGGAATGGACGGATCTTCTTGGTCTGGCCTACCCTGCCTGTTCCAGGTAAGAGTACTACCAGAGCTGAGCAGGACTGAGGGACTGGGACAGAGGTGCAGGCATGATTTTGGGGGGCTCCTGGGGTGGGGGAGAACTGAACATGGCAGGCATGATTTTGGGGGGCTCCGTCCTGGTGGAGAACTGAAGCATGATGGCCTGACTGCTCATGAATGAGGGACCCCTGGCCTCGGGAGAAGGGAAGCATGGCCTTGGCTGCTCATGAATGGGGGGCTCCTGGGGAGAAGCATGACTGCTCATGAATGGGGGGGCCCCTGGGGAGAAGCATGACTGCTCATGAATGGGGGGGGCCCAGGGGGAGATGCTTGGCTGCTCATGAATGGGACGGCTCATGGGGGGAGAAGAAACACTAATCGGGCGGCCCACATAGGGGGAGAAGCAGCATAAACTGGGGGGCCACATAGGGCAAGAAGCACTATGCCAAAAGTAGACCGCATATGGGGGAGAGCATTATGAAACAAAGGGAAACGGGGTGCCTATATATAACCTATCTATATGTTTACATAACTTTGTTGCCCTATGAAGGACGGGGGGAGGGGACCCCAAAAAAATTTCTTGCACAGGGGCCCACTACAGTCTGTGTCCGCCCCTGGCTTACAGCTAATGAAAACCCAAAAGTCTTTATCTCAGTAAATTAGAATAATTAACAAAAACACCTGCAAAGGCTTCCTAAGCGTTTCAAATGTCCCTTAGTCTGTTTCAGTAGGTTCCACAATCATGGGGAAGACTGCTGACTTGACAGATGTCCAGAAGGCAGACATTGACACACTCCACAAGGAAAGTAAATTTTGCATTTCATTTGGAAATCAAGGTCCCAGAGTCGGGAGGGAGGAAGAGTAGAGAGACAGACAATCCAAGCTGCTTGAGGTCTAGTGTGAAGTTTCCATAATCAGTGATGGTTTGGGGAGTCATGTCCTCTGGTGGTGTAGGTCCACTGTTTTATCAAGACCAAAGTCAGCGCAGCCGTCTACATGGAAATTTTAGAGCACTTCATGCTTCCCTCTGTCGACAAGCTTTTTGGAGATAGAAATTTCATTCTCCAGCAGGACTTGGCCCTTGTCCACACTGCCAAAAGTACCAATACCAGGTGTAAAAACAACAGTATCACTGTGCTTGATTGGCCAGCAAACTTGCCTGACCTTAACCCCATAGAGAATCTATGGGGTATTGTCAAGAGGAAGATGAGAGACACCAGACCCAACAATGCAGACGAGCTGAAGGCTGCTATCAAAGCAACCTGGGCTGCCATAACACCTCAGCAGTGCCACAGACTGATCGCCTCCATGCCACACTGCATTGATGCAGTAATTGATGCAAAAGGAGTTTATATATGAGTTTCAGTTTTTGTATTGAAGAACTGAAATAAATCAACTTTTTGAGGTACACCTCACCTGTGACAGACGGAATTTAAACATAATAAGCAGAAAATAACATTGTATGATTTTTAATTAATTAAATTGCATTTTATTGCATGAAATAAGTATTTGATCACCTACCAACCAGCAAGAATTCTGGCTCTCACAAACTTGTTAGTTTTTCTTTAAGAAGCCCTCATACTCTGCACACATTGCCTGTATTAATTGCACCTTTTAGCACTCGTTACCGATATAAAAGACACCTGTCCAAACAATGAGACACACACAAACCTATATAGAGGAAAAACAACTAAAAAATATTTTATACATATTTATTAGCGTAATAGAAATAATAAAGAATGACAAAATCTCTCAACAGAAAATAAATGCGGTGAGCAGAAGAAAATTCCAAGTGTAAGTATAATACATGATTTCATGGGCAGCCCGCAGAATAAATATTGCACTGAAAGGGAATTAATGCCCACTAAATGGGTACTGTAAAAAATATAAATAACAAAATAGCATGTGCTAATAAGATAAATAAAACAGTACCTCATCAGATGTCATTGCAACTATGCCCCTAAATATAGATACTAATCCAACATGGATGTGTTAAAATGCAAGAATGAAAACAAGCCTGGAAACTTGATTAAATTTAAATACCATTAAGGCATACATGATTAATAGAAGTCGAAATTAAAGTGACTAGTGCAAAGGTAAAGGGACTAGTGCCATAAGATAATAGGGACTGCTTACCGCTCAGACCGCTGTGCCCAACGTACGTTTCGCCTCAGCTTTCACAAGGGACAATTAATGACACCCAACCTCTCCACCATGGCCAAAACCAAAGAGCTGTCACACCATCCCAACCATGAAGCATGGTGATAAACATCATACTTTGGGGGTGCTTTCTGCAAAGGGGACAGGATGACTGCACCGTATTGAACAGAGGATGGATGGGGTCATGTATTGCAAGAGTTTGGCCAACAACCTCCTTCTCTCAGGAAGAGCATTGAAGATGGGTCGTGGCTGAGTCTTCCAGCATCACAATGACCCAAAACACATAGCCAGGGTAACTCAATGTTGCCCAACGACAGCCCCAAAGCCTGAAAGATCTGGCGAAGATGTGTATGCAGGAGTGGGCCAAAATCCCTTCTACAATGTGTGCAAACTTGCTCAAGAACTACAGGCAATGTCTGACCTCTGTGGTTGCAAAAAAAGCTTTCTGTACCAAATATTACAGTAAGTTATGTTTTTCTATTGTAGTAAATACTTCATGCAATAAAATGTAAATTAATTATGTAAACATCATGCAATGTGATTTTCTGTTTTTTTTTTTTTTTTAAAGAATCTGTCTCTCACAGTTAAAGTGTACCTATGATAAAACTTACAGACCTCTCCATTCTTTGTAGTTGGGAAAACTTGCAAAATCGTCAGTGTATCAAATACTTATTTTCCCCACTGTGTATATATACACACTTATATATATATATATATATATATATATATATTGTAAGATGGCTACCAGACATGCAATGGGTACGGAAAGTATTCAGACCTCTTTAAATTGTTCACTCTGTTTCATTGCAGCCATTTGGTAAATTAAAAAAAGTTCTTGACTGGAAAAAAAACAGAAATGTAGAAATGTTTGCAAATTTGTTAAAAAAGATAAACTGAAATATCACATGGTCATAAATATTCAGACCCTTTGCTCAGACACTCATATTGCAGTCACATGCTGTCTATTTCCTTGTGATCCTCCTTGAGATGGTTCTACTCCTTCATTGGAGTCTGTGTTCAATTAAACTGACAGGACTTGATTTGTAAAGGCACACACCTGTCTATATAAGACCTCACAGCTCACAGTGCATGTCAGACCAAATGAGAATCATGAGGTCAAAGGAACTGGCCAAGGAGCTCAGAGACAGAATTGTGGCAAGGCACAGATCTGGCCAAGGTTACAAAAGAATTTCTGCACTACTCAAGGTTCCTAAGAGCACAGTGGCCTCCATGATTCTTAAATGGAAGAAGTTTGGGACCACCAGAAGTCTTCCTAGACCTGGCAGTCCAGCCAAACTGAGCAATCGTGGGAGAAGAGCCTTGGTGAGAGAGGTAAAGAAGAACCCCAAGATCACTGTGGCTGAGCTCCACAGATGCAGTAGGGAGAGGGGAGAAAGTTCCATAAAGTCAACTATCACTGCAGCCCTCCACCAGTCGGGCCTTTATGGCAGAATAGCCCGACGGAAGCCTCTCCTCAGTGCCAGGCACATGAAAGCCAGTATAGAGTTTGCTAAAAAACATATGAAGGACTCCCAGACTATGAGAAATTAGATTCTCTGGTCTGATGAGACGAAGATAGAACTTTTTGGTGATAATTCTAAATGGTATATGTGGAGAAAACCAGGCACTGTTCTTCACCTGCTCAATACAATCCCAACAGTGAAACATGGTGGTGGCAGCATCATGCTGTATGGGGGTGTTTTTCAGCTGCAGGGACAGGATGACTGGTTGCAAATGAAGGAAACATGAATGTGGCCAAGTACAGAGATATCCTGGATGAAAACCTCTTCCAGAGTGCTCTGGACCTCAGATTTGGTCGAAGGTTCACCTTCCAACAAGACAATAACCCTTAGCACACAGCTAAAATAACAAAGGAGTGGGCTTCAGAACAACTCTGTGACTATTCTTGACTGGCCCAGTCAGAGCCCTGACCTAAACCCAATTGAGAATCTCTGGAGAGACCTGAAAATTGCTGTCCACCAACGTTCACCTTCCAACCTGATGGAACTGGAGAGGACCTGCAAGGAAAAATGGCAGAGGATCCCCAAATCCAAGTGTGAAAAACTTGTTGCATCATTCCCATGAAGACTCATGGCTGTACTAGTTCAAAAGGGTGCTTCTACTCAATACTGAGCAAAGGGTCTGAATACTTATGACCATGTGATATTTCAGTTTTTCTTTTTTAATAAATTAGCAAAAAATTCTACATTTATTTTTTTTCAGTCAAGATGGGGTGCAGAGTGTGCATTAATGAGAAAAAATGAACTTTTATGAATTTACCAAATGGCTGCAATGAAACAAAGAGTGACAAATTTAAAGGGGTCTGAATACTTTCCATACCGATTGTACGGTTAATGGGAGGTGTGTATTACAGAGGAGGTTGTCATCTGTGATGAAAACCTAGAGTACTGCTCTAGTGCACATAGTACTAAGAGGCTTGTTTGATGCATTTGGGGCAGGTTTTGCGGGCAGCCTGAGAGATAGGCGGGTCTTGCTGCCCACACACCCCACCCATGGGTGTGGTTTACAGAGCCAAATGGAGTCTGTTTGTTTGACACATGGTCTGTATCTGGAAGTGAGAAGACCTCCTGTGTGATAACTCCAGACTGAGCCGGTTTGCTGGAGGCTATCCAGCCTTTATGTTCTTGACTGTATCTCAAGTGACTTTGTTAAGAACTGTTTACTTTTTTTGCCTGCACTGAGGACCTGGTTAAACACCTTGTACAAGCCCAGTTTCACCACCAGCAACAGCTGGCGCAACAGGAGACAAATAAGTTGCTTAGACAACAGATCCAGCAACAGCACCGTCAACAGCAGCAGTTTGATTTACTCACAGAGGTGGCTGGTGGCACGGTGGCAGCTTCGACTCCAAGGTCAGCTGATGATTTTTCCATCTGGAAGGTGGAAAGGAGAGTCCTGCAGAAAATGTCCGTGGGTGATAACATTTTTTGACATTTTTGAATGGGTCACCAAGAGGGAGAAACTCCTGCCAGAGCAATGGGTGGAAGTGCTGGCACCACATTTAACGGAAGAGCCCCAGAAGGCCTACTATGACTTAGCCTTACAAGACCCCAAGGAATATATAAAACTGAAAACTGAAATTTTGGCGTGCTTGGAATGACAATGGCAGGGCATAATGGGTCACCCCTAGGGGTATCACTGTGCAAACCCCCTCGCTTTCAAATGTTTGATCTGATTCAGCTAGTCCAAACATTTTTGCAGCCAGAGTCCTCTACTCCTGCACAGATGGTAGAGCGAGAGGTAATGGACCGGTTTGTGCACTCCTACCGAGGCCAATACAGACTTGGGTTGCCCACGGTGATCCACAGAATGCCGATGACCTGGTCAGACTGGTCAAAATGTATCAGGGTCAAGGGTTCCTTGGGGGAGGCAACCCACTCCATACTGGGGGCCACAACAGGGTACTTCCCAAAAGGAGGTGGGGCATCCAAAGTCCAAAGGGGCGAGGAAGGTTATGTCGACGGTCTCAGCTGGCGATATTATATGCTGGAAATGTCGTTTCCCAGGCCATATAGCTACCCGTTGACTTCCAAACAAATGGACTGTAGCCTGCGTCGCCGCTGTTCATACTATGCATATCTGGCCTACAGTGTGTACTGTTCACCCAGCGAGGGGCCACAAGTTTGTCCCGTAAAGGTGAATGGCCAGCAAGTATATTCGACTGCTAGACTCAAGGAGTTTGGTGACCCTCTTGAAGGCCACACTTTCTCTGCAGCTGATCCCTGGGAATAACATTGGTGTCCGCTGCATTCATGGGGATGCTAAAGACTATCCAATGGCTAGAGTGGACATTGAAATAGCCCAAGGTACTGAGTCCCACCAGGTCAGCATGGTCCAGGAGCTGTTGCATTCCATTACTATAGGTCGGGCTTTTGTTTCTTTTGGAACTTGTGAGGAAGGAGGACAGAGCTTGGTTGCTCGGGTAAGAGACGGGTCGCCCCTAAAGAAGTGTCACCACATCCAGAGTCTGATGGGTTTCCCCTTTTTGTCCTTGTGGGGGATGAGGAGGTAATGTCCCTTGATGCTGACATTTCTGCATTAGGGGTGACTGGCAAAAATTTTGGGTCCCCCAACATAAGGACCTAACTCTAAAGAAGGCATTTGATAATGTAATCTTCATAAACGGTATAGTGCAGGAGCCAAGGGCTAACACCCGGTTTCCCCGCTTTATGTTGAGCGGGGATTTATTGTACCGGGTTACTAAGCTCAGAGAGAAAATAGTGGAGCAATTGTTGGTGCCAGGACCATATAGGAGGAGGTTGTTGGACGTTGGACATTCACATGTCTTGGTTGTCCATCTGGGCATGAACAAAACTCAAGAATGGGTTATGGGGAGTTTCTATTGGCTCAGATATCACCAGGAAATCTTAAAGTATTGCAAGTCCTGTCATGGTTTATGTTGGACCAATAAACCAGCTTGGACATTTCACTGGAAATGGTTCTTGTGTTACCTTATGGCTTTAGTGTGCTGTGCCAGGTGCCGCCTATTCTTTTATAACCCCTGATGAAGTCACACGGCCAGGCAATCACAGTAATGACACTACCAAGATGGCTAACGGCATTACAATGACGCCCAAGCAATCTCTACATGCTTATGGTCTGTGTAAGAGGCATCAAACATGCGGTATGGGGATTCGAGTTTGAAAATAAAGCATCGCCCAATGCTCGCCGATTAACGAGCAAATTCGAGCACCCAGATACTTGAGTGATATCACCGAGGACGTTCTCTCATCCCTATTGACAGCCGCTTTGACTATTGAGTTCAGATTGCCATGTTATATGTGTCAAAGTCATAACCTGTGAGTATATTATGATATAGGGAGTTTAGATTGTGAGCCCCATCGGGGACAGTGGTGATAATGTGTGCAAAAACTGTAAAGCGCTGCGGAATATGTTAGCGCTATTTAAACTTAAAGATTATTATTATTATATAAGGATGGACAATTGATTTTCCCTATGGGCTACATAAGAGACTGTGACTGTTGTGGAGGGTATAACCAGTTGGCCAAACTTAATTCTGCTCATTATTATTGTTTTCTATAAGTTTTTATCACTCAAGCAATATGAAGACCTCTCACAGAGTATATCACCACAGAGCACCCATGCAGTATAATGTTCCCACACAGCCCGCATAAACAGTATGATATCTCCATAAAGCCCATCATACAATATGTTGTACTCAGAAGGCCCTCCACAGAATGGTGGCCGACAAAGTCCCCACAGACAGTGTGATGTTGCACAAAGCTCCTCACACAACATGTCACCACCGAGCCTCCAAGCAGTGTGATGTCCCCGCACAGTCCCCTTACATAGTATTAAATCCCCAAACAGCCACCTTGCACAGCTTTTTGTCTCCTTACAGCCCCCTTGCACAGTATTATGTCCCCACACAGCTCCTGTGCACAGTATTATGTCCCCACCCAGCCCCCTTGCACAGTATTATGTCCCCACACAGCTCCTGTGCACAGTATTATGTCCCCACCCAGCCCCCTTGCACAGTATTATGTCCTTACACAGACACTTTTCGTATTCTTATAGTCTCACACAGCCCCCCACGCAGCATGATGGCCCCACACAGCCCCCTTGCACACAATTATCTACTCACTTAAACCCACTTCACTGCTGCTTCTGTCTGAGCTGTGTACTGAGGCACAGCTGGCATGATTTAGTGACATCATCACACCTGTTTTGCTCTCTTAGGCCGGTTTCTCATGTCCTGATATTTCCTGTACTGGAAAAAACAATACTGCAGATATTAGTGTCCATGTTCCGTGTGTGTAATGCTTGTGGCATACATGTGTGTTATGATTGGGTCACCGAAGAGGAAAGCAAGACTGTTGTGAGCTCATCTGTTCATTCATCTTTTGTGTCCGAGGATCTCCCTCTTCTGGTGAAGGAAGGTAGTGAGGCTGATTTGGATGAAAGAAACCAAACATCTGATCAGGTGGATTGTGACTGCGTAATGGGAACTACAGACTGGATATAAGGCAGCCGACGCCGTTCTGAGTTGCTGGTGATTTCTCTGCTGGATTCTTGGAGACCAGTCTGATTCCTGCTTTCCAAAGATTAGTTTTTGCTCTGCTATTGAACTTATTAGTTTTGGTTTTGTTTACCTTGTTTTTTGAGTTAAGCCATCCCCCGGCCGGGGGTGTGCTGGATTCTTTTTCCTTGATCAGTGTTCTCTTTTGCTCTGCTTCCAGAATATTCTGAGTGCTGATATAGGGTTTAAAGTCTAGTGACTTCAGGGTCCTTTTTGCTTATCAGTTGTGTTGGTAAAATTTTTAGGAGGGTTTTCTCGGATTGCAGACAGCAGCTTTTCTGTCCTGTCCTTTTTAGTTAGCTTGGGCCCCATCGTTTGCTCAACCTATCTTTCTATCTGTGTTAGTGTTTTCATCTTGCTTCACCGTCATTATATGTTGGGGGCTGCCTATTGCTTTGGGGTCTGCTTTGGGGCAGTCAGTTTTTCCCTTTTCTCTCTTTAGGCTTAATTAAATCTCCGACTGTGACGAGGTGTCTAGGATCACCGTAGGAACACTCCACGGCTACTGCTAGTTGTGTGATAGGATCAGGGGTCTGCAATCCGCTAGTTTCCAAACTCTCTGATTTTCTGGGCTGAGCTTGTGTTTTGTTTTTTCCTCCACGGTGACTCAATCATAACACAAGACCAAGCTAAGCCACAAAAAACCAGAGAGGTTGGTAACTAAGCGGATTGCAGACCCTAGATCCTATCCACACAACTAGCAGTAGCCGTGGAGCGTACCTACGATGATTCTAGACGCCTCTACACAGCCGGAGAACTAAATAAGCCTAAAGCAAGAAAGGGGAAATCTAAACTGCCCCAGAGCAGACCCCAAAGGAATAGATAGCCCCCAAACATATATTGTCGGTGAGACAAGATGAAAACACAAACACAGGTAGGAAAATAGGCTGAGCAAGCGATGGGGCCCACACTAACTAGACAGGACAGGAAAGGAAAGACACTGTCTGCAATCATGCAAAAAACCCTGCAAAAAAATGTCCAACACGTCTGATAGAAAAATACTGAAGTCACCCGACTTCGCCCACTATATCAGCACTCTGGCATATTCTAAAAGCAGAGCAAAAAGAGGCCAATCTAATAAGGGACAAAAACAAACTGGCACACGCAGTAACATAAAAATGGAAATTCAGCATAGCCCCAGCCGGGGCTGGCTGACCACACAAAACTGAATAGGCAAAACCAAATCAAATGTGAACAATAGCAAAAGAACACTTAGCTTGAGCATGCAGGGACTGAGCAGGAAACTAAGACCTCAGGAGGCAGGAAAAAATCACCAGCAGGGATAGAGGGAGTCGGCTGTCTTAAATCCAGTAAAAAACTCCAGATGTCCAATCGTCCTCCTCATTATCAGGTGGCAGGCCTCTGTTAATTAGATCAGCTCCATTACCTCCTGAAACCACCAGAGGGAGCCCGGAAAGAGAACTCACGACCCCTCTGTCAATACAACCAGTTCCTCTAGCAACCAGAGGTAGGCCAGAAAGTGAATTCACAACACATGTGGCAATCATGTGCCCCTCTTGTGCAGCTTCAGTACCACATGTACTGGTGCCTGGGAAGCAGCAGTACAGTTAGCGCTGTTCCCCGTTGCTGATTGCTGAAGTTGGCTCTCATCGTTCTCCCTATTCATCCGGCGATCAGCATGAGCAAGGGAGAATGTTGAGAGTTATGTTCAACTGATAACACAGAGAACAAGAGGCGACTGATGGGACTCTGGGTCCCGTTTCACTTAGCGACCCACCAGCGATCCCGACAACGATATGACCTGGTAGGGAACGCTGGTGCTTCGCTAAATGATCGCTAGTAAGCTGCCAAACAGGCAGATCTCTTCAGTGACGCAGCAACGATCCAGCTATCAAACACAGTGATGCCCGCTGGTCAGCGGGACGCCGACGAAAAAAAAATGGCCCAGGACATTCCTGCACGATCAGCGATATCCAGCAGGGGGGCTGGTCGCTGCTGCGTGTCACATGTAGCGAGATCACTAGCGATCTCGCTATGTGAGACGGGGCCTTATTACCCCCATCAGCAGGGGCGGGACTACAGCGGTCGCAGAGGTTGCAGCTGCAATGGGGCCCGGAGTCCTTAGGGGCCTGATTGCGGAGCTGCAGACGCTCATTGGCTGTGCAGCTCCGTTCTTTGATTGTCTGCCAGGCTGCAATTGGCCTGACAATATGGCTGTTCTGTGGCACAGGAACTGTGATGAGGTCACAGGAGGGGAGGAGTCAGGGAGTCACATGATCAGGGGCCTCAATATATGCAAGACTCTGCTGTGTTGGTTGTCATGGTGCTGGCTGGATGAGGGTAAGTTTCTGTGTGTGGTCAGGAGGGGTTTATAGGGTGGATGTAGCAGAGCCATGTGTGTACGAGGTGAGCGGAGTCGTGTGTACGAGGTGAGCGGAGCCGTGGGTGTACAAAGCAGAGTCGCATGTGTACGAGGTGTATGGAGCAAAGCCGTGTGTGTATAGGGTGTACGGAGCAGAGCCGTGCGTGTATGAGGTGAACAGAGCGGAGCCACGTGTGTATGAGCAGTACGGAGTGGAGCCGCGTGTGTATGAGCTGTACGGAGCGGAGCCGTGTGTGTACAAGGTGGACAGAGCGGAGCCGTGTGTGTTGTGAGTTCATTTTTCCCTTCACCATTGAGGTCTGATGAACTCCCTCCTCTGGTGAAGGAAGGTAGTGAGGCTGATTATCAAACACCTGGGCAGCTAGATGATGACTGGGTGGCTGGAATTGAGGACTGGATATAAGGCTGCCGATGCCCTTCTTCCTGGCTGGTGATTTTCCTGCTGGATTCTTGGAGACCAGTCTGATTCCTGCTTCTCAAAGCTAAGTTTTTCTGCTCTGTTTTGTACTCTTCAGTTTTGTTTTTGTTTTGCCTTGTTTTTTGGGAGTTCTGCCATCCCCGGCCGGGGGTGAGCTGAATTCCATTTTTGTCTCTTATCTGTTGATATTTTGCTCTGTCTTCAGAATATACCTGAGTGCTGATATAGTCTTTTGAAGCCTAGCAACTTCAGGGCCTGTTTTTCCTATCAGTCGGTTGGCTCATTTTGATAGGGTTTTTGCGGATGGCAGACAGCAGCTTTCCTATCCTGTCCTATGTAGTTAGCTTGGGCCCCATCATTTGCTCAACCTATCTTTCTATCTGTGTTAGTGTTTTCATCTTGCTTCACCGTCATTATATGTTGGGGGCTGCCTATTGCTTTGGGGTCTGCTCTGGGGCAGTTTAGCTTTTCCCCTTTCTGTCTTTAGGCTATCTAGTTCTCCGGCTGTGATCGAGGGGTCTAGGACACCGTAGGAACCCGCCACGGCTACTGCTAGTTGTTGTGGATAGGTCCAGGGGTCTGCAATCCGATAGCTGCCAACCTCTCTGGTTTTTCTGGACTTAGCTGGTATTTTGTTTTTTCCTCCTTCGGTGACTCATCATAACAAAATCACCAGCCATACTGCAGATCCTAGGGTACTCAATAGCAGGAGAGAATTGTAAAAAAAAAAAAAAAAGTGTCAGAATTTTCTTTTTGGGCATATTTTTTCCTCTATATCTCTGAGGCCTTAGGGGGAATTTTTCTCTCAATGGAGATGAAGCAAATGTCTGATCGTGTGGAGCAGCTCGCTGCTGAAGTGCGGGGAATTTCCACCTATCTTGCTCCATCACATGCGGCTGAACCAAAGATTCCCACTCCTGATGTGTTTTTTGGGGATCGGTCTAAATTCTTGAATTTCAAGAATAATTGTAAATTATTTTTTGCCTTGAATCCTAACTCGTCGGGGAACTCCGCGCAGCAGGTTAAAATTGTCATCTCTTTGCTGCGCGGCGATCCCCAGGATTGGGCGTTTTCTTTGAAACCTGATGATCCTATTCTGAATAATGTGAATGCATTTTTTCAAGCCTTGGGGTTGTTGTATGATGAACCTAATGCTATTGATCAGGCTGAAAAGACCCTGTTGGCATTAAGCCAGGGTCGGGATTCGGCAGAGTTGTACTGTCAAAAATTCCGAAAGTGGGCGGTCCTTACTACCTGGAATGATGGTGCCTTGGCAGCCCTCTTTCGGAAGGGTTTGTCAGAAACTGTAAAAGATACTATGGTGGGATTTCCTGTTCCCTCTGGTCTTGACGATTCTATGTCATTAGCCATTCAGGTGGATCGGCGTTTACGTGAACGCAAAACTACACAAGAGATGTTGCCACCTGTTGAACAAATGTCTGAACCTATGCAATGTGATAGAGTTTTGTCTAGGGCGCAACGTCAGGAGTTCAGAAGGCGTAAGAAGCTGTGTTTTTTTTGTGGAGATGCCTCGCATATTATTTCTGTCTGCCCTAAACGAGAGAAACGTTGTGCACACACGTTTTCTGTGGGTGGTGTTCAACCTAAGTTTCTTCTGGCAATTACTCTGATCTGCTCCCTGTCCACATTTTCCGCCAAGGCTTTTGTGGATTCGGGAGCAGCCCTGAACCTAATGGACTTGGATTTTGCTAAATGTTGTGGATTTCCTATGACACCCCTGCGGATGCCTATCCCTTTGAGGGGTATTGATGCTACTCCTTTGGCGAAGAATAAAACTCAGTTTTGGACCCAGGTGGTAATGCGGGTCGCCCCAGACCATCAAGAAAATTGCAGATTTTTGGTGTTGCATAATTTGCATGATACCATTGTTCTGGGGTTTCCCTGGTTGCAAATCCATAATCCAGTTCTGGATTTGAAATCTTTGTCTGTGGTGAGTTGGGGTTGTCGGTGTGCCCTTAGTGATGCTCCTGTTTTCTCCACCTCTCCCCAGTCGCATGATGTTCCTGACTATTTGGCTGACTTTTATGATGTGTTTAGTGAGAATGAGTCTGCGTCTTTGCCTCCTCATAGGAGTTTTGACTGTGCAATTGAGCTGAACCCGGGGTGTAAATTCCCCAAGGGTCGGCTTTTCAATTTATCTGTACCCGAGCACGAGGCTATGCGATCCTATATTAAGGAGGCATTGGAGAAGGGTCATATTAGACCATCCTCTTCTCCCTTAGGTGCTGGGTTTTTTTTCGTGGCTAAAAAGGATGGTTCATTAAGGCCTTGTATTGACTATCGTGCCCTCAACAAAATTACTGTTAAATGTCAGTATCCGTTACCCCTGATTTCTGATCTATTCTCCAGAGTTCAAGGTGCTTGCTGGTTTACCAAGCTTGACCTCAGGGGGGCGTATAATCTGATTCGCATTAAGCATGGGGATGAATGGAAGATGGCGTTTAATACTCCGGAGGGACATTTTGAGTACCTGGTGATGCCTTTTGGGCTCACTAATGCCCCTTCTGTCTTCCAGTGCTTCATGAACGATATATTCCGAGACTTTGTGGATAAATTTTTGATTATCTATCTGGATGATATTTTGATCTTCTCCAAGAATTGGGACTCTCATGTGGAACATGTTCGGACTGTGTTCCGGATTTTGAGGGAGAATTCCCTGTACGTCAAGGGATCGAAATGCCTTTTTGGGGTACAGAGGATTTCATTTTTGGGATTTATTTTGTCTCCGTCAACTATTGAAATGGACCCAGCCAAGGTACAGGCCATTTATGATTGGGTTCAGCCCACTTCTTTGAAGGCCCTCCAGAAGTTTTTGGGTTTTGCTAATTTTTATCGGAAATTTATAGCTATTTTTTCTGGTATTGGCAAGCCATTGACGGATTTGACTAGGAAGGGTGCTGATGTGCTGAATTGGTCTCCGGAGGCTGTTTCTTCCTTTCAGGAGCTGAAGCGAAGATTCACTTCTGCTCCGGTTTTGCGGCAACCTGATGTCTCACTCCCGTTTCAGGTGGAGGTGGACGCTTCTGAGATTGGTGCAGGAGCGGTGTTGTCCCAAAAAGATCCTGTGACATCTAAAATGAATCCTTGTGCTTTCTTTTCCCGAAAGTTCTCCCCATCCGAACGTAACTATGATGTGGGGAATCGGGAACTGTTGGCCATGAAATGGGCATTTGAGGAGTGGAGACATTGGTTGGAGGGAGCCAAACACCAAGTCGTGGTCCTTACTGACCACAAGAATTTGATTTACCTGGAGTTGGCCAAGCGCTTGAATCCTAGACAGGCTAGGTGGGCCTTGTTTTTCACACGTTTTGATTTTGTGGTCTCTTTTCTTCCGGGCACTAAGAATATCAAGGCATACGCCCTCTCTAGGAGTTTCCTTGCTGATTCTCCTGTTGTGACTAAGCCTGCTACCATCTTAGGTGAGGGGGTAGTTCTTTCTACCATCTCGCCCGATTTGAGACGTGCTCTGGAAGAGTTTCAGGAGGACAAACCTAAGCGTTGTCCCAGTGGAAAGTTGTATGTTCCTGACCAGTGGAGGAAGAGAATGATGTCTGAAGTTCATTGCTCTGCATTGGCTGGTCATCCAGGTATTTTTGGTACTAGAGATCTGGTGAGTCGGTCTTTTTGGTGGCCCGCCTTGTCTCATGATGTCAGGAATTTTGTGCAGTCCTGTGGGACTTGCTCCCGGTCTAAACCTTGTTCTCGCTCTAGTGGCTTGTTGATGCCTTTGCCGGTGCCCAGGAGGCCATGGACCCATATTTCAATAGATTTTATCTCTGATATGCCTGTCTCTCAGAGAATGACTGTTATTTGGGTGATTTGTGATAGATTCTCTAAGATGGTCCATCTTGTACCACTCCCTAAGTTGCCATCTTCCTCTGAGTTGGTGCCCTTGTTTTTGCAACAGGTGGTTCGCTTGCACGGGATTCCTGAGAACATTGTATCTGACAGAGGAGTTCAGTTTGTGTCTAGATTTTAGAGGACTTTCTGTTCCAAGCTGGGAATTCAGTTGTCCTTCTCCTCTGCGTTTCACCCTCAGACCAATGGGCAAACGGAGAGAACAAACCAGACCTTGGAGTCGTATTTGAGATGTTTTATTTCCGCTGATCAGGATGATTGGGTTTCATTTTTGTCCTTGGCCGAATTTGCTTTAAATAATAGAGCTAGTTCTGCCACTTTGATGTCACCTTTTTTTTGTAACTTTGGTTTTCACCCTCGATTTCCTTCAGGGCAGGTGGAGCCTTCTGCCTGCCCAGGTGTTGACACTGTGGTGGAGCGAATGCACCAGATCTGGGACCAAGTAGTGGATAAGTTGTCTCTCTCCCAGGAAAAGGCCCTTTGGTTTTCCAACCGGCGTAGGACCATTGGTCCCCAGTTTAAGGTGGGCGATATGGTTTGGTTGTCATCAAAAAATATCACTATGAAGGTGGCTCCTCCTAAGTTTAAGCCTAGATTTATTGGACCTTACAAGATTTTGGAGATTATTAATCCGGTCTCTTTTCGGTTGGCTCTTCCTGTCACATTTAAAATTCATAATGTGTTTCATAAGTCGTTGTTGAAGAGGTTTGTTGAACCAGTAGTTCCTGTGGTGGCACCTCCTGACCCTATATTGGTTGAAGGTAACATGGAATATGAGGTAGAGAAGATACTGGATTCCCGTCTGGCTAGACGGAGACTCCAGTATTTGGTTAAGTGGAAGGGTTATGGTCAGGAGGATAATTCCTGGGTCTCTGCCTCTGATATTCATGCCGAAAGATTGGTGCATGCCTTTCATCGGGCTCACCTGGATCGCCCTGGTGGCATGGATGAGGGTTCGGTGACCCCTCCTCAAGGGGGAGGTACTGTTGTGAGTTCATTTTTCCCTTCACCATTGAGGTCTGATGAACTCCCTCCTCTGGTGAAGGAAGGTAGTGAGGCTGATTATCAAACACCTGGGCAGCTAGATGATGACTGGGTGGCTGGAATTGAGGACTGGATATAAGGCTGCCGACGCCCTTCTTCCTGGCTGGTGATTTTCTTGCTGGATTCTTGGAGACCAGTCTGATTCCTGCTTCTCAAAGCTAAGTTTTTCTGCTCTGCTTTGTACTCTTCAGTTTTGTTTTTGTTTTGCCTTGTTTTTTGGGAGTTCTGCCATCCCCGGCCGGGGGTGAGCTGAATTCCATTTTTGTCTCTTATCTGTTGATCTTTTGCTCTGTCTTCAGAATATACCTGAGTGCTGATATAGTCTTTTGAAGCCTAGCGACTTCAGGGCCTGTTTTTCCTATCAGTCGGTTGGCTCATTTTGATAGGGTTTTTGCGGATGGCAGACAGCAGCTTTCCTATCCTGTCCTATGTAGTTAGCTTGGGCCCCATCATTTGCTCAACCTATCTTTCTATCTGTGTTAGTGTTTTCATCTTGCTTCACCGTCATTATATGTTGGGGGCTGCCTATTGCTTTGGGGTCTGCTCTGGGGCAGTTTAGTTTTTTCCCTTTCTGTCTTTAGGCTATCTAGTTCTCCGGCTGTGATCGAGGGGTCTAGGGCACCGTAGGAACCCCCCACGGCTACTGCTAGTTGTTGTGGATAGGTCCAGGGGTCTGCAATCCGATAGCTGCCAACCGCTCTGGTTTTTCTGGACTTAGCTGGTATTTTGTTTTTTCCTCCATCGGTGACTCATCATAACACGTGTGTGTACGAGGTGGACAGAGCAGAGCCGTCTGCGTACAAGGTGGACAGAGCGGAGCCGTGTGTGTATGAGGTGGACAGAGCGGAGCCACATGTGTAGGAGGTGTGCGGAGCCGTGTGTGTACAAGATGGACAGAGCGGAGCCGTGTGTGTACGAGGTGGACAGAGCGGAGCCGCGTGTGTAGGAGGTGTACGGAGCGGAGCCGTGTGTACGAGGTGTACGGAGCCTAGCCATGTGTGTACAAGGTGGACAGAGCGGAGCCGCATGTGTACGAGGTGTACGGAGTGGAGCCGCATGTGTACGAGGTGTGCGTCGCGGAGTCGCATGTGTACAAGGTGTGCGGAGCAGAGCCGCATGTGTACAAGGTGTGCGGAGGCACGCGTGTACGAGGTGAGCACAGATGTGCGTGTATTTTGGCATTTGAGGGCCCCATTTGAAAGTTCGCACCGGGACCCATAACTTTGTAGTTACGCCACTGCCCATCAGCCTACACCTGCTGCCGCTAATAACAGTGAAAGCAGATGGAGACTGATGGGATTATTCATCAGCTGCTGCCTGCGTTATAAATAAATAAATAAATAAAACGCTGTGGGTTCCCCTGAAATTTAGATAACCAGCCTGGCAAAACTGACAGATGTGGGCTGCAACCCTTAGCTGTCAGCTTCAGCAAGGCTAGCTATCAAGAGTAGATGGGTCCCCAAGTTGTTTTTTTTTTTAATTTAAATAAATAATTAAAAAAAACCGCTTGGGGGTCCCCCCCATTTTTGATGACCAGCCTTGCTAAAGCAGATAGCTGGGGGTTAGTATTCTCAGGCTGGTAAGGGGCCATGGATATTGGCGCCCCCACCCTAAAAATAGCAGATAACAGCAGCCTAGAAAAGGCACATCTATTAGATGCGCCAATTCTGGTGCTTTGTCCGTCTCTTTTCGCTTGCTCTGTGGTGGTGGCAAGTGGGGTAATATTTGTGGGGTTGATGTCACCTTTGTATGGTTTAGTGACATCAAGCCCACGGATTAGTAATAATAATAATAATAAATTTTATTTCTATAGCGCCGACATATTCCGCAGCACTTTATACTTCAGAGGGGACTTGTACAGACAATAGACATTACAGCATAACAATAATCACATAGATCATAACAGATACCAAGAGGAATGAGGGCCCTGCTCACAAGCTTGCAATCTATGTAATGGAGAAACGTCTATAAGACACCCATCCATTACTAATCCTATAGTTGTATGGTAAATAATGACACAGCAAGTATAAAGTCTTTTATTTGAAATAAAAACAAAACACACTTTTCTATTTTTAGTTAAAAATAACAAACACAGTTATACTAACCTAACGTCCATTCCACTGAAGCCCTTGTCTCCTGTAATAAAAAAAATAAAAAACAACCATATTCCCCACCTGTCCGACATTCTGTCCCACGTCGTAATCCATGTCTAGGGATAAACAGTTTTTCAACCTGGACGGTGCCAAGATGCAACCTTCCAGGCTGAGAACCACTGATAAATGAGCTGCTGCAAGCACAGCATTAGTAAGCAGCGGCGACATCATCCATGTTACCGTGGGTCACTGAGGCTATGTTACGAGCAACTCAGCACCGTGGGAGAAAGTCACTGGTTCACCACAGTTCAGCTCAGTGATCTGTCATCCGTGTGTCATCTGTGTGCAGGACGTTTTGTAGCCCTTGCTGCTGTTAAAAAACGGACATGTCAGTGTATTTTGCCCATGGACACACGGTCCGTGGAAGTACACTACATTCACAGCCTATGTGTATAAGTGTTTGCGGTACGTGTGAAAACTGTCACCAGATGTACCGGACACACTGACCTCTGAAAGAGCCTCATGAAGGAAGAGGTTCCATCATTGTTTCCATAATTATTTTCACCAGTATCTACATCCCGAGAATTTAGATAGTGGTGAAAGTGAGACACTGAGCGGGGAGTAACTGCATGGTGTGGGATGCCACTGTATCCAGCCCTTTGACAGTCCTGGTCTGCAGTGGAACAGTCAAATTACTGCATGTGGCCAGAGGGCCTCAGATTACGCAGGGATGGATGGATAGATAGACGGGCAGTGTGATGTGACTAATCTCAGATTATTTGACATTGACATTTTTTGTTTGTCTGAAGAACAGGAAGGGAACATAGGAGAAGCAAAATATCTATTGTGCTGAATCAGGTAATGTGGTTACATGCCATCTTTTGGCTAGATTTGTGCTGACTGCAGTTGTATGCAGACCACGTTTGCAATCATTCCTTGTTGTGAAGGGATTCCCTGTGGGCAATTGAATTTCCGAGTGTGAAAGCTGTAGCCACATTGCAAGGTACAGTAACACTTTACAGACAACAAAGCCAACTTCTAAAGGAGATGATCACATATTTCTCATACACCCAGGAGTTGTCCACTTTCAGGAAAGAGCACCCCAAACACTTTAGAAATAAAGTTTAAGAGTTAGGGTACCCTCCCATATTTTGCATTGGAGTCAATATCAATTTACTTCTTACATCCTGTATCCATTTAATGAAAGTGCTGGCAGTGCATACCTAGAAAGGCTGTGTTCACGTTAATGTTAGTAGGGTTTGTTCAGCTTCCAAGTAATTTATACTTTAGAAATAAGTAAGTCTGCTGCTCAATTTATTCTGTCTGCAATCTGACTTGAATCACCAAGTAAAAAGGTAATTATAACCTTATTTATTAGCTTGTATTAAATTTCTATTTGCAGTCATATTAAATTTGGATCATATATTCTTGACATCCATCGTACTCACCCATCATCTATACTGTAATTTATTTATAATGACAATCACTCTTTGTCATTACAATGAAGGTGAGCTTGTCACTTCTTTGTCCCTGTTACTATCATCACTCATGGCTAATGTGATTCTAAAGGTCATGATCTGTTACAATGGATGTGCAATAAATGTATCTTGTAAGGATCATTCACATTGGGTGGTACTGAGGCTGGCATATATTTGAGCTTGGCTTGCTTAAATCTGCAAAAATAAGTCATTTAAGACCCTCACAACTGTTTTTACAATGTATTCATACACTTGAAAAATTCCCATAATTTACAAGAAGCTTTATAGCGTATTTTGTTAAATTTGTAACATATACAGGGTGGGCCATTTATATGGCTATACCCAAATAAAATGGGAATGGTTGGTGACCCAGATCGGCGTGCTGAATTTGCAGAATGGGCAAAACAAAAATTGGACCAGGACCCTCAGTTTACGCAGACCATTATGTTCAGTGATGAGGCAGACTTTTTTGGGTGGGCCATTTATATGGTTACACCTAAATAAAAAGGGAATTGTGACAGTTTTCTTGCGTAGGGTGTCTTGCATTGAAATATGCTGCAATGACCCGGGTACTGCGTTCTCCAGACATCAACACAATTTCTATCCGCTCCTCACATGTTCTCCTCTGCGACATGTCAATGGCTGTAAACAAAGAGAAACTTGTAAATAACTCAAGAAAGAATAAAATTATGTTAAAACCAAGCACACCATTGCTTTTCTTGTGAAATTCTCAATAAGTTTGATGTGTGTCATATGATCCTCTTCCCATTGAAAAAAATAAAGTTGGGTCCAAAATGGCCGTCTTCAAAATGGCCGCCATGGTCACCACCCATCTTGAAAAGTTTTCCCCCTCCCATATACTAATGTACCACAAACAGGAAGTTGATATCACCAACCATTCCCATTTTATTTAGGTGTATCCATATAAATGGCCCCACATGTATATTGTTTACAACATAAAGGATAGGGAATAGGGAAGGAGAGGTCAGCTCACCAAACTCAGATGAAGTGTGAATGTTCTTCCACGCACGGAGCCAGCTTGATCAGAGGCGTTTGTCCATTGCAAAAAATGAAAAAGAAGATTTTCTCCAGCGTGAAATTTCATGGAATAAAATCACAAATTTATTGAAACCATACTAAAAACAAGTGTTGAGCAATGCATATGGCGAGAATGGTGGTCCCTAGTGGTCCAAAACCGATGCGTTTCTTGAATAAAACCTTAATGGTCAAAACGCGTGGGTTTTGCACCACCAGGGACCCCATTCTGCAGGCCGGACATTCCCCAACCCTGCTCTAGAGGTTTGTTTTACCATCTAGAGGTCACACAGAATCATACAGCAGAGGCAGCAGCGGCTCAGCATTGGGGTATCAGCAGGATGAGGAGTTTGAGCAGGTTGAGAATAGATGGGGACAGTGCTGGAAAAGTGAGAAGTGAAATGTGTCTGTGTTGTAATCTCTGCTGCCGAGTCGTGGCTGGAGAAGTTATCATGTCGGTCTGGGCCAGATGGAAAAGTTGTGAAAAGTGAATGACTCCATCAGAAAGAACGTCACCTGCAAGTCATTATTTGTAAGTGTGCTGTGAGCTCTTACATGTTCTGTAGGACTGAGATCTACCACCGACCATATGGCGGTAATATCAATAATGGTCTTTATATAGAGACTAGCTGAAGAGCCCAGCGTTGCCTGGGCACAGTAACCAACTGTGGTTAGTTATAACAAATTATAATGATTATATTGCACAAAAAAAATTTCACATCATATATTCAACACTACAGATTTGCAACACAAATTAACTAAACGATTACCCAAGTATTGATAGTATTTTATTTTCAACTCATTCAATAGCCTTTTGATAAACAACATGTGTATCTGTGTATCTAACCCTATCCTGTGTGATAATGTCTGCTGAGCTGTGTACCTAATCCTCTCCTGTGTGATACTTTCTGCTGAGCTGTGTATCTAATCCTATCGTGCGTTACTGACTGCTCAGCAGTGTATCTAATCCTATCCTGTGTGATACCGTCTGCTGAGCCGTGTATCTAATCTTATCCTGTGTGATACTGACTGCTGAGCAGTGTATCTAATCCTATCCTGTGTGATACCGTCTGCTGAGCCGTGTATCTAACCCTATCCTGTGTGTTACTGACTGCTCAGCCGTGTATCTAATCCTATCATGTGTGATACTGACTGCAGAGCCGTATATCTAATATTATTCTGTGTGATACTGTCTGCTGAGCTGTGTATCTAATACTATTCTGTGTGATACTGTCTGCTGAGCTGTGTATCTAATCCTATCCTGTGTGATACTGTCTGCTGAGCTGTGTATCTATTCCTATCCTGTGTGATACTGACTGCTGAGCTGTGTGTCTAATCCTCTCCTGTGTGATACTGACTGCTGAGCTGTGTGTCTAATTCTCTCCTGTGTGATACTGACTTCTGAGCAGTGTATCTAATCCTATCCTGTGTGATACCGTCTGCTGAGCCGTGTATCTAACCCTATCCTGTGTGATACTGACTGCTGAGCCGTGTGTCTAATCCTCTCCTGTGTGATACTGACTGCTGAGCTGTTTATCTAATCCTATCTTGTGTGACACTGACTGCTGAGCCGTGTATCTAATCCTATCTTGTGTGATACTGACTGCAGAGCTGTGTATCTAATCCTATCCTGTGTGATACTGACTGCTGAGCCGTGTGTCTAATCCTCTCCTGTGTGATACTGACTGCTGAGCTGTTTATCTAATCCTATCCTGTGTGATACTGACTTCTGAGCCGTGCATCTAATCCTATCTTATGTGATACTCACTGCTGAGCCATGTATCTAATGCTATTCTGTGTAATACTGTCTGCTGAGCCGTGTATCTATTACTATTCTGTGTGATACTGTGTGCTGAGCTGTGTATCTAATCCTAACCTGTGTGATACTGACTGCTGAGCCGTGTATCTATTCCTTTCCTGTGTGATACTGATTGCTGAGCTGTGTATCTAATCCTATCCTGTGTGATACTGACTGCTGAGCTGTGTATCTAATCCTATCCTGTGTGATACCGTCTGCTGAGCCATGTGTCTAATCCTCTCCTGTGTGATACTGACTGCTGAGCTGTGTATCTAATCCTATCCTGTGTAATACTGACTGCTGAGCTGTGTATCTCATCCTATCCTGTGTGATACTGACTGCTGAGTTGTGTATCTAATCCTATCCTGTGTGATACCGACTGCTGAGCTGTGTATCTAATCCTATCCTGTGTGATACTGACTGCTGAGCTGTGTATCTAATCCTATCGTGTGGGATACTGACTGCTGAGCCGTGTATCTAATCCTATCCTGTGTGATACTGGGCTCCCCCTGCAGTCTGTGTCAGAGGGTGGTCTGGTTGGCACGGTAATAAATTGTGTTATTTCCAGCAAAATTGTTAATTGGAACACGCGGGGTTAAAATTCCGCCGTACAACATAGCCTATGATGCTCTCGGGGTCCAGACGTGTGGCTGTGCAAAATTTTGTGGCTGTAGCTGCGACGGTGCGGATGCCAATCCCGGACATACACACATACTGTACATACACACACACTGAGCTTTACATATTAGATTATTTTCAGCAACAGCGCGGTCATCTGCTGAGGTTCGACTCCACTATTAGGGTGCGTCACCGAGTTGTAATCAAGGTTTCCTGGTTAGGGGCCCACTCAGAAGTTTCGCCCCCCTGAACCAAAATCCTAGCTACGCCTCTGCCTCTGGTCCAACCAGAAAAAAACATGGAGCAATATACAGTAGTTCACAATCAAATATAACAGAGTTTATTGAAATATGTGCAAAACAAACTATACACATCAAAATGCATAGTACCGAAAAAGAAGATAGTTGGACACAGGTGTAAAGAACATACTGTCCACCAGCTCCTGTGCTGCATCGACCAGACAATAATAGGCAGTTATTTTTGACAGTGGATGTTTCTTCCGTAGAGGCTGGAACTGTTCTTACCCAGAAGTCTCCATCCGGTCGTATTGTGACCTGCAGCTTCTTTTCCGAAATCTTCTCAGCTCTAGAACGCTATTAGCGTTAAAACTGACTCTGGAGGAGTGGCAATTCTTGCTTGAAGGAGCGATGCACTCAGTGGTTATTTACAGTATGGTGATGTTCGGGTATGGAGACATATAGGCCCCAATTCATCAATGTGTTTTCAGTCAGAAATCTGCTTAAAACGCTTTGATAAGTCGAAAAATTTTAAGACGCAGCAGGACTCAATAAGAGGCATAAAGGATCCCAGCGCCTCTCACTCCAGCACATCTCCATATCAAGGGTTATAGTAGATGCTGCATGGCCTTAAAGGGGTTGTCCACTATTCAGACAACCCCATCTGAATTCCTATGTTTCCCCCAGTACAATAGTATCACCTATAGTCCCCTCCAATGCTGTGCCATTCCACCGGTGTCGGCACTGGATCTCCCAGGCATCATGTGACATTGTAATGTCATGTAATCCCTGCAATCAGCACAGGCTGTGCTCTCCTCTCCTATGGACATAATTGGCATCTGGAGGAAGTGAACGGGCAGTCACAGCTTTTACTTCCTCTGGATGTCTGACTTGTCTGCTGGAGAGGAGAGAAAAGCCAGCGCTGATTGGCCTCAGGGATTACGTGACATACGTAACAATATCACGGGGACTATAGGTGATAGTATTTATTATTATACTGGGGGAAACATAGGGATTCAGAAGGGGTTACAGCTTTAAAGGGAATTTGTCGTGTCAAAAATGCCATTGTGCCCCCAATGTGTCGACTAAAATACAAGCGCACTTCAGGACCAGCGCAGATGTCATGACATTGTTTAAGGCACAAGAGCAGCCCGTTATCATCAAACTGTACTATGATGGCTGCAGATCATCTATGTCCTCTGATAGTCTGCAGCACTTATGTCACATAAACGATGTAATGAAAATACTGGGGGACACAGCGCTCAGAACGGAGGAGTCATCAGACTAGGAGCATTCAAAAGGGGTTGACTTCTAGTGAACAATCCCTATCATGTGGATACAACACATTTGTCTGATCAGTGCCGTGTTTTTTTAGTATAGTCTGCAGTGTGATAATAGTCTGCTGGCTGTATTGAACTGTTGTCTATTCACACTATGGTCACTACAGGTTTCCATGTTGCAAGTTGATTGGCGTAACAAGTGTAAAGCAGGTAAATGGATGTGTGGCGTTCTCATGTGGTATATGGCTGAGGGCTGTACTCCTTACAGAGTTTTATGAATCTTATGGTAGCCAAGCTTTCTGTCAGGAGAAAAGTCTTTCCTTCTCAGATGACACGCACACAGGAAACAACACAATACAATGTTTACACAGTAACTGCCTCTAGGCAGAAGATGATGATGGTGGTAGTAATCAGTGCATTTGATCCCCAGTCATGAAGCAGCCATAAGAATTTGAAACAGAAGTCTTTTTACTGAAGGTAATGGGGCAAATTATTATTTACAAACAGCAGTAAACTGAGGTACAGGATTACACTCACGGTTGATGATTGCTGTGTACCTGCAGACAAGCAGATCTTAGTAACCTCTGGTTTTATTAAGTCTGAATATCTCTTCTTCAGCACTGTGCTCTGTTTCTGCCTTTCTTCCTAGAGGTGCAATGGTAGTCTTTCTCATATGTCTATTATTAACTCCCCTTTTTATGCCATTCCCCTTTTTAAGCAAAGCCAGCAGGGAGAAAGTAGATAATTCCTTCACCTACAAAATGGCTTCCTCTTCTTAAGATGTCCGACCACCAACTGCCACTTCAAATTTAAAACTATCCCCCAGGACTTGGCTCCTCCTCCTTCTATGTGACTGTAGAGCTGCAGTCATTGGCTGACTGCTCTGAGGTGTTTTTCCAGAACCTTCTGCATATTAACACAGAGCTGGGTCACCTGATCAAGCCTGGGAGGGAAAGATTAACCCTTTTTGTGCTGCCTGTCAGCAGGTCTCCCAATGTATTCAAAATGCACAGTTCACATAAAAATTCACAACATTTATATGAACACACTATGTATCTGGTATCCCATAGAAATAGCCACTTTGTGGGATACCACAGATGCAGTAACGCAAAGGCGCAGAGCAAGGGTTAACAGGAGTGGGGTTTAATTAACAATAATGAACTCCTTGCAGGGAGATAACAGGAAGGAAAACAGGTTAAACAGTATAATTTTGGTTCAACACAACAGTCTTTCTATCAACTTTAACTTATCGTGACTCCACTGTCCTTTAGTCACTTGCAGTACAATGGATGATGGAATGCCGGCGGAGAGCGACACTGTGTCTTCAGGCTTTCCCGCCCAACACACGTGTGACAGACTCGGCTTCTGCTGAGCCCATCTTCCTTTTTAGAGTGGACCCTCTGGGCCGTGGCACCCACCCACCTAGGGCGAGCTGACCTAGTGAGAACCCACCCCCTGTACAGGGAGTGTCAGGAGCAAGACCAAGGGGGTGAGCCACCACGGCAGCTGGACCAGACGGCCGGCTCAAGGAGACACTATTAAGTGTCTGACAACAGGACGGACAGGATACCAAACATAAAGCGAAGTCACAGTCTCTTCCTCAAACGTGGATTCACACTTTATTCAGGTGCAAGGCATAACAGGGAATCAGGTGCAGGACACAAAGAGTGAAACACGACAGGATGCGTGCAAGGGCACACCAAATGTTCCAGGCATAGTACGTGCACGAAAACATACCAGGGTCCAGGACAGGATACATAATAGGGATCACACAAGAGTTCCTAGAAGGGATGCATGCTAGGACATGCCAGGATCCAAGACGGGGTGCAATGGCATCGGACTCTGGACTACTGGCAAGGACCGACAGGGTCCAGGCATCAGGCTGCGGACATCAGCTCCGGACATCAGGCCGCAGTCATCTGGTTCCGGACCTCTGGCAACGGTCGGCAGGTTTCGGGAATCCGGCAGGCAAGCCAAGGTTCAAGGCAGGGTGCGTGCTTGGAGACACGCCAGGGTTCAAGGCAGGGTGCGTGCTTGGAGACACGCCAGGGTTCAAGGCAGGGTGCGTGCTTGGAGACACGCCAGGGTTCAAGGCAGGGTGCGTGCTTGGAGACACGCCAGGGTTCAAGGCAGGGTGCGTGCTTGGAGACACACCAAAGCACAAGGTAAGACAGAGTGTGTGTGTAGAGACACGCCAAGGCACAAGATACTAGACAGAGTCCTGCGCGTGCAAAGGGGCACGCCAGGGTCAGGTGAGGCAGAGTCCTGCGCGTGCAGAGAGGCATGTCAGGGTTCCAGGACAGGGTTAGGGCCTGTGCGTGCAAGAGGGCATGACAGGGGACATTGCAAAGCCTGCGCGTACTTTTACAGAAGCACGGGGAGGTATGCCATGGGCAGGCGAGGGCCTGCGCGTGCTTTAGAGAGCACGCAGAGCACAGTGCGGAAACAGCGTGAAGTGCAAGGGAGCACAGAGGGCACGGCTGGGGCACTGGCTAGCTGATCGGGCTGCGGCACTGACAGACGGGCAAGACTCCAGCGAACCCGACTGAGGCATGGCAGGTGACACAGCTGTCACTGACCGACGAGCACGGCTGAGGCACAAGCAGGCGGGCATGGCTGAGGCACAAACAGGAGGCTAGGAAGGCCAGGCGCATGCAAAGAGCATACGAAGCAGCAAGGGAAGACAAGAAACCAGGGAGAGCTTAGACAGAGTACAGAACCAGGGACGGAAGCATAGGCAGAAACACGGAATCAGGTCAGAGCAAGAACAGAGCTAGCAGCGGAGCGTAGGCCGAAGCCTAGAGCCGGGCCAAGGAAGAACCTTGGGACTAGCCTAGAAATGTGCAAGAGAGCATAATAGGAAAGAGTCTAGCAGCGGAGCGTAGGCTGAAGCCCAGAGCCGGGCCAAGGCAGAGCCTTGGGACTAGACATGGAAAAGAGTACAAATGGAAAGAGAGGAGGGGTGGTGCGTGTGCCAGGGAGCACTACAGAGCACCATAGGAGAGAGCGAGGCAGAGCAAGCAAAGACTGAGACCATAGGGAGGAACAAGGCAGAGCAAGGCAAGGTACGAAACAAGGCATGGCGAAAACAGGCAAGGTAGAGAATAACAGAAGGACTACAAGTCCAAGCAGGACAAGGACGAACATGGCACAATGGACAAACATAAGACAAGGCACGGGACAATAGATGGAGTACGAGCACGGAGCGTGTGCAGAGACGCACGACAGAGCAGAGTGCAAGGGCACAGAATAGAGGGAGCGCCCCACAGACCAAGCAGCCATGCAGGGACACCACACAATACTCAGGCCCTGAGCATTGGAAGGGGCGGTCTAATATAGGGCATAGCACCTCCTCTTCCGGGTCAGGACAAGGGGAGAACTTCCTAGTTCAGATGCTCCAGGATCACAGAGCGCAGTCACATGATCCGGGTTTCAGACATGATGAGATGATCACAGAACCAGACAGTGCAGGATCTTAGGAAACGTCACATGATCAAGGTTTCAGACATGACGAGATGATTGCAGAACCAGACAGTGCAGGATCCTAGGAAAGGTCACATGATCAGAGTTTCAGAGATGACGAGATGATTGCAGAACCAGACAGTTCCTGATCTTAGGAAACGTCACATGATCAGGGATTCTAGACATGACGAGAAGATCACAGAAGGCAAAGCAGTAACGTAGGCATCTTGCAGCTCAGCAGACATGAGGTGAGTGTGCACACTGCTCTAGGGAACAAGCAGGATAGCAGACATGAGATGCGCGTGCACACTGCTCCAGGGTCATGAGGCAAAATAGACATGGCGGACATAACAGACATGGCGAGCATGACAACACGGTCATGCTTCTGGCAACAGAAGTGTGAAGCTCTGCACAAGTCTCGGTGTGTGCTCCCCTGCGCACCCGCCAACAACTGGGAGCACGCACCACGATGTCTCACTTGGTGCTCGTCCCTCGGTACACCCGCTGGTACCTGAATACCTGTGCCACGCTGCTTCACTCAGCGCCTGTCTCTCTGTGTGTCCAACGCTACCCAGGAGTCTCGGGTCTCTGCTCTGCACTTCAACTCGCTCCGCAGTTCGCAGCCGGTCCCTGCTCTCTCTTCGCTCTGGCAGGAACTCTCTGGCTCTTCCCGCGCTAGACTCTCTCTCTTTCCCTCGCTTACCAAGCCCCCTGTTTTCAGGTCATGGGTTCTTTCCGTCTCCCCTTTCCTTCCCCCCTGCAACACTGGACGCGGCCTCGGCAGTTCCTGACCCGGCATCTCATAGGTACCCACAACCTGGTCCTCTTCCTTACACAAGTAAAGCAAAAGTTGGCACAACCTGCCAGTGTTCTACGATTTGGGTGAGAACATTCACTGTATGTGGACTGGTGAATTTTTTTGTGTGCAAGGGCTGCTTTTTGGTCCCAGTCCAGCCCTGCTCCTCATGTCAAAGAATGCCTGTCTATAGTGAAACTGGGTAGCTGCAGAGAAGTGCAAAGTGCCATTCATTTGGAGCGAGAGTTGTGCTGTGTCCTAAATAATTAATGAATCAAGTTGCTGCTAGTATGTTTGGGTTAAAGGGCAATTTGGTGTCTGGTCCAAGAGTGCAGCCATGCCAGTGTAAAGGCCCCGTTACACATAACGATGTCCCAGCGATCCCACCAACGATCCAACATGGATGGGATCGCTGGGACATCGTTAGGCTGATCGCTGGTGAGCTGTCACATAGACACCCCCTCCAGCGATCAGGACCAGCGAGCAAGCTGGTTTCTAATGTAAACATCAAGTACCCAGGAGCCGTGGCTCTCGGATACCCGCTGTTTACCTTGGAAACCGGTGTACACGCTGGTTTCCAAGGTAAATATCGGGTATCTAAGAGCCGCGCGGCTCCTGGATACCCGATGTTTACATTAGAAACCAGCGTCCAGCGTCGCTGATCACTGGTCTCTCGCTGCCACACGCAGCGATGCGTGCTGGCCAGCTGGAGACCAGCGATTAAAAAATGGCCCAGGCCGATCGAGCACGATCAGCAATACCCGGCAGGGGGGCCGGTCGCTGATCCCCATCACACACAGCGATCTCGCTGGCGAGATCGCTGTGGTGTCACAAAATCAGCGATCTCGCTAGCTAGATCGCTGTGTTTGACGGGGCCTTAAGCATTGCAGAGAGACTGAAAGTTTCCTGTTTCCTGGCATAAAAGATCTGATAAACAAAGATGTTGTAGAAAAGCAGAAAGATGAGAGCTGCTCAAGAAACAAGAAGACACCTCTGCCAAGGCTAGCTCCCAAGTGAGGGTGAGTAGCACTAGCAATTAAGGTACGTTTCCCTAGGGCAGTGTTCCCCAGCTCCAGTCCTCAAGAGCCACCAGCAATTCATGTTTTCAGGATTTTCTTAGTATTTCCCAGTTGGTAATTGCATCACCTCTGCAGGCAATAATTCCATCACCTGTGCAATAGTAAGGAAATCCTGAAAACCTGACATGTTGGTGGCTCTTGAGGACTGGAGTTGGGGAACACTGCCCTAGGGCATTGTGCAAGTGTGCAAAATTCTCCAGCTTGAACTGCAATTGATGTAGTTTTTTCCAGGTGACGGCAACGCCAATGCACCTGCCCATTTGCAAGTGTATATTGCCATTACTAACTAGGAGGGTGTTGATTGCCACTATAGGGGAAAGCAAAGAGCCTTATTTTAGTTGGTGAAGAGTGAATACATTGTTAGGAGGTGGCGGGGACCCTCGATTGCCTTCTCTTTCCTGAACACTGCCCTAGGCTCACTGAAGGCTGCCCTAGGCTGACGGGCAGCGTGGACAGACACTGGCTCTGCGGGATCGATCCCAGGAGAAATACAAAGTTCGGGACCAGGATAGGAGCTAATGACGTGTAACATACAGAGGCTGCAGGGAAAGTACAGGAAGCATTGTCTTGTTTGCACCTTGTTCATTAAAGTTTTACCATTGGAACAAAACTGTGGCTTGTGGCGTTTCCTGAGATCTGGTCCCCTGCAACCAAAGTGAACATGTGATAAAGGTAACTGACTGTACCGCAGGACTGGGGCTTCACTTGTCTTTTCATGTGCAAGGTGCTGAGGTGCTCACTGACTGTTGCTCAAGGGACTCGCTCATAACTACCACCCCGTGCCGCCTTGTTACATTTGGCGTAGTTGGAAGGATCGAATCTAGAAGCTCTGCAGCTACAGAACTAGTGGAAAAGATTCCCAGAACTTGTGAATTGATGACTGAGCTGTGGTTCAATATGGCGCCAAACACTGTTGAGAAGGGGGAGTCAGTGGCGTAAAAATGGAGGGCGGTGTTAGGCATTGAATCTCAAGCCATGTCCTCTGCGGCCGCAGAGATTCCTGCTCAGCAGAGACATCGGTCCAGGCATCTTGCCCAGGCTAATGCTAGGTGTCTGGTTGCTCCTTCAGGCTCTGCTGTAACACCATGCTTGAGTCGGCGGCAGACAGATGCTCCAGGGACTAAGTCCTGTATTTTGCTTACTGAGCATGCCCATGGGACGACCTCTCATTGGAGGTCGGGGGTCACATGTGCAGGTCCCGTTCCTGCTCTGATTGGTCCACTACTGGGAAGGTCCCGGAAAGACGCTGCTATAAAAGAGCCGCACGGCCATGCGCTAGTATAGACTCTTATGGTATTGTGTGTGAATGATGATGGGTGCATGTATCTGGTGACTGACTCATTAAGACTCCCCTCCCTTGGATACATATGGTTTAGGGTTTTAGAGTCAGAGTGAGCGCCTTGTAGTGGCTGAGTCTAGTGCCACAGTTCTCCCAGTTCACAGCACCTCTCTGAGTGCCATATTGTGCCATCCAGCTAGGCACATAAGTACCGCATCTACAGTACTGTGGCGCCAAGTGCTGGTGAGTCTAGAGGGACTCCGACCCTGTGTCTTGGGGCAGTGTCCTGTGGCTTTACACCAGCGCTCACTTGGCCGAGCTCTGTGAGCTTAACAGGCTTCGGCATTTATATTTAGCGGTAGTGCAGCTCTGTGAGGCAACAGAGTCTGCCTTGTACACACCGGGTGACGTTAATCCACGTGTGTTCACTTATTATACCACCATATAGTGTCTGCCATTACTTAGCAGCAGTATTCCATCTTTGCACGGTGGACCCCAGGCTGCGAACGCACCTCATTATTATTTTATTATTTGGTGCGTTCCGCCAGCCTAACAGGCAGTGCCGTCCTTTGTGTGCATCCTGGAAAGAAACTGGCGCTAAAAGGAAGGAGGCCTTGGCCACATCCTGCTGTGACTTATGACCGCACGAAATGGGTACGGGCAAAGAAGAAACTTCAGCCTTTACAACAGAGTGTGAGGAGATGGGTGGAGCAGGTGGAAGAGACTCCGCCCATGAATAGGAGGAGCCCAAAAGAACGAGCCAGCAAGTCGGGAGAGGAGACAACCATTGCCTGACAACATGCAGTCCTTCCACGGTGACATCGGATGCCAGGACTGGAAGGGATCTGTGGCCCGGGCGGAGATGGGCCTGCACTTCGGGACCTGGTGGATAAGCGAGTGGGAGGAATGGCCCCCTGTTCAAAGGTCGGAAAAGCAGGCTGTTGAGGATGAGGATATTGCGGGACTGGCAGAACCGGAAACTGCCCAAAAGACTTTGGAGGCTGTTCTGAGAGGGGTCGTCGCGTCCATAGTTCCCGGCTCATGCGGTCGCATGAAAATATCGTCACCGGGCGCAGCGGCAGTGAGTAGGGAATCCGCGTCCGACCAAACTGTCACATCGACCCCTACCCCCTCACCTCCCTCAGCCCCGCCATCTTCACTGACTCCTTGTCACGATCCATTTTTGGATCTGTGGCAGATCTGGATTCTCACATATAAACTTTTTTCGTTTCTGGCTATCGGGGGTTAATGTCAGCTTTTCCCCCCCGGTGGCCGCTGGTGTAATTTCATTGCTGGTGAGTTTGCTGATGCAGGTGGTGACCACTCCCACCTTCCTTTAAAAGGTCACCTGATGCATCAGCTGTCTGTTGGTTATACAGGTCCTTTTGGATACCAACTGTGCTGAAGACAGGAGGTTGCTCTCCCGAGGAGGACCAGTGGATCCAAGGGGTGATTAGTGAGAAGAAGCAACGATAATGCCCAATTGTGAGGGAGATACAACGCCCCGGCGGGGGAGCCATGTCAGACCGGAACACCCACTGGTACATTAAGTACTTTCGTCCTACCCGGGGATATGGCTTCATCTACGAGCTTGAGACCCGAGAGAAGGTCTATGTCAATGCCGGGTCTATTCGCTGTGATGGCCCCATACAGCAATGGAACTGGGTGTGGTTTATCGAGGAGCAGGGACCTCGGGGGCCATATGTGGTGACCGTCAGGATGGTCTCCAGCCCGGAGGAACAACGGGCGCGTACAGCCCGATATGATGTGTGGCCGAAGGCAACGGTCGCAGCTCCTGCAGCTAGACAGGAGGAAGTGGCGCCTGGACAGAATGTAGCGGCTGTAGTTGAATCACCAGAGCCGGAAGTTCTGAGAGTCCTGAGACTCTCAGCGGATCTTCGGCTCACAAATATTTTATTGTGCAGGGCCCAAATACGGCACATTATTCTCATCAGCGGCCGTGTGTAGACTAATGTGGCTCTGTTTTGAAAAAATGTGTTGTTGTGCCAGTTGTACCTGCTGAGTAGAAGAGACTGTTTCGCATCTCTGAGAGGGCACAGAGCCCTATGTGACACCAGAACTGGGTGTCGGTGGTGGCCAGTGCGGTCACGAGTAAGGACATTTTTGTCTGTTTACTTTCCCCTCTCCTCCAAGTTTTATTTGTGCACATTGCTCACCCCCTGCTGGATTACAGGGCTGAAATCCTACAAGGGTGAATCACTATGTATTATGCATGCGGCTTCTTTAAGAACTGAACTGTTTTAGCGTTGAACTTTACCTATTTTTAAAACTGGACTGTCCCCTGTTAAAAGCAGCACACCAGTGTTTAATGGACCCGTAACTACTCAAAGTAGGGAGGGTGAGGAGCTGTGCAGGAGGACCCGAGGAGCAAGCCAGGTCAGGACTATACAGACTGTCTAAGTTGGCCACTGGGCCAATATGTTTGTTTCCTATGGTTGGATATCCGGAACAGGAAAGGACTGGGCCATGGGCCTAGATTGTTGTAAGTCAGCACCCTATGAGTACGGGTAATGGGAACAAAGGGATCGGGGTCAGTTGGACCCATGTTAAAAGAACTTGAACTTTTTTGATGCCAGGGTTCCAACAGAGTGGAACCGAGGACACGGTTGACCATTAAGAAGTTTTGGACATAGACTGTATCAACTGAATAAATGTGTTAAATGTTTTATAAATGTTATACTGTTTTTTTTAGCTTATAGGAGCCATCATGGCCATGTTTTAGGAGGGAGGAGTGTAAGGAGGTGGCGGGGATCCTCAATTGTCTTCTCTCTCCTGGACACTGTCCACCAGTGTTATGTAAGGCTTCCTAACATTTTATCAGTGCTTTTGTATTGTTTAAAGTGCTGTTTACTATTGTAATGTAAAATAATGTATTCTTTAGATCAGGGACAGAATGGGGTATTAAGGGTTAATTAGTTGGGAGACAGGGCTGCCACTAGGAATTTCAGGGCCCCATACTGTCAAAATTTTCAGGGCCCCCTTGAGACTCTGCCCAGGCTCCACCCCAGCCCCTCCTCCACCCCTCGAGCTGTCCACAGTCCTACCACTCTCTCTTGGAAAAACTCCACTTCTCACCTATCACACATTAACAGTTCCCATCACCAGATCACACATATAGGCGGCAGCTTTTGTTTTGGCCAAAAGATTTTTTTAAGCCGCCACCATAACACGGTAGACACTTTTGGCCTGGCCCTACTCTACTGTAACCTATTAAATATTTGTTAAAATATGCAATACAATTTAGGTATATTTTTATTTATTTTTCAATTTTTAAAATGACCAATAATATCACATACAAGGAATAAATACTGCTACAACCATGTCCAGACCACATATTACCACCACAGTGACAGAATAATATCACATACAAGGAACAATTACCGCAACACCATGCCCAGACCACATATTACCACCAGATAGTGACTGAATACTACAATACTGATCAGTAATAAAAAAACACAATACTATCACCCTAAGTGCCATTATACACAGGAGATCTGTACTTAGTATGCAGTGTCTGTGTACAGGTAATACAGTGATCACTGGTGACATTATACACAGGAATTCTGTATATAATGTATAGGTAATACAGTGATCACTGGTGACATTATACACAGGAGCTCTGTATATAATGTACAGGTAATACAGTGATTACTGGTGACATTATACACAGGACCTCTGTATATAGTATACAGTGTATAGTGTCAGTGTATAGATAACACACTGACTCACCAGTGACATCTCTAGGTGAAGTCCTTCATCTTTGTTTTTCATCTTTCATCTAGCACAGATCGCCATCACGTCTTCCAGCCAGGGCTCGTCTCTGCAGGAAATAACACAGTTATCTAGAGCGCCAGTTGCAGAACATATTACTTATTTTTTCCCAATTTCTACATTACACTACATGGGCGACATAGAATCACTCTACGCAGTAACAGGACCTCCCCCATTTAAAACAGTATACTCAAAAAATTAAATACATCACTACAGTAATAATATCCCTTAATTAGCCCCTATGGTAATAATATCCCCCATCCTGGCCCCGTGTGTCTCATTCCTGGCTCCAGCCATATGATCTCCCATCCCACCCTCATGAGTATCCATTCTGCCCCATATGATCTCCCCATCTGTCTCCATCGTATCCATCCTGCCCCATGATCCTGCACGACCTGTCTCCAACACTGCCCCATCTGTCTCCAATCCTGCCCCCAGTGTCTCCAATCATGTCCCCATGTCTTTCATCCTGGCCCCTGTCTCCAATCATGCCCCGTATCTCCAATCATGCCCCGTATCTCCATTCTGCCCCGTGTCTCCAATCATGCCCCGTGTCTCACATTCTGCTCCCATGTCTCACATTCTGCCCCCTCCTGTGTCTTACTGTCACATTCTGCCCCTGTGCATCACATTCTGCCCCCTCCTGTGTCTCACTGTCACATTCTGCCCCCTCCTGTGTCTCACTGTCACATTCTGCCCCCATGTCTTGCATTCTGCCAACGTGTCCTGCATTCTGCTCTCGTATCAGCAATCTGCCCCAGTGTCCAGCATTCTGCCCTCATGTCCAGCATTCTGCCCCAGTGTCCAGCATTCTGCCCCTGTGTCTCACAGTATGCCCCGGGTCTCCCGGATCGCAGCTCTCAATAATAGAAAAACAAAAAAAATAAAACAAGTTCTTCTTACCTGGCCACGCTCCAGCGGCGAAGCTCCCTCCACGCAACTGAAGCACGCACTCGCCGGCGACTGGCAATGACGTCAGACGCCGGTGAGGTGCGCGCTGCGCGTTGTGGCTGACGTCAGCTGCCAGCCTCTGATTGGTGGCTTTTAACTATTAACGTGGGGGCACGGGCCCGCACGTCAATAGTGTTGAATTGCCGCAGGCACAGCATCGCTAAGGGCCCGGTTTAGCCTGCAGGTAGGGGCCTGGTGAGCAGATGAGATGGGGCCCGATGCCCTGATGGCGGCCCTGTTAGGAGGAGTTAAAAGGGGGATGGTGCAAAGCCTCAGGGACTTAGAAAAAGGACCTCCTGCTCTTAGAGCAAAGCCCAGGCAGGCTTGCCGAGGGCAGGACATGCACTGTAGCAAGGACAGAGGATTCCCCAGTCATGGAGATAAAGGCTGCCCTAGGCTGATGAGCAGAGTGGACGGACACTGGCTCTGCGTTATCAATCCCCGGAGAAATACAGGTTCGGGGCCAGGATAATAGCTGGTGGCATGTAATATACAGAGGCTGCAGGGAAAGTACAGGAAACATTGTCTTGTTTGCACCTTGCTCATTAAAGTTTTACAGTTGGAACAGAACTGTAGCTTGTGGTGTTTCCTGAGATCTGCCGGGGTGCTTACTGACTGTTGCTTAAGGGACTCGCTCATGACTACCACCCTTTACCACCTTGTGACAACGTCACAAATCAAAAAGGTAAACAGCCAGCAAAGGACAAGTTGATTTCCACACACAAGAGAGGTTTAAATACTGATGTTAGAATAGAAGTGTCACACCAGAGGCATCAAGGAGTCTGTAGCATGAGTGTGCAAGAGTGTCCAAAACAAAGAAATCAGTATGTCCTACCCTTGATGCCCTATACAATACTAAAGGATATTTGATTGACAAATGAGAAAAAAAAGTCATCTGAGCTTTCTGGGTGAAATTCAAATAGGCTTTTATGCACACATGTGAACCCATAAAGGTATGTTCCAACGGTCAGTAAATGGTACAGGTTGGACACTGCGTACATCCACAGCGTCAAACCCACAGCGGCCAGATGTTACATCATAGTGGATAGGATTTCAAGAAATCCCGTCTCCACTATGCGTTCAGAGATGTCTGCAGCATCCCTGCGTAAATGGACATACGACACATCTTTCCAGACCGCAGCATGTCAATAATTTATGTAGCGGAGACACTCTGTCTCTGCTGCATAAATTACCCATTCACTATCATTAGATGCGCATTATCTTCCTAGTCACATACGTATTAAGTACGGGAATGCAGCTGACTACGCATGTGTACTAGTTTAAATAATGGTGTACCTTGTTTCAGCCGGAAGTACATGTACATTGCAGTTCTCGCGATGAGCTGAGCTGATTGCGAGAACTGCCGTGCACATGACCGCTAGGGACGGGGTTATCATCTTTAAGTTGAGCTGTGTCTGGATGTCAGGCTGAGTGGTGGCATAAATTTGGCCATGTCTGTGTATCGCTATTTAAAACAGCTCAGGTAAAGATTGATAGACTACACACCACAAATGGAGGGCATTTAGAGAATGACAGACTCACAGTGTACACCGAAGGCAGGTAGGAAGTGACAGAAGCCGCATTACACATGGTGGACAGATGAAGAATCTCAGATCCCACTCTCTACATGGAGGGAAAGTAGAGTGTGACAGACCCTGCACTACACATTGAGGATAGGTATAGAGTGACAGATCCTGCACTACACGTGAAGGACAGGATAAAAGTGACAGGTCCCACATTACACATAGAGAGAGGGCAGGTAGAGAGTGACAGATCTCGCACTGCACATGGAGGACAGGTAGAGACTGACAGACCCTGCAGGACAGATGGAGGACAAGTAGAGAGTGTCTGACCCAGCACTACACATGAAGGGCAGGTATAGAGTGTCAGGCATCGTATTTCACATGAAGGCCAGGTAGAAAGTGACAGACCCTGTACTACACATAGAAGGCAGGTAGAGAGTGACAGCTCCCACACTACACTTGGAAGGCAGGTAGAGAGTGACAGGCCCTGCACTAGATATGGAGGGTAGGTAGAGAGTGCTAGACCCTGCACACCACATGGAGGACAGATAGAGAGTGTAAGATCTCGCACTACATATGGAGGGCAGGTAGAGAGTGACAGTTCCCACACTACATATGGAGGGCAGGTAGAGAGTGACAGGCCCTGCACTAGATACAGAGGGTAGGTAGAGAGTGCTAGACCCTGCACACCACATGGAGGACAGATAGAGAGTGTAAGATCTCGCACTACATATGGAGGGCAGGCAGAGAATGTCAGACTTTGCAGTACATATGGAAGACTGGTAGAGTGGGACAGACCTCAGATAGGGATTATCAGTATCATAAAAATCAAATAATAAAGAAGTTTGTAAAAAGGGGATAAAATAAGGAGATTAAAAAAATCAGTTAGGAAATAGGTAAAGAAAAATAGGGACAAAATAAAAAAGTGTGAAAATAAACACTAAAATGGGAAATAATAATGTTTCTCTCTACATTTGATACGTATGGATGCAAGATTAAGGTAAATGTATTGCAAAAAAACTCTGGAAAATGTTACAAAAAGACGCCAAATTTGGAGTTCTATTTAAAACACTAGTTTTGTATATAAGAAGGGGAATGAATTAATTAGGCAAAATTTTAGTGAAACTAAAATACTTAAACAGATGCGGTTTAAACTGTGCGGCTATTGTGAATGGTGATTATATAGTACATCCAATCCCTAGACATAAAATTACAGTGAAAGATTTCTATACCTGTAATAGTGAAAATGTAATTTATGTCTTGAAAAGCATATGTGGGCCAAACGTCGCATTCAATTAAAATCGGCTTGACAGAACATCGCTCAGAGATTTTTTGTTTCAGAAGAAAAGAAATAGAAGGAAAAACAGAAGAAGGATGAGAATACAATTAATATCAAAAAGTTTGGGGAAACAATGGTAGGTGACACTTTCCTGAAGCTGGACATTGAGTGTGTGATCTAAGGTGGTTAGTTGTGGTACAATTATTGGGAAAAATCATCAACAAAGAAAGAAGTTGAATTTCTTCGATATAGAAACCTTTTAGATTTATACATTGAAGACGGTAAATCCAAAGGGAATGAACGAGAATTCTAATTGTAATGTGTTTTTGTAAAAAATGAAAATTCCTCACATGTGGATATGTACATATGTTATATGTCTTTAATGTGCTTGTATTTATTGTTTTTAAGAAGTGGTCACATGATATATGCTATTTAAACGGGATCTAGGATACATGGCACATGCTTGAGGAAGAGGGAGCTTACCCTGGAAACATGGCACAGGTGTGTGGGCATCCTGTTCCTCCCTGCAGCATATTAAACAGAAGAAATGGAGTACAAGTCCAATTAGACAAAAATACAATTTATTTTATAAATCAGATTGATGTTAACATTACAACATATAATATATACAAAAAGGATCAGGTACTATGTTGCTTTTGTCCCAAAGAATATATATAATGTGATTAGTACATTACAAAAGTGATGGGCCAATAGTTCCAAGCTCTATATTTAGAGAGGGTCACAAACAGGCGCGCAATCTGAATGAAACAACCCATTATCCAACGCCATTGTGCTTACCCATAATTACTAGGAACAGGACAGGAGCAGCGCCGCCACCGACGCGCGTTTCGCTTCTTTCTCAAGGTGCGGTTAGAGGAAGAGGGAGTTTACCCTGGAAACATGGCACAGGTGTGTGGGCATCCTGTTCCTCCATGCAGTGTCTCAGCATGTAGGAGTTCCTCTTGTAGCTCTACAGAAGTGTCTGTTTAAGGTAGCAGTATGCACCAAAAGTGTAATACTCTTTTGTATATATTCCTGTGGACTGTATTTTTACACTTTATCAGACAAAAATATTTTTACTCTGAATATACAGTATTTGTCAGGTGTTTCAATTTACATGAGACCTCGCTCTACATGTGAAAAACAGGTAGATTTTGACAGATTAATTAAATACCATTAATGACCATACTATACCACATGGAGAATATGAACAGATTTGGTTGTTTTTGAAACAAAGCATTTATGTATTTTTAATCTGGTACTATCCCTTTAGCGAGGACCTTGCACTTGCCATAAATATACAATTTAGTTGCTGTAGATGTCACAGTTCTCGTAAATCTGGCATTGTTTATGTTTTTGTTCCTGTGGCTCTTTGTTCCTGAGATATGACCCATTCTTCCCTGTATATAAATCTAGTCTAGTAAGCTAACTGTCCGTGGTCCTCTTAAAATGCCCACAGAGAAGAGTTCAAGACCATGTTCAGTTGGCTGAAAAGACTAGATTTACATTCAGGAAAGATGGAGGTCTATGGCTAGTGACAGATCCTTTTTAAAAGGTTATTCCCAAAATCACAGTGTAGTCTTATAATATTGTATACTGTAAGGGATCAAATCTCTGGTAGACGCCAGTGCACACACAAGGATGTGATTCTTTGGTTCAAAACAAATGAACAGAGTGTATAAATGATTCAGGTTAACAAAACATTTTCCTGGACAAAAAGAAACTATAAAAGTAAATATTCCATTTAGAGGCACAGGCTCGATCATTCCGACACGCTCACTGCTTGTCAGGAACTGACTAACACCAACAGAGGTGTTTCCACCTCTACTTCCAGACACTGAATGAGCAGCTGAACTGCCTTTTAAAACCCATTCCAAATGCTGGAACTGGAGGTAATAGAATGGCCAGACCCTTCCAGCTCTATGGCCATTCGTAAAATCTGCCTCCAAAATCCAGGCCCACTAAGAAACACCTCTCAGCACTATACATGCTAAATCACCGAGGCTTGGCCCTCGGTGACACATACCTCCCATCCAGGACTTGTCCAACTGCCACCTTACAATACATATATTTAATAATTTGTACCAACATAACTCATTTTTAAATCTGCCCAATTTGCACATATCACTTGCTAAGATAGCTCCTCTAGGCTCTGCCTACTCTCTAGTTGGTATTAGATTTGTTAATGATAATTCAGGGAGGTGAGGTTGGTCAAGATCACACAGGAGATGGGGGAGGTATATGCAGCACTGAAGAGAAGCTAGTTGCTTGGAAAAATAGTTACATTAGCGTAGGTGCAGACGAGAGTATTTTTGGTCCGAGTGCGATCCAAGAAAACAGTGGATAGCACCCGGACCAATGTGTCTGTCCGAGGAAAAAATTTATGCATGCCCGAGCTTGAGCCAATATATGGATCGCACTCAGCCATGCAAGTGAATGAGTGTATGGGAAACATGACATAGGATTAAATCTGAGTGTAGTCCGATTTTCGGAGCCACACAGAATGAAGAAGATGGAGACTTTTTTTCTACATCTTCTCCTCATTTGAGAGAATCATATCATACTATGCTGACACTCTGATCAAATGCTTATCAGAGTGTCATTTGCATAATAGCACTGATTCTCTTGAATTAGATAATCTGTGGCCATCTGCTCCTGCCCTAAGAATAGGACTGCCCATTCAGCTATGTGAAGCTGTAAGCACAAAGGGGCAAATGGAGATGAAAATAAGATAGAGGTTCAAGAAACAATGTTATTGTCATGGCTCGGTCTTGGGACTCAATCCGGTGACCTTTGTTGTGAGGTCTGTTTCCCTCTGTGTTGAGCCTGATTTGTCGCTGTACAAATACTGATGGTTCTTTTGTCCTTGCTTTGCTTTTCTTGGTTTCGTTCACTTCAGGCGTTTTCCATTTTCTCTTTTGGTTCTGTCTTATCACATATTGGGATGGGCTTTATATATCACTTTTCACTGACTTTCTTTGTTGGCTATACTTATAAGTATAGAGCGGCCTCAATTCTCTGGTCTTTCAGGAGGTACGAGAAACCCCTCGATGGCCTTTTAAGGAGCCAGGGCCAAGGTGTTATTGTTAGTTGTTTGGTTAGGGATTATCTAGTATTTACAGGATCTAGTAGGGTGTGGGTGTGGCTTCTTTGTGTTGATGGCTTTATTATTCCTGTTACCCGTTGTGAGGCAGTGAGTGTTATTATATGCGAGGGACGGTATGTATCCCCTAGGATGCACATAGAAGCATATTAAGGCCACTCGAGTGCATTGCAGCCACAGATGTAGCTGTGTTTGCAGTTCAGAATAAAAGTAAGTTTAGTCTTGGACAAGCTATTTGTCCAAGGCAAATTTATGAAAACCAGGCATGGGCTTTTATTTTTGGAGTGAACTACAGGATGGTAGTGGGGCGGTTCGCTTCCTCCAGCCGGGTCTGACAAGTGGCCCATGGCCACAGATTCCATTTAAAAACCCTGCAGCAGAGGGTTGGGTGCATCAGTCTTGGTTTGCAAACTGCAGAGCAGGTGGCTCTGCAACATCTGGCTTGTGTGAAGTAACACAAAAGCCAAGGGAAGCAAAAATGCCTGGCATCCCTCAGTGTGACACCGCGGTGCAGTCACCCACGGAAACCGGTCTCAGATATGGACTGTCTTGACACCCCAGCTGCAAACTGGAAGATACCATTTGTTTTCCATTTGTGAGCTTATTTGGACATTAAAGACATTTGCTTTGAACTTTTATGTGGTCCCTGCCTAGCTGTTACACTGCACCAACCCCGCTGCACTATATCGTGTATGAGAAAGTTACGTGCATAACAGTTATGTTCGATTAATTCTATATATTTACAACAAATATGCATTTACTGTGCTTAGTAAAAATGAATGGATCACTGTACTTAGCCTTTACTGATAGGTTAATGTGTCTCTATTTTCAGATTTTATCTAGTTGAAGAATGATGGGAGGGATCAATAGTATATAGCCCGATGGCATATGTAGTGTATGCCACCGTTACCATATTTTAGTACAGGTGACACACTCAATATTTGACAGCAAAAATTGATTTTCAGTTTAAGGACTTGACCAGATTGCATTTTCCAGCTTCTCAGTAACTTAATACTTTTACTGTTTTGCTGCGTTTTTACAGTATAATGCACATCAAACAGGGCATGCATGAAAAGCAAATATGTTCCTGTCCTGAGCTGGATAAGTGGATGATGCTTGGATGGAGGATGGAGAACCAAGTGCCATTTCCCACCCATGTATTATTTATCAGCACATCAGGCTGCTGTATTAATTATTCATCAAGCCAAAGCTCTGGCTGCTTCTTTCCCTTTCCTACACAAAATGGGGAAATAGTGCCATTTGCAATATTTGCCCGCTTGTACTTTGGGCAGCCCCAGTTTTACTATAGTTGAAATTACAGAAATGTCATCCTGTGTTATTTCTCAGTTAATAACTTGTCTGGAGTCAGACCCTATTGTTAAAATTAATACTACTGCACAGTTATGCCTCTGATCCATAGATTAGACATGAATAAGTAATGGATATTTCCCACTATCACTTTCCTATGATTAGTTGTAATGGCATTATCTATTGCTTGCCTGCATGTCCACGGATGACAGATATATGGGGAATATCTCGTTACCTTGGGATCATTTAGGTATTTAAACTCAAGAACATTCCTGTTAGCCTATTATAAAAAATATCACTTTTAGTTTCTGAATAAAACAATAACCAGTCAATTTAAAACATATTGGAAGGGTTTACTCATATATCAACCCCCATGGTTACTGCAATGATTTTCTGAAATTGAGATAAAACTAAAGCATTTTTCCCACATTATCAGAAAATCACAGTAAAACACACCACATGGCCACAGCATGTGAATAAACCCTAAGTGAATGGCCACTTATTAACATGTTATTTTTGTATAAAATATTTTATTGCAATAATAGTATAAAATATCTTGAAATCTGCGTGTAACACAAGTGGATTTGCAACTCAGTTCTGTATCACCAGTTCTTCTTTTTTATGATAACTTTCCTACATTGCCAGATCCGCTTCGCATTTGACCCTCCTGTGCATCTAAGCTCTGCTTACCAGCTCCACAATCTCCTCTGATCCCTTGTGACTTGCAACTCTTACTCCTGTTGCCATAATCTCAATTCTGCTTCATTGGTTCTTGCTTGCTCCTTCTGATGCTGGTCTGCCAGAACAGCTTCCATTATTGCACTTAGATATCTCCCCTGCACTGTCATCTGTCCGCGCTACATAACTACTGCTCATCTTAACCAAGGATTTAAAGTATCCACCTCACTAGTGAGACATAATATTAATGAAATCTGATTTGCAACACTTTACTGTAATATGCAACAGATATTAAACAAATCTGTAACATACTCACAAAATGGGAACCTATTTCTAGAATTTGGTGCCAGTCCCTAAGCATCTACTGTCAATAACATGGAGGGATGTGCAGGAGTATCTCTCGACCTCCAGGACAAATGTGGGCACAAGATCATCCAGTGGAAAGAACAAGGTGGTATAAATAGATGGAATTTTATTGATGTCTCCAAGAACAATGAGTTCTTCAAGGCTTAATAAAATTCCATAGACTTCTACTGACTTGTCCCACCACTGGATGATCTTGCAATCACAACTTTGCTGTAGATTGAGGGGTATTCCTTACAAATTCCTCCATGTTCTTGATGTTTATTCTCCTAGTTGATATTGTCCAACACAGCTGAAGAGTGAGGAGAGTAGAGGATTTCCATCCCATTATTGAGTACCTACATTGGTGTTGTGCCTACTCTTGTGTAAGAAGATGAGCTGAGACAGAGCCAGCGATTTCTGGCGCCCTTTGGGGACGGAACTATCAGGACTGTCACCACTGTTGCCGGGGGAAGGTTCTTCTGGGAGGGGAGGACCTTTACGCTGCACAGCAGGGGGCGCGGGGGAGATAAAAAGGACTGAGCACGGGAACGGGAGAGACTTGGGGGAAAGTGACAGAAGAACAAGGAGAAGGTTGACTCCCTCCCCACTGCTCTGACTGCTAACTCCACGTCATTTACCCCCCCTAGCATTCTGACTCTACCATTGACTGTGTCACGACTAAGCTGTCATCTGACCCTCCTTTCTGGATGGCTCCTTCCCGCCCGCAGTTGCAGATAAGCTGACTTGCTCCATTCTTAGAGACTACTCCAGAGGACTGCCCGCTGCTGCGGTCTGCGAGCGTGCACATGGTTCGTGTTCAGCGCCATTCCAGAGGAATCCACACAAAGGACTGTTTCTACGTTCCAGCGCACTCAAGCCAGCCAAGTGAGACCGGATATATTGGCACCGTCGGGAGATGGTGCTTTTCATTCCTCTGTAACAGAGTCAGAGACATTGTCCATGATTTGCGACACCATCGGGAGATATTCCAGCCTTTCCCCTACAAGAACTGCAAGTGACATGTGAAAACAGGAGAACCACAGGAGTTTTTTAGATATAAAATTGCAAAAGTTTTATTTAATATCAAAAAAGACCACAAATAACACACACAAGAGTAAAAGCAAATGTGCTCAGTCAGACACCACCCAGGGACAATGGGCCTCCATATAAAAATACTTACATATGTCATCCTGGTACATATATCTCTTGGTATAACATCCCCCCACACCAAGCATACAAAGGTTAACACATCCTATGACAGATCCCAAAAGGCACCAAAACTATAATGGGGCCACTTGTTAAATAACAAGGGATAAGGTAACCCTCCCTTTTATATCCGATAATGCTCAGACCGGTCCTGTACAAAGTGTAACTTATCCGGACATTATATAGGGAGAGAGAGGGGGGAGAACGCTTCTTCTTACCAAATATAGTATCGGCGTCCAGTCCCAACGCACCCCGACGCACGTTTCGCTTCTGTTTCTGACGCTTTCTCAAGAGGGGGTGCGTTGGGACTGGTCGCCGATACTATATGGGCTCCACATCTACACTACCCTGGGACAACAGCCCTGCCTGTGGAGGGCTATACCATCCTTGCTGCACCACACCATCTGTCCCAGAGGATCTGTCTGCAGCGTCGGCTTAACACCTCCCTTGCCGAACACCACAGGTGGCGTCACAAGCTATTCATTTAACAACATTCCACCATTCACATCTTCCTATTACTTGGGCGCCCAGGGCCACGGTCCGGGTCACCGCCACTGTGACACATCCCACTGAAACCGGCCCGGTACCGAGTACCCCGCAGCCATGGGAGGGCGACCCACATGTCCTTCAACTAAACATCTACTGTAAACAGACATTAAATAATGTCTAAACTCCATGGATCTGGATTTCATATCATAACACAAATATCTTATGAAGATAAAAGTCCTCCTGACAGTTCTCCCTGGATCTCTTTACAAAGACTACTCTAATTAACAGAAAGAAATAATTAATACTAATCTAGAAAATTGTGGCACTGTCTTGGGGATTGGTGAAACCAATCCCCAGCACAGTGCTAGTAGTAAGGCATCAAAGAGTGAAAAGATCTTTAATTACTGGAGTTTCCCTTTAATGCAATGTGATTGTGAACAGCAAGCTGTCAGAAGACAGATTTTGTGGAGAAGTGCCATATCTTGGCATGCTGCCTGTTGTAAAAAAATAGGACTATTGAAAATATGTAACATGACATAAAATATACTGTTTGATGTATTTTTAAAGGGTAACTACTATACCTTCAAGTAAGTTCAGAATAAGCCATCATATGTGTGTACAGGAGGAATAACACTATAGCCATCATACAGCTTGTATCCTCCATTTTTCATCAGTTTTCCGCTTGGCAGGCTAAATCTGTAATTTGCAATTGCTGTGTGCACAGAACAGGATCCCTGCTTTTCTTTCCTTGAGTAGCACACAGACGGAAGCAACAGAGGCATGGAGGAAATTGCATTGGCGGACGGATCAACGTAGCTGTGAATCCAACTCTGACATAGTCTAATATACTTGTTTGAAAGATGTGGAGCTATGTGTTTCTATGCTTATATCTTTCTCTGTTTCTCTTTCCACAGACTTTGGTAAATTGGTGTAACCTGACACCTCACTGTTTTGGCAGATTTTCTTGGATTGAACTATTCTGTTGTGAGAAATTCACGCAGCCCTTATTTTTTACATGTTGTTATAGTATCTGCCATTGCTACCCATTGCTCTATTGTGGTAGAGTATTCCACAGTCTGACAACGCTATCTGTAGAAAACCCTTTCCTATCTAGCTGCCTAGTCCTTTGTCAGGTCAAGGAAGAAATAAGCCATGCGCCAGTCCTTTGTATTGAATACACATGTATTTATACATATAAATGAGATTGCATCTGAGGCTTCTAAACTCTCATTTTAAGAAGCCTTTCATCTCTAATAATAATCTAGTTGCCGCCTTTGCACTGACTCTAACTTTCCAATATCCTTTTCAAAATGTGGATCCCAGAACTGGACCCCATATTCAAGCTGACGCATTCCAATAAATTTATAGAAAGCTAATATTACACTGGGATCACACGTTTTTATCTCTCTATTTATACACCCTAATATCTTATTTGCTAAAAGCAAACTCCAATTATTAGCTTACCATTATTGTCAGCCCCATTGATATTTTTCCATACTGAGTCTGCACGGTCCCAGGTCCTCCCAATGTCGTCTTGCTGCTGACATAAGAATCTCAAATTCATTCATTTTTTGCTCCTAATCACCTCAGTACTTTCCTTGCCCCCTCTAAATCCTCATTGCCCCTACTGTCTCCCAGTCTCTGCTCTATCTACCCTGTTTTCCCATCAATAAAGGCCCTGTCACACTAAGCGATATCGCTAGCAATATCGCTTTAACATCACTGGTTTTTGTGACACAGCAGCGATATTGCTAGCGATATCGCTGTGTCTGATACTTACCTCCGACCGCTCCCCCACTGGTTATCGCTGATCGCGCGAGAACGTCCTGGACCGTTTCTCGTCATCAGCTTCCTGCTGGGCTTCCTGTGGCGCCGACGAATGACGCGTGGACGCGGGCGGGAGGACGCAGGATCGCCGCGTCTGACAGGTAAGTAGCGACCCCCGACCCCTGCTATGTCGCTGGTGAGATCTGCCTGTGTGGCAGCTCACTAGCGACCACTTAGCGATGCACCAGCGATCCTGACCGGGTCATATCGCTGGTCGGGATCGCTGGTGCATCGCTAAGTGTGACAGTACCTTAAGACCTAGTATGATTATTCAGGAGTTTTGAGGATGGTTGAAATATAAACCCTACTCTAAAAATAAGCCCTAGATACCGTTCATTAAAAAAAAATTAAATAATGTCCAGGCAGCTATACATGTTAAAAAGTAAAATCAATTAACAATAGAATGCAGGAGGATATATAGGCTATTCACCAAGCAAAGCAGACACCTGAAAGGTGCCTAAGCAAGGTAGTCATGGACGAGCTCGTACTTCTGCATGCTCTGGCACCTACAGGAAAATCGAGTCCCAGTCCCGATGTGCTGCTGTGTGTGGAGTGCAGCACATTTACCTGTGGTCCATAGGCCTTCACAGGCTCCGGAATTTCATCTTCCAGAACCTTCACAGCACACAGTCCAGAGGACACCGAATACTTTATAACAATCCAACTTTTACTGGACAGTTTGCGGTCGTTACAATGAAGCATGTAGGATAGGGAACAACAGGTTACAGTCTTTCCCAGAGGTACTGGACATAACATCAGCCCTAATACTTGGTTTGGGTAGAGCATCCCTCTTGCAATCTCCTCTAGCGCTAGGAATTTTTCTCCCCCGATGGCAATGCACCTGGATTTCATCACCTTCCGCCTCTGACAGTCTGAGTCCATCTTTCCCTGTAGCACCGCAGGCTTAGTGCAACCAAAGGCCAAGACGTCCATCTCGAGGTCCCAGGCCTGACAGCTGGACTCTCCTGGAAGAGTTTGACGGCAATCCACTGCCCCGAGGAACAGGCTCATATTGGCCTTAGCAGCCCAATGCATATGACCACTGCTAGCACCCCACCACACTCCCTCTAAATGAACTGACACTTCCTGAACTTGACATGAACTCTCAGATCCCCCTCCCCAATCTGGACCGGCCATTACAGTTAACCCTGTCTAGTCTCTGCTGCAGCCCTAGGGTGGTTTTGCTCTCAGATAACATACATAACTATAAAATACATTTAACCACTTGGGGAGTTAGAGAGTGGAACACCATCTCACCACTCCCACACACCTCAAAAAAATTGCACTCAAAAGACCCCATGAGACACAAAACAATAAGGGTTGGAAAGTGCTGGGCTGTCACACACAGATCAAGTAGTCACTAGTGTCACTCCACTCCTGAGCCTTTTATATTAGAGTGCTGTTGCTCTTCCGGTCACCTGGGGGAGCAAACCGCTTTACCTAGCTGCAGTGGAACATGGAAGAGAGCATCTGGAAAGCCAAGGGACCTGACAGCACGTAATGTGCCTGTGACAGAAGTGATGCCAGTCAATAAAAAGCCATTCAATCACCATTTGCGCATGGAAATTAATGATTACATTGCAAACAGAATGGAAAGAAATTAGTGTGGAAACTTTGTGAAACCTAGACTGCAAGAGGTTGTGACTTTTTGTGAAGAATTCATGGGATAAAATAATTGACAGTTGCATTTCCAATGCACTATGAGCAGGCTGCTTGGACAAGAGTTGCTCATTTAAGGAAACCACTATTGCTAGGCATGAGAAATTGGGGAAAATAGTTCTAAAGGAAATAGAGTCACAAGAAATTCCCGATGGATTTCAGGGTTTGGAGAGTTATGATGATGTTCCAGAATGTGATTACATGACTATGTTTGAATAAATGTTCATTTTTTGTTCAAAAATAAATGTTGAATGTTGTTTGTGGTAAAATATGACATCCCCTGAAAATAAGTCTTTTGGAGCAAATATTAATGTTAGACCCTATCTTAGTTTTTGAGGAATCAGGGTATCCTTTTTTGCACAACTACCCTCCCTCTCCCTAATTTAAAAGCTCTACTAGCTGCCTGGCCAATCTTGAGGTTTGCAGCCCATCGCAACAGTAGAACCTTTAATCGACAAACAAGCCCAGTTCTCCATGAACCTAAACCCTTCCTTTCACCACCAATTTCTAAGCCACTTGTATATCTCCTTAACCCCTTCCTGACATCCGACGTACTATCCCGTCCATGGGACCCGGGCCCCTATGCCCATGGATGGGATAGTACGTCTACCGCGATCAGCGGCGCCCACGTGGTGAGCGCCGCTGATCGCGGCCGGGTGTCAGCTGATTATCACAGCTGACACCCGGCACAATGTGTCAGGGGCGGTCACGGACCGCCCCGACACGTTAACCCCTTGCACACCGCGATCAAACACGATCGCGGTGTACCGGGGGTTAAAGGGAAGCATCGGCAGGGAGGGGGCTCCCTCGGTGCTTCCCTGAGCCCCCCACGGCAGCGCAATGTGCAGCGCTGCTGCGGGGGGCTCCTTTCCTGCAGGCCCCCGAATCCAAGATGGCGACGGGGGCCTTCGGGGGCCTGCAGGAAGCTGGCTTCCTCAGTGCCTGCAAAGCGCAGGCATGAGGAAGCCTTCTGCACTGCCTGTGACAGATCGCTGATCTGTCAGGCTAAGTGCACATGTATCGGAACTCTCGCGGAAATTACCGCGAGAATTCCGGAATTCCAGTCCGCGGGAAAATCGCATTTTAAATTCCCGCGATTTTCCCGCGGAAAAACTAGCATTTTGCAAGCGTATTTAGCTTGCAGAATGCTAGCGTTCTCCAAGCGATCTGTAGCTGACGGACGTCATCGCGAGCATTTTCGCAAAGGACTACTGGGAACGAGAGCGTGAAGAGAAGCAGGAAGACTGCGCGGGACGTCGGAGGGTGAGAATAACAATATTTTTTATTTTTAAATTCTATTTTTTACAGGGATATGGTACCCAAAGCCCGGAGGACAGTCTTCTCTCCTCCGGACCGTGGGTACCATCCGCAAATGTTCTGCTTACTTTCCGCATGGTGTGCACAGCCACATGCGGAAAGTAAGCGGAACAATGCATTCCTATGGGTGCGGGATCGCCGCGATTCCGCAAATTAATGAGCATGCTGCGGTTTTTACCGCGAAGAGATTCCGCCGTGGTAAAAACCGCAGCATTAGCACAGCATTGCGGAATCCCATAGGAATGCATGGGATGCTTATTTTTCGCGTTTTCGCGGCAAAATCGCCGCGGAAACGCGAAAAAAACGCCACGTGTGAACTCAGCCTCACAGTGATCTGTGATGTGACAGATCAGCGATCTGTCACAGGACAGTGATGTCCCACCTGGGACTATTTAATAAAGTTAAAAAAAAATAAAAAAAAAGTGTTAAAATAAATTTAAAAAAATCGCCAAATAAATTAGAAAAAAAAAAATATTCCCCCAAATAAATCCTTTTTTTTTGGAAATAAAAAAAACAAAAACAATAAAAGTACACATATTAGGTATCGCCGCGTCCGTATTGACCCGCCCTATAAAACTGTCCCATTAGTTAACCCCTTTAGCGAACCCCTTAAAAAATAAAAATAAAAAACGAAGCAAAAAATAATGATTTATTATCATACCGCCAAACAAAAAGTGTAATAACGCACGATCAAAAAGACGCATATAAATATCCATGATACCGCTGAAAACGTCATCTTGTCCCGCAAAAAACGAGCCACCATACAGCGTCATCAGCAAAAAATTAAAAAAGTTATAGCTCACAGAATAAAGCGATGCAAAAATAATTATTTTTTATATAAAATAGTTTTCATTGCATAAAACCGACAAAACATAAAAAAAGACCTAAGTGAGGTATCGCTGTAACCATACTGACCCGAAGAATAAAAGTGCTTTATCAATTTTACCGCACGCGGAACGATGTAAACGCACCCCCCAAAAGAAATTCATGAAACGCCGGTTTTTGTTCATTCTGCGTCCCAAAAATTGGAATAAAAAGCGAACAAAAAATGTCACGTGCCCGAAAATGGTACCAATAAAAACGTCAACTCGTCCCGCAAAAAAAAAGACCTCACATGACTCGGTGGGTCAAAATACGGAAAAATTATAGCTCTCAATATGTGGTGATGCAAAAACTATTTTTACAATAAAAAGCGTCTTTTAGCGTGCGACAGCTGCCAAATATAAAAACCGCCATAAATAGTAAATCAAACCCCCCGTTATCACCCCCTTAGTTAGGGGAAAATAATAAAATTTAAAAAATGTATTTATTTCCATTTTTCCGGTAGGGTTAGGGTTAGGGCTAGGGTTAGGGTTAGGGCTGAGATTAGGGTTAGGGGTGTGTTGGGGTTCGGGTTGGAGTTAGAATTGGGGGTTTCCACTGTTTGGGCACATCAGGGGCTCTCCAAATGCAACATGGCATCTGATCTCAATTCCAGCCAATTCTGAGTTGAAAAAGTCAAATGGTGCTCCTTCCCTTCCAAGCTCTGCCATGCGCCCAAAACAGTGTTTTACCCCCACATGTAGGGTATCAGACTACTCAGGACAAATTGCAAAACAATTTTTGGGGTCCAATTTCTCCTGTTACCCTTAGGAAAATAAAAAATTGGGAGCAAAAATATCATTTATGTGGAAAAAATGATTTTTTTATTTTCACGTCCGAGCGTTATAAACTTCTGTGAAGCACTTGGGGGTTCAAAGTGCTCACCACACATCTAGATAAGTTCCGTGGGGGGTCTAGTGTCCAAAATGGGGTCACTTGTGGGGAGTTTCAATAGTTTAGGTACATTAGGGGCTCTCCAAAGGCAACATGACACCCGCAGACCATTCCATCAAAGTCTGCATTCCAAAACATCACTACTTCCCTTCCGAGCCCCGACGTGTGCCCATACAGTAGTTTTCTCCCACATATGGGGTATCAGCATACTCAGGACAAATTGGACAACAACTTTTGGGGTCCAATTTCTCCTGGTACCCTTGGGAAAATAAAAAAATGGTGACTAAAAGATCATGTTTGTGGAAAAAATACGAATTTTTTATTTTCACTCCCGGGCGTTATAAACTTCTGTGAAGCACTGGGGGGGTCAAAGTGCTCACCACACATCTAGATAAGTTCCTTAGGGGGTCTAGTTTACAAAATAGTGTCATTTGTGGGGGGTTTCCACTGTTTAGGTACATCAGGGGTTTTCCAATCGCGACATGGTGTTCGATCTCAATTCCAGCCAAAAACGTCAAATGGCGCTGCTTCCCTTCCGAGCTCTGCCATGCACCCAAATAGTGGTTTACCCCCACATGTGGGGTATCAGTGTACTCAGGACAAATTGCACAATAACTTTTAGGGTCCTGTTACCCTTGGAAAAATAAGAATTGAGGGTGAAAAGATCATTTTTGTGGAAAAAAATATGATTTTTTAATTGTACCGCTGTACGTTATAAACTTCTGTAAAGCCCTTGTGGGTTCAAAGATCTCACCACATATCTAGATAAGTTCCTTGGGGGGTCTAGTTTCCAAAATGGGGTCACTTGTAGGGGGTTTCCACTGTTTAGGTACATCAGGGACTCTCCAAACGTGACATGGCGTCCGATCTGAATTCCAGCCAATTTTGCATTGAAAAAGTCAAACGGCGCTCCTTCCATTCTGAGCTCTGCCATGCGCCGAAACAGTCGTTCCCCCCCACATATCAGGTATCAGCGTACTCAGGACAAATTGCAAAATAACTTTTGCAGTCCAATTTCTCCTGTTACCCTTGGTAAAATAAAAAAAATTGAACCTGAAGTATTTTTTTTGTGAAAAAAAGTTAGATGTTCATTTTTTTTTTTAAATATTCAAAAAAATTCCTGTGACGCACCTAAAGGGTTAATAAACTTCTTGAATGTAGTTTTGAGCAACTTAAGGGGTGCAGTTTTTAGAATGGTGTCACTTTTGGGTATTTTCTATCATATAGACCCCTCAAAGTGGCTTCAAATGTGATGTGGTCCTAAAAATAGAATGGTGTTGTAAAAATGAGAAATCGCTGGTCAAATTTTAACCCTTATAACTTCCTAACAAAAAAAAATTTTGGCTCCAAAATTGTGCTGATGTAAAGTAAACATGTGGGAAATGTTAGTTATCAAGTTTTTTGTGTGCCGTATCTCTGTGATTTAAGGGCATAAAAATTCAAAGTTGGAAAATTGCGAAATTTTCAAAATTTTCGCCAAATTTCCGTTTTTCTCACAAATAAACGCAAGTTATTTGAATGAAATTTTACCACTAACATGAAGTACAATATGTCACGAGAAAACAATGTCAGAATCACCGGGATCCATGGAAGCGTTCCAGAGTTATGACCTCATAAAGGTACAGTGGTCAGAATTGTAAAAATTGGCCCCCGTCATGAACGTGCAAACCACCCTTGGGGGTGAAGGGGTTAAGCTTCCGCTGCCTTTCTGGTGACAATCATAGCACTAGAATTATTTCTAAAAACACCACTTTGGTGGTCCTAGACTTCAGCTTCTTTCCTAGTTCTCTGAAAGCGTTTTTAGCAACCTTCAATGTTTCTGTTTATTATTCCTCCACTATGATATCACTGTAATTCTATGCTGCTCCTTCATTGACTCTTTTACAAAAACATAACTGAGCACAGCATCTCCCCACTGTCACAATACTGCAAGCATCAATTTTCTCCTGCATCTTCATTGAATACTTTTTACTATGATGTCACTGAGCGCAAAATCTCGCCAGTGTAACCTTTTGTGGGCATCAGTCCCATGAAGCATCTTTAGGCTAGATTCACATTTGTATGGCTGCAGACGTACAGTATATGTCTAAAATGTATGCACTCGGGACCTATTCTTCGAACAACGTATGTCTGAATTCTGACGTATACGTTTAACATATGTGTTACGTGACCTGTATTTAATTTTTTTTAAAAATAATATTTTTTTCAACTTGCTTTAACTGGTACAGACAGTGAAATGTATACGTTATTGACGTATTGAACTGTACTGCTGTACGTCTCAGTATGTCTCCAATTGCATAAGCCGGCCCGAGTATAATCCGAGGCACCTAATTTTGCCACGAAAAACTGGGTAAACTTGTTAAACCGGGTATGCATTGTCCCCTCATCTCTATCCTGGTATGCATGGCTCCCCCGTCGTTATCCTTGTATGCATGGCTCCTTATCCCCTATCTTTGTATGCATGGCTCCTTATCCCCTATCCTTGTATGCATGGTTCCCATTAAAAAAACCACATCCAACATACCTTCCTGCTCGCCCTCGCAGCATCTCGTTCGTTCTGGCATCAGCAGCACTTCCTGCAGAGTGATCACGTGGCCCTGCTCATTAAGGTAATGAATATTCATTCCATGCCTTTGGGAGTGGAGAGGCATGAATATTTATTGCCTTAATGAGCATGGTCACATTTCTCTGGCTTAGATAAGGAAGATAAGACTCTGCCTACAGTCTCGCCCCATAGCACGGGCATATCATTAACTGATAACTTCTAACACTGATTGCACAAGAGCAACAAGACGGATTTCTTCACCCCGGGTATCATTTTAATCAGTATGACAGCACCAACCTGACAATGCCTGTAGTTTACTTAGCAAAATCTTGCTGACAGGTTTACTTTAAGGAATATTTTCAATGGATTCAATTTCAGGGAATTAATATGTGGTCCTCAGTTGTGTGGGCTGAAATCATCAAAATATTCACAAATGCAGAAATTAAGTGATACCTACTCTAATGTATCTGGGGTACAGACCAGGTTCTCAATACAAAACCTTACTTGTGAAAAAGACAATGGTTAAACATAAGATTTATATTAAAAATACATTACTTTATATATACAAAAATATATATAATTAAAAATGTATTGAGAGCAACTTAAAAAAGCACAACGGGAGAGGACATAAAATGCATATAAGTAAATCAATATTAAATAGCAATTATAAGTAGTATTAACAAGGAAACATCAGATCAAAATGGAACAATATTGGATCATAGCACCATATAACGCAGATGCGTAATTGCTTAAGGTACTGATGCGTAACTGTTCCAAGCCAAACTTACAATTAGCATGTGCATCACAAAATATTAACCCCTTTCCTACATTAGACGTACTATTCTGTCCATGTGACCTGGGACCTAAGTCCCAAGGACGAAATAGTACGTCTAGTGCAATCAGCTGCGCTCACAGGGGGAGCGCAGCTGATCACGGCCGGGTGTCAGCTGATTGTCACAGCTGACACCCGGCACTATGCGTCAGGGGCGGTCACAGACCGCCCCTGACACGTTAACCCCTGGCACACTGCGATCAAACACGATCGCAGTGTACAGGGGGTTTAGGGAAGCATCGGCAGGGAGGGGGCTCCCTCCGTGCTTCCCTGAGACCCCCCACAGCAGCGCGATGTGCAGCGCTGCTGCGGGGGTCTCCTTTCCTGCAGGTCCCCGAATCCAAAATGGCGGCGGGGACCTTCTGGGGCCTGCAGGGAGGCGGCTTCCTCATGCCTGCAAATTGCGAAATTTTCAAAATTTTCACCAAATTTCCATTTTTTTCACAAATAAATGCAGGTTATATGAATGAAATTTTACCACTAACTACAATTTTACAATATGTCATCAGAAAACAATGTCACAATCACCGGGATCCATGGAAGCATTCCAGAGTTATTACCTCATAAAGGGACAGTGGTCAGAATTGTAAAAATTGGCCCGGGCATTAACATGCAAACCACCCTTGGGAGTAAAGGGGTAAAAAGTAAAAGTGTGTAGAGAGTCAAGTACATACCCATAAAATCCTCTCATGCTGTGCTGGCGTCTGCCATGTTGTGTGTGTTGGCAAAAAGCCTTCATCCGGGGGTGAGCTGCGTTATATGATGTTATGGTCCAATATTGCTCTATTTTGATCTGTGGTCTCTTTGTTTACACTACTTATATAATTGCTCTCTAATATTGATTTGCCTATATGCATTTTATGTTCTCTCCTCTCGTGCTTGACCCCGGTTTTAAGTGTGTGACTCAAGATTTAAACCTTATAACTTTTTAATTACATATGTATATTATAAATAATGAGTATTATGCTTCGATGTACATCTTGTGTTTAGCCATTGCCTTTTGTCAGTAGAAGATAGACTTTAGGTGAAACACGGTAATGGAGCTCTGAAAGGAAGGTCCTTTTTCTGCTTTAAAGGGAAACTGTTATCTTATTCATGCTGCCCAACCTGTGGGCAGCATGAGTCAGATCTGTGCTGCAATATGTTTTTCTCTGAAACGCTTCAGCCATTGCAGAAAATGTAACTTAAAAGATTCAGGAGGGAACCATAGCCAGAGATCATACTAGTCTGGGCGCGACCCTTGATCGGCTTTTCCCAGCACTGCTGCAGGTGATTGAGAAGTCTCTCCCGTGTGTACATAGGGAGAGACCTGTCAATCACCTACAGCAGTGTTGAGAAAATCCAGCCTAGAGCAACACCGCAGTATTCTGATCTCTGGCTATGGTCCCCAGCTGGATCTTTTAAAGTATATTTTTTATGAAATGCTAAAACTTTTTTTTTTTTTTTTTTTTTTAACCTTTCACTGTACTTGTTAGTCTCCTTGAAGCTGTGATAGTCTGATCGCTTGTGTTATGCACCGCTATGCCATGGCATCCCTGCATATAGTAAAAATCACGATATTATGTGATGCCTGGCCACAGGCAGGGTTTCAAAGGTGCTTTGCATTGACAAGAACAGAGTTCTTCACTTCCTCCGCTCTACCTGTGATTGTGTGAGGCAGGTCCTGATTGTGGATCACCCCCAGGGGTCGCCAGGTCGGCAGGGTACTCGGAGCTGGGCCCAGTGGATTTCAATGGGAGATGTCACGGTAGCTGTGACCCGGTCCGTGGCCCTGGGCGTCCATTGTAAAAGGGGGGTTAGGTGATGTTTGAATAAAGTTTATGAGTGAATGATTCGTGACGCCACCTGTGGTGTTCGGCAATGAAGATGTTAAGCCGACGCTGCAGACAGATCCTCTGGGACAGGGCTGTAGTCCCAGGGCAGAGTAGATGAAGAAGATAGGTGTTAAGGGAGAGAGTGTAGTGTCCGGCACAGAGATGTAGCAGTGCTGAGTGTGTTGGCGCAGTAATAAGCGGAGGCCCCCAGGGCATGTAGTTCCAAAGCTTTACTCACAGTCTGTTGAGCACACAGGTGCCCGCCTTGGTGCCGTGTCCTCCAGGCCAGGGGCTCAGCCAACTTCCAGGCAAGATGAAGTGCTCCCTTCCAACACTCCGCCAACATATGTGCCTTTTCTGAACGTCTCCCTTTTGCGCCTATAGTGAAGTACTCGCAGTACTGAGTTACACTGGAGTTCCTCCTGTCAGATGTTCCTATGATCTCTACTTGTACGGCAGACAGCTGTAGCCTGCTTCATGGATTCCTTGCTACCAAGTCCCAGCTCACTATCGTTGCTGTTGTGCCCCCAAGTCCTGTGTGGGAATAAAGTGGTGACAACTTCTATTCCTCCGGTGTCTGCTGCAGGACCATTAGTATCCATACAATCTCGGAGACCAGACCCCGGCCTTGCGCTGGGAACTTGGGAAGGGTTCTGCTCTAACCCTAATCCTTAGTCCTCCTCTCCTCACGTTCCGTACTAATCCTTCCTTCTTATGGAGAGAGTCAGGCTTTCCATCAATGTCTCTTTCCTGTGCCAGCGGACCCAGGTCACTGAGGTCGGCTGCAGCACTTCCTTCATCCATCCCACTCAGGGGATCTTCACTCTTCCTCTGACTCTGTCAGACTCACTAAATCCTTAACTCTTCCCGCTCTTTTGGTGCCAACTAACTCCACCCGCCTCTCAGCACGCTTCGTGTTCCAAGCAGGGAGCCACCCAAGGGTGCTTTGCCACACTACTATGTTGTGTGAGATGCAGGTGTTGGAGTGTGGTCAGGTGTCTCCACCTTACCTGGATGGTGGGGTACCACACCTCAGGAGGAGGTGCAGTACCTCTGTGGTGACTGAACCCTCAGGGGCGCCACATACCCCCCGTTAAACACAGCACGTCCGTGGGCTGCAAGTGAAACAAAGCTAGACACACAAAGGAACATACAAAAATTTTTGAATGCTGATAAATAATTCTTATCTAAACTTCCCAATGTGGGAGGCACTGACTCTTGAACGTTGCAAACAATTTAACAGACTATCTATACTTAATATATTACTTAATTTAAAGTTATATTACCTAATTTAAAGTACTATGGAAGTAAACTCACTACCAGACTTCTAGACTTCTAAACCCTAGGTGACAACCGCTGATGCCTAGTTCGTCACCTGCATTTTCAATCTTCATTCAAATTTTCATCTTTATTCAAATCCTTCATCTCTTTATTAAAACATTCCTAATTGTTATTAATATCAATCAAATTCTATATAAAAGCTGTTCTATAACTATTAATACTGTCATAAGGCACATTATAAAATACTTCACATCAAAACTTCAATAATTCTTGTAAGTGCTGGACACAGCTCCCAGCCGAGATTTCTTGCAGTGTCCTTAGGTTGGACCAATGCTCCAAGTTGAGGTAGTCCTTATCCATAAAAGACTTACGTAAAACCAAGAAAGGGCACCTAAAGAGGTGCAACTATGTACAGGCCAGTTCTGGATCATTCATTGTCCATGATCTCACAGTTCAAGTGTAAAAGGCTGCCAAGGAATCTGGGCAAACTAGAGCAACATGATGAACCAAAAACAAAAAAAATGAAAAAGGCATAACAGTGCCTTTACCCTCCTGGGTAACAGTTAGTTAGTTAGTTAGCTATCAATGTTGGTCCCCTCCTGGGGTGGTGGAAGTGGGTTGCTTGGGCTGCTTCCAGGGGAGAACTGCAGGACATCCTCTTTTTGCTCATTGTCCACAAATTGCTTGTATTCCCTCTCCCAGGAAGTGAGGTTGGTATCTGCTTGTGTAGATGGAATGGCAACGGGAGTAACTGCTGCCTGTGAGGGTGGTATTTCAGCTGCTGCTGATGATATCTCTGCTGCCAGTGATTCTGCAGGAGTTGCAGCTGGTACCAATGGATGTTGTTCCCCAGTTTCAGGTGGTACCGTAGTTAGCAGTGTTGCTGCCTTGGTTTTTGGCCTAACGTCTGGCAGCACCAACATCTGTGGCCGCTTGGAAGGTGAAAGGCGAGGGTTCAGAATCTGCGGCAAAGGGAACCCGTGATGCATATTAATACTCGTCGGCTGTTCAGACTCTTCCACCAAACCCACAAGATGCCGAATGGGACGTGCCTGCTCCAGCCTCACTCTTCTCAGCAGGGATTTCTTCCACTTCCCCATCACAGTCAGCTTAGTGCCTCTAAATTGAGAGCATAGCTCTTCCACTTGTCCCATGTGGAATTCGAGCATGCCGGCCGCAGTGTGTGAAAACTCAAAGGGTAACCCGTTGGCAGTGGTGGCGGTCATACCTGGAGCTTCCCGGCGGTGCGCGATGTTCACTAGAGTTGCCTGTCCCATGATCGGAGACGATGGCGGGGCAGATAGCGGCTCCGGGTCCGCAGGGGTCTCCGGTGGGACCTGCGCAGCCGCGTCAGGTCCAGGCAGGAGTTTAACTTCCTCCACTTCAGCCTCCAGGCCTCCAGGGAACTCCTCATGACAGGCCGCGCCCTGCGGTGATTGCAGCGCGAAGATGGAGACCGATGCCGCCGGTGATAGGGCAGCGGCCGTGGGTTCCACAGGTGCTGCCTGGGGGACGTCTTGTGCAGCAGCGACGGGTACCGCGGGTGAAGGTACCGGCGAGACAGCAGCGGCGGCGGGTACCGATGGTGAGGGTACCGGTAATGGAGGTACTGATGGTTTAGGCCCCTCCCGGGCGTGCTGCCAGTTCATGATCCAAAGCGCCTCCTGTCTCAACCGCAGATGGTGGGTCAGCTGACCAATTTCATCCTCCAGCTGCTGGCGGTTCATGGAGGAAGTCGGATTGGAGCCTTCAGCTGATGTACCGGGGAGGTTCAGCTCAACCTCCCTGCGCTGTTCGGGCCTCCCTCCTTCTTCCATCATGGCGTCCTGGTGTTCTTCCTCCTCCTTCGGCTCTTTTCCCGCCACCGGCTCTCGCTCCTCCTTCTGAGGGCGGCGTCTTCTTCCTACTCCTCCATACCAGGTCAGTATCCGAACCCCTCGGGGGGTGGGCCATGTTGCAGTTGCATAGAAATTCAGGCAGGGGAGGCCCAGGACAGTTTGCGGTCTTTTCTTAGGACCACCCATGTTGTCACGCCCTTTTTCACCGTGCCGGCGGCCATTTTGAGAGTCCATTTTACAGTCTATTAATTTGGTTATTCTGCACATTTTCAGCAATGTTTAAGTCCAGTAAAATTCAGGCACACAGAACCCGGTGGTACCGGGCTTCGTCATCCTGTTCGTGACACCAAAAATGGATCGCCCCCAGGGATCGCCAGGTCGGCGGGGTACTCGGAGCCAGGCCTGGTGGATTTCCATGGGAGATGTCACGGTAGCTGTGACCCGGTCCGTGGCCCTGGGCGTCCATTGTAAAAGGGGGGTTAGGTGATGTTGGAATAAAGTTTATGAGTGAATGATTCGTGACGCCACCTGTGGTGTTTGGCAATGAAGATGTTAAGCCGACGCTGCAGACAGATACTCTGGGACAGATGTTGTGGTGCAGCAGTGATGGTGTAGCCCTCCACAGGTAGGGCTGTAGTCCCAGGGCAGAGTAGATGAAGAAGATAGGTGTTAAGGGAGAGAGTGTAGTGTCTGGCACAGAGATGTAGCAGTGCTGAGTGTGTTGGCGCAGTAATAAGCGGAGGACACCAGGGCATGTAGTTCCAATGCTTTACTCACAGTCTGTTGAGCACACAGGTGCCCGCCTCGGTGCCGTGTCCTCCAGGCCAGGGGCTCAGCCAACTTCCAGGCAAGATGAAGTGCTCCCTTCCAACACTCCGCCAACATATGTGCCTTTTCTGAACGTCTCCCTTTTGCGCCTATAGTGAAGTACTCGCAGTACTGAGTTACACTGGAGTTCCTCCTGTCAGATGTTCCTATGAACTCTACTTGTACAGCAGACAGCTGTAGCCTGCTTCATGGACTCCTTGCCACCATGTCCCGGCTCACTATTGTTGCTGTTGTGCCCCCAAGTCTTGTGTGGGAATAAAGTGGTGACAACTTCTATTCCTCCGGTGTCTGCTGCAGGACCATTAGTATCCATACAACCTCGGAGACCGGACCCCGGCCTTGCGCTGGGAACTTGGGAAGGGTTCTGCTCTAACCCTAATCCTTAGTCCTCCTCTCCTCACATTCCGTACTTATCCTTCCTTCTTATGGAGAGAGTCAGGCTTTCCATCAATGTCTCTTTCCTGTGCCAGCGGACCCAGGTCACTGAGGTTGGCTGCAGCAATTCCTTCATCCATCCCACTCAGGGGATCTTCACTCTTCCTCTGACTCTGTTGTCAGACTCACTAAATCCTAAACTCTTCCCGCTCTTTTGGTGCCAACTAACTCCACCTGCCTCAGCACGCTTCGTGTTCCAAGCAGGGAGCCACCCAAGGGTGATTTGCTACACTACTATGTTGTGTGGGATGCAGGTGTTGGAGTGTGGTCAGGTGTCTCCACCTTACCTGGATGGTGGGGTACCACACCTCAGGAGGAGGCGCAGTACCTCTGTGGCGACTGAATCCTCAGGGGTGCCACAGATGTAACACTCAGCCATCACTTGTCGAGTATGACGCGTACTCACCTAATGAGCCCACTCCATACACCTGCTTCTGACTTCCACCATATGTATATGGCACATCTCATGAAGGAATTAAATAAACATGTGGTATTTGAACTCTTCAAAAATATTTAGTGTGATCATAGCCTAAGGGTGCTGCCACCAAATCATAATAACAAATAATCAAAAAATCAAATCAGAGAGTTATATTGGTATATCAAAACTTAATTATAATTTACTCGTATATACTCGAGTATAAGCTGACCTGAATAAAAGCCGAGGCACCTAAAAAATTAGGTCCCTCGGCTTATATTCACACTAAATATTTTTGAAGAGTTCAAAAACCACAAGTTTATTTAATTCCTTCATGACATGCGCCATATATGTACAGTGGAAGTCAGAAGCAGGTGCATGGAGTGGGTTTATTAGGTGAGTATGTTCCATGCTCGACAAGTGATGGCTGTGTGTTACAACCAGGACCTGCCTTACACAAAAAAAAACAAAAAAACCTGGGAAAACTTATTATTTACTTGAATACAATCCTGGTATACATGGCCCCCTCATCCCTACCCTGGTGTGCATGGCCTCTTCATCCCTATTTTGGTATGCATGGCCCCCTCATCCCTATCCTGGTATGCATGGCCTCCTCATCCCATCCTGGTATGCATGACCCCCTCATCCCCATCCTGTTATGCATGGCCCCATTATCCCTATCCTGGTATACATGGCCCCCCATCAGAAAAACAAAAAAAAACATAAATCATTCTGGGTTCTTACCTTCCCTGCGCTTCCAGTTCTGATGCCAGTAGCTGATTTATGCTTGTATGCGGCGCATGGCAATGATGTCATGTGCTGCTTACAAGCAGAGGACAGCTCCCGGAACACTCACTGCTCTCCACGCTGGTACTATGGGCGTGTGGAGCAGTGAACATTCATTGATTTTTTAAGCGGGCACAGTAACATCGGCCATTGGCTTGCTGCAGCGGCCAGATGATCATGTGTGCCTGCTAGTAAAGGGAATTAATATTCACTGCTCTCCACACCTATGGGAGTTGAGAGCAGTGAATATTCATTCCCTTAATTAGCGGTCACACTCCAGAGCCCAGCCCCTGCAGGACACCGGCTGCTTCAGCCAACAACATGTCCACTATTAAAGAGAAATGAATATTCACTGCTCTCCACTTCCATGGGCGTGGAGAGCAGTGAACATTTATTTCTCTTTAGCAGCGAGCACAGCTGTTAGCTGCGGCAGCCGGCCCTTGCCTCCTATGACCCGCTGCTCCGCTGCTGTTCTCCCACATCTCCCCATCTACAGCAGGTACATCCGGACAATAAGATGCACCTCCCATTTATCTCCAAATTTTTGGAGGAAAATAGTGAGTCTTATAGTCTGAAAAATACATTAAGTGGGTCCCTCTCTCGAGTATAAGCCAAGGGAGACTTTTCCAGCATAAAACATGTGCTGAAAAACTCGGCTTATACACAAGTATATAGAGTTTTATTGAACACAATAAAATAAATCAAGTACAAATGCAGTGATGTCTATACAATAGTTTTGCATTTCAGTATGGCAATAGCCCTTTAGCTGACCCAGTCTGATGAAGGGCTATTACCACTCTGAAGAGTGTATTCATAGTATAGACATCACTGTAAAGTAATTCTTCTTGATTTGTTTTATTGTGTTCAATAATAAATTATAATTAAGCTTTGATATACTGTAAAATATAACTCCTTGGTTTAATTTTTTGACTATTATGATTTGATGGCAGTGCCTTAAGGTGTCTTATTGAAACAAATACTTACCTGTATCCACTGACGATTGATTCAAGGATCATCCAGGACATCAGTTCCAGCAGTCAAACACAACCATTACCGTTTGGTGGGTTATAGGCATATTTATTGAAATTACAAGGCGCCGTCCTTTATCTATTTGTTATCTTCCTATCTCCACTTGAATACTTATCGTTTTTTTATGTCTCAAAAAACACTGTATGCTTATACCCTTATAATCCCTGTCCTCCACTTCTGTGAACCATCTCTGCTTCTGTACCATCATCAACAATGTACACTAACCCTAACCATCTATGCTTCTTTCTCCCTCTCATTACGCGGTCACCTAGATCTTCCCTCTGTCTCTCTGTATAATACTGTCAGATTCAGCTCGCCTTTCTCTCCCAGGATACAGTTCTCACTTCTATCATCCCTTTCTTTCTCTTTCCCAATATCCTGTGTGTTGGCTCCTTCTATCCCTTATCTGATACAAGTGTAGCAGAGAGAAGGGGTTTCTGTTTAGGGCTGACATCTCATTAGTCACTGTTGCAAGGGAACAAGTTGCTACTTGTAGACTCCTTGCAGACTGCTCCTGCTGGGTAACCTCTGTCGACATTAAATGGATGAATTGTAACTCTCAAGCATCTTAAGGGCTCTCTGCATGAAAATGACCCAGGTATGTGCTCTAAAACCAGCACATATTAAAGGAAACCTGTCACGTGAAAAAACGCTATTAACCTGCAACCTGCAGATATAGAGTAATTCTGAAGGTCAATAGCAATCTAACCTGGCCTAGTGCTGGCACTTACAGCCCAGCTTCCGGAAGAAAATTATTCCTCCCGGAAGAATTTGGGTTTCAGTCACGGGGTGTTGCCACTTCAGTCACCACTCTCTATGTGGTGACTGTAACCGCTGCCCCAATTACAAAAGATATGTTTGGTTCAAAGCCAACACGGTACATCACCAAAATAACTATATCAACAGTGAAGCATGGTGGAGGCAGCATTATGCTTTGGGCTGTTTTTCAGTAGCTGTAACTGGGACTTTAGTCAAAGTGGAGGGAAGTAAGAACAGTTCCATATATCAGTCAATTTTGCAAAAAAACCTTCAGGCCTCTGTTAAATAGGGGAAAAAGAAGATGAGTTTCACCTTTCAATACAACAAAGCTAAGCATACCTCCAAGTCAACAAAAGAATGGATTCAACAGAAGAAGAATCAGGGCTTTAAAATGGCCCAGCCAGAGCCCAGACCTGAGTACAGTTAAATATCTGTGGGTTGACCCAGAGAGGGTGCTGTACACAGGAGATAACCTTGCTATTTGTAATATTTGGAGCACGACAGCAAAAAAGAGTGGGCAAAGATTCTAGATATGCCAAACAGACTTCTGCTCAAAAAGTCTGAATGCTGTCATAAATTCAAAAGGTATTTCAACAAAGTATTACTTTAAGAGTGTGCATATGGATGTAACCTCATTACTATAGTTTTGTTTTTCTTTTTCCACCTGTAAAGATTTCAGTTTATTTTCCTATTGAACTGTGCAAATAATAGGTGATATTAAAAGTCAAAAAAGTTCAGAAATGATTCTTCTTGGTATGATTTTATTTACATGACAAAAACCTGCCATTTTAACAGGGGTGTGTAGACTTATTATATCCACTGTGTATATACATATATAGAGCAACAAAAGGCAAAACATTTACAATATGTGTGTGTGTGGTTTTTTTTATTTTTATAAATAAATATGTCTTCTCCTTCCCCAGCAAATAGGAAAAATGATACCAGGAGACTTCATAATGCTGGCTGGGATAATACATGTTTGTGCAGTCACCGTAGTAAGACAATAAGGAGAATAGAACAATTCATGTGTCTTCTGGGAAACCCCTAAATGTAATGCAGGTTTGATTTTTCTAGGACAGATATCTTGATGCGGTGTGCTCATGGAAGCTGAGTTGTCACGCTCTATATGAGCGTGCAGCTCAGGCGTAAATAATATGTTTGACCTTTGTCATTTTGTTCAAGCAATCAAAAGAGGCCAGTCCATGAAGTGGAGCAAAAAATCATCCCCATCCCTAGGTAGGCAGCAGTTGACGTGTATGAGATGTAGTTTAGCCAGAAATGTGAAGTGAAACTCCAAACTCCTCAACAATACATGGAGGCAATTATAATGCTGGTGTCTCTGTATTTGACAGAGTGGTCTTTGGCGCACCTTTTGGCGCCTTGTAACAATGATACAATACGTGTGTTTACTGTCACATTAAAAAGGAACAAAATGTATAATCATATCAGCACTCAAAGAAGGGTGCATGCTTGAAAGTTAAATTATGAACCAACCTGTCTGATCATGGAATAATATTTAAATTTAGGGGCGGACATACCGCCGGTGCAGCTGCACAGGAGCCACGAAGGGACAACTGCTGAAACTTCTTATTCTACCATAGGGCCGACGGCAGCATCAACACTAAGAGCAGAGGAAGGGGCCCGTACCTGAGTGATTAGCAAACTGAGGGGGTGTGCATGCTGCAAAAGATGCTGTAAGGGGCCCATTCCTCTCTCCTGATGGTGCAGCCAGCTGGCGCTATAGCGCAGGAGGCGCGCAGTAATTCTTCAGTCACATGTGCAGGGGCGTATCTCAGCACAGGTTTTAAAGAGGAGTGGAGCAACATTCTGCAGGCCACATTGAACAACCTGATCAACTTTATGCGAAGGAGATGTGTTGCTTTGCTTGACACAAATGGTAGTCACACCAGATGCTGACTGGTTTTCTGATCCCCCGATCCTCCCAATACTGTGAAACTGCACATTTTAGAGTGGCCTTTTCTTGTGGCCTGCCTAAGGCAAACCTGTGCAGTAATCATGCTGTCTGATAAGCATCTGGATATGCCACACCGGTGAGGTGAATGGATTATATCGTTGGCAAAGGAGAAGTGCTCATTGACATAGATTTGCACAAATTTGTGAACAATATTTGAGAGAGAAGGGCCTTTTGAGTACATTGAAAAAGTCTTAGATCTTTGAGTTCAGCTAACGAAAAATGGAAACAAAAACAGAAGTGTTGTATTTATATTTTTGTTCAGTATATGTACATGCATATGTAATAAGGAAATGAGCATGCATAATTTTTATTACATTGTGCTTAATGTGTATATACAGGTGTTTCTCACTAAATTAGAATATCATCAAAAAGTTAATTTATTTCAGTTCTTCAATACAAAAAGTGAAACTCATATATTATATAGAGCCATTACAGAGTGATCTATTTCAGGTTTATTTCTGTTAATGTGGATGATTATGGCTTACAGCCAATGAAAACCCAAAAGTCATTATCTCAGTAAATTAGAATACTTTATAACAACAGCTTGAAATTTTTTTTCTTTAATCCAAAATGTTGGCCTACGGAATTGTATTTACTGTATATACTCTTGTATAAGCCGAGATTTTCAACCCATTTTTTGGGGCTGAATGTCCCCCTCTCGGCTTATACACGAGTCATATACCTGGGGGTCGACGGGGGAGGGGGAGCGGGGGTGTCAGAGATCATACTTACCCCCCCCGGCGCGGTCTCTGCAGCCCCCCCGCTTCTCCATGGTCTCCCTTCCTGCATTCAGCGGTCACGTGGTACCGCTCATTAAACTCATGAAAATGCGCATATTCTTGAGTGTAATGAGCGGTATCACGTGACCGCTGAAGGCAGGAAGGGAGACCTTGGAGAAGCGGGGGACTGCAGAGACCGCGCCGGGGGGGTAAGTATAACGATATTCACCTGTCCCGGGTCCATCGCTGCTCACCTGTCTGCTGCCTCCTGTGTCAGTGAAGTTTAGCCAGCAGAGGGCGCAGTGACACGTGATTAGTGCATGCTGCGCCCTCTGCTGGCTGAACTGTCACTGACACAGGAAGCACAGACATCGGTGAGCAGCAATGGACCCCGGACAGGTGAATATCACAGGTGCCGGGTCATGAGCAGGAGAGGTGAGCTGGCATTTTTTTTTTTGCAGCAGCATGTGGGGGCAGCATATGGGGGCATATTCTATGGAGCAGCATATGGGGGCATATTCTATGGGGCAGCATATGGGGGCATATCCTATGGGGCAGCATATGGGGGCATATTCTATGGAGCAGCAAATGGGGGCATAGTCTATGGGGCAGCATATGGGGGCATATTCTATGGAGCAGCATATGGGGGCATATTCTATGGAGCAGCATATGGGGGCATATTCTATGGAGCAGCATATGGGGGCATATTCTGTGGAGCAGCATATGGGGGCATATTCTATGGAGCAGCATATGGGGGCATATTCTATGGGGCAGCATATGGGGGCATAGTCTATGGGGCAGCATATAGGGGCATACTCTATAGAGCAGCATATGGGGGCATATTCTATGGGGCAGCATATGGGGCATATTCTATGGTGCAGAATATGGGGGCATATTCTATGGGACAACATATGGGGGCATATTCTATGGGGCAGCATATGGGGGCATATTCTATGGGGCAGAATATGGGGGCTTAAACTATGGGGCAGCATATGGGGGCATATTCTATGGAGCAGCATATGGGGGCATATCCTATGGGGCAGCATATGGGGGCATAGTCTATTGGGCAGCATATAGAGGCATATTCTATGGAGCAGCATATGGGGCATATCCTATGAGACAGCATATGGGGGCATAGTCTATGGGGCAGCATATGGGGGCATATCCTATGGGGCAGCATATGGGGGCATAGTCTATGGAGCAGCATATGGGGGCATATTCTATGGGGCAGCATATGGGGGCATATTCTATGGAGCAGCATATGGGGCATATTCTATGGAGCAGCATATGGGGCATATTCTATGGGGCAGCATAGGGGGGCATAATCTATGGAGCAGCATATGGGGCATAATCTATGGAGCAGCATATGGGAGCATATTCTATGGAGCATCTTATGGGGCCATTATTAACCTTTGTGCAGCATTATATGGGGTGTATTTTGTATGGAGCATCTTATGGGGCCCATCATGAACTGTATGAAGCATTATATGGGGCTCCTGATTCAGTATGGTTATTCAAAAACATTTAACCTACTGATGTCTCAATTAATTTTACTTTTATTGGTATCTATTTTTATTTTTGAAATTTACCAGTAGCTGCTGCATTTTCCACCCTAGGCTTATACGCGAGTCAATAATTTTTCCCAGTTTTTTGTGGCAAAATTAGGGGGGTCGGCTTATACACGGGTCGGCTTATAAACGAGTATATACGGTATGCATTTCAAGCTGGTGTTATAAAGTATTCTAATTTACTGAGATAATGACTTTTGGGTTTTCATTGGCTGCAAGCCATAATCATCAACATTAACAGAAATAAACACGTGAAATAGATCACTCTGTTTATAATGACTCTATATAATATATGAGTTTCACTTTTTGTATTGAAGAACTGAAATAAACCAACTTTTTGATGATATTCTAACTTTGTGAGAAGCACCTGTACATGTAAATGTGTGTGTTTACGTTAGTGGGGCTTGATGATGGGGACACAAATCCTGCTCAGGAGCCCTGCACTGTCCGCCCCCGTATAAATTGCTTTCACAGAGGCCACACCCATATACCAAAATCCAACCACATGTCCGGAATATGGATCTGGGCACTGTGTCCTGAACCCAGACCCTGCTTTCCAGTGCCCTAACACTCCATCTCCACTCATCACACTTTCGCAATGCCTCATCGCTCCCTGGGTCTCAATGGTCTCTAAATCTTAATATAAATGTTTCCTAACCCTTGGTCATTGTTGCATGTGTCTCAAGGGTTACTTTTCCAAAGACTAGAGAACCTATTCTTCAAGAATGGCATTGTTCATGCCTGTTTTGATGAGGGGGCGTGCTGGAGTCAGACTCAGATCCCCTGATTGATGCTGAGAAGCACGTGTCTTCATGAATCAGGAGTGCTGGATAAGTGGCGTCCTTCTCACCACAAATTATACTTGTCACGAATTTGATGAATGGCTGTCGCTACACCCCCATCCTACCCCAGCTCTGCCCATATCAGGGGAACTGGGAGAAACTGGTGTCCCCAAAAGTCGCAAAATTTAGGAGCAGCTCCAAGTTGTGCCTACATTTTCTGACTTCTCAAAGCTTATCAGTCAGAATTCTGGCATGAAAGCGTTGATGAATCGGGCCCTGTGTCTTTACATATTCAGAATACTCCTAAGTTCCTCTGTCAAACCAGCTTGACAACTGTGCAGCCCACTACTCAGACACTGACTCTTTTAACCTCTTTATGACCTTAAATATATTCATACGTCCAGGTGGCCTGGTACCTATCGACCTTGCACGTGTGGGTAAGTCCATGGTAATTTTGTACCCACAGCCTCTGATTCCAACAGCTGACACCCTGCTCTCAGTGCCAGGAATGGTGCCCGCACCGCTCCAGGCATATTAACCCCCCTAAATGCTGCGATTGCATCATTAATAATAATCTTTATTTTTATAATAATAATCTTTATATAGCACTAACATATTCCGCAGCGCTTTACAGTTTGCACACATTATCATCACTGTCCCCGATGGGGCTCATCATCTAAATTCCCTATCAGTATGTCTTTGGAGTGTGGGACGAAACCAGAGTGCCCAGAGGAAACCCACGCAAACACGGGGTGAACATACAAACTCCTTGCAGATGTTGTCCTTGGTGGGATTTGAACCCAGGACTCCAGCCCTTCAAGGCTGCATTGTAACCACTGAGCCACCGTGCCACTCATTTAATGAGCAGGCAGAGAAGAAAGCCCCTCTGCCCTTGGATGTCATTGTGGTGTATGGTATCTAACTAACTTTTGTATGCAGCACTGACAGGTTATAAGGTATATACAGTGGGTACAGAAAGTATTCAGACCCCTTTACATTTTTTCACTCTTTGTTTATTTGCAGCCATTTGGTAAAATCAAAAAAGTTCATTTTTTTCTCATTAATGCACGCTCTGCACCCCATCTTGACTGAAAAAAAAACAGAAATGTAGACATTTTTGCATATTTATTAAAAAAGAAAAACTGAAATATCACATGGTCATAAGTATTCAGACCCTTTGCTCAGACAATCATATTACAGTCACATGCTGTCCATTTCCTTGTGATCCTCCTTGAGATGGTTCTACTCCTTCATTGGAATTCAGCTGTTTTTAATTAAACTGATAGGACTTGATTTGTAAAGGCACGCACCTGTCTATATAAGACATCAAAAAATGAAATGAGCCCAAAAATGGTACCAATAAAGATGTCAACTTATCCCACAAAAAACAAGCCTTCACATGACTTTGTCAGCAGAAATATAGAAAAATTATAGCTCATAAAATATGGTGATGCAAAAACTAGTTTTTGAAAAAAGAAAAGTGTCTTTTAGGCTGTGTACCCACAGAAGCAAATTTTAAGTGTTTTTGAAGCGTTTTTAGGGGTCAAACCTCTTCAAAAACGCTTAAAAGAAGCTTCCCAATCATTTTAATGCTTTTTTGCCTTTTTGTGCCAATGGATGTGCTTTTTACCGCTAAGGAAACGCTTAATGGCTAAAAACGCAGCATGTTCATTAATTTTGCGGCTTAGTCCGCGTTTTTAGCTATTTCCTATGGTCCAGAAGACAGGCGGAAAAAAACGCATCAAAAACGCGCATTTTTTTTAGCAAAAAATATGCGGAAAACGCGCGGTAAAAAATGCGTGTTTTCTGGGAAGGAGTCCGGTTTTGTGTCAGGTTTAAAACGCTACTATGGGCACATAGCCTAAGTGTTTGACAGCAGCCAAACATAAAAACACAATATACAGTAAATCTCGTATAAATTCGCCTAATCACTTATACCTCGCCAATTCTTCACCTGCTGTTGATTTTTTCATTCTGCCTCCCAAAGATCGCAGTAAGGCTCGGTGCACATTTATCCTGTGCTCTGCACTGAGCGCTTACATCGGGGTTTCCGTGTAAATCTCTGAAATACGTGATTCAGATGGAACCACCGGTGGAAGATTCCCTATAATGAGGCAAATGGAGACACTGTGGACACCATCTAACCTGTAATTCGGCTGTGTCCATCTTTTTATTAGGAGTGCATAAAAGTGCCATTAGCCACAGTTTTGTTCATCTATGAAAAAAAGGACACCTCTGAACAGAGGCCAAACCGAGTCCAGAGTTACTCTGCTGCCACATTACAGTGAGTGTCTCCCTCGGGGGTTTCATCTGAATCACGTCACTCGGAGATTTAGATGTAAATCCAGATGTAAGTGCTCAGTATAGAGATTCGGATAAATGTGATCCCAAACGTTATGTAAAATGTTCCCAATAAAAGCTTCAACTTAATCCACAAAAAAGCAAGTGCTCACTCAGGTCCATCATCTGTTAATGGAAATATAGAGGGCTGCCACATTACTGGTTGCACCAAGGCTCTGGGAAAGGGAAATGGCCCTAGCCTCCCAAAAGAAATTCAGCAAATTCTGTGCTCCCAAATCCAAATGCCGCCCTTCTTTCTGAGCCCCAGTGTGCCTAAACCACAGTTAGCTTCACATGTTTGGCATTATGGAAGCAATGAGAGCCGGTCTACTTTACAGATGCATCGCTGGGCACAATGTACTGGTCACTACAACTGCAGTTTGCAAATTTCACTCAGCAACCCCCACTGCTGCTTGTGTCTAGAAAACACCCACAGAGTCCAAATCGTCACTCCACCTGTCGATAAATTCCAAAAGGGGTATAATTTCCAAAATGGGGTCACTTGAGGCGGGAATCTGCTCTTCTAGCATTTAGTAGCTCTGTATATGGAGTCCCCAAACTATTATAGAAAATTCTGATCTCCAGGTTGCTTCCCGAGTCTCGTCGTATGGCTAAACAGTAATGTACAGTCACATATGGGGTAATTCTACATTCAGCAGAAATTGTAGGACAAATGTTGATGCTAATTTTACCCATTTGCTTGTGTGAAAATGTAAAATCTGGGCTAAAACTAAATTTGGTGGTAAACGTGTAATTTTTTTTCTTCATTGCCCAATGGTATAAAATTCTGTGACCCACCTGTGGTGCTAATATGATCACTGCACCCCTAGATTTATTCACTGAGGGGTGTATTTTGTAAAATGGGATCTCTTATGAGGGGTTCTGCTGTTCTGGCACCTTACAGGCTCTGCCAATATGACATGGCACCCTCAAATCGGTCCAGCAAAATGTCAACTCTAATATGGCACTTCTTCTCTTCTGAGCTTTGCACTGTGCCTCAAAAGTAGTTTTTGACCACATATCGGGTAATGGCGTACTCAGGAGAAATTGCACAACAAATTTTGGGGTCTATTTTCTCCTGCTATCCTTGTGAAAGTAAAAAATTGGAGCTAAAATAACATTTTTGTGGTAAAAATTTGATTTTTTTATTTTCACAGCTCTATGTTATAAACTTCTGTAAAGCTGATAGGGGGTTCAAGGATGCTGACTACACATCTATTTACATTCCTTGAGTGGTCTAGCTTCCAAAATGGCATAGGGGTTTCCACTGTTTAGGCACATTAGGTGCTCTCAAAACGAGACATAACACTGGCAGACTTTACTGGCAGTCTTTATTCCAAAACGTCACTTCTTCTTTTCGGAGTCCTGCCGTGAGCCCAAATAGTAGTTTACCCTCACATATGGGGCATCTGCGTACTAAGGACAAATTGCATAACAAATTATGGCGTAGATTATTTCCTGCTATCCTTGTAAAAATGAAAAAATTGGGGCTAAGTAACATTTTTGTGAGAAAAATTAGATTTTTTAATTTTCAAGGCTCAACGTTATAAACTTCTGTAAAGCACCTGGGGGTTCAAGGTGCTCTCCACGTTCCAAGTATTCCTTTGAAACACCTGAAAGGTTAATAAACTTCTTGAATGTGGGTTTTGACTACCTCGAGGGGTGCAGTTTTTAGAATGGTGCCACTTTTGGGTATTTTCTGTCCTATAGGCCCCACAAAGTCACTTCAAATGTGAGGTGGTCCTTAAAAAATAGCTTTGTAAATTTTGTGTCATGATCCAGTTTTGGATCTGTGTCAGTTTGGACTGCTCACATATAAACTTTTTTCCTTTTTGGCCATCCCAGGTTAATGTCAGTTCCCCCCTGGGTGGCCGCTGGTGTTACTACATGTTTAGTTAATCTGCTGTTGGTGACCACTCCCACCTTCCTATATAAGGTCACCTGGTGCATCAGCTGACTGTTGGTATCCTTCTTGGATACCAACCTTGGTGAAGGCTTGAGCTACCTGGTGCAGTGGTGGTTCTGCTGAACAGAGGAGATTTCTGGAGCAGTGGTGATTTTGCTGAAAGCTGAGTTCAGGAGCCTTACTCTGCTGCCCTGTGCATTGGCAGCAGAGAAAGATAAGTGCTGTTTTGTTTAACCCTGTCTGTCATATCTCACCTTGGTGTTTTATTAATGCACTTACCAATTCCCTAGTGAGGGATAGGTGCAGGGTAAGTGAGGGACAAGGTATCCTGTTTGGCGCAAGGTTGAAAGAACCTGTATAGGGATGTCAGGTTAGTCCAGGACTCAGTCGCAGCAGAGTGCAGGTGGTGTCCCTTTCCCCGTTCCCTATGGCAGGGCCCACCATTGTAATTGTTTCCCCAGTGTGTTAGGCGTCAGATTCCTGCCTCTGCACAGAAGGAATCCCAGGCCTTGCCTTCTGCAGTCTCCCATTCCTCTCCAGCCACAGAGGAACCTGCTCAGCAAAGTCGTCTTTCCCGGTGTCTTGCTCAGTCTACTGCTGTTGGCTTGGTTGCTGACAATCAGGGTTCTGCTATAGTAACCTGCAATAGCCAGCAGCGAGCAGCACTTGGGACTAAGTCCTTCTTTCGGCCCACTGAGCCCGTGGGAAGTCCTCTTATTGGAGGTCTGAGGTCACATGCTCAGGTCCTATTGCTGCACCAATTAGACCTCTAGGAAGGTCCCAGAAGGACGCTACTATAAAAGGTCCGCATGGCCGCTAGGCCATGCCCTAGTATAGACTCAATTACTTATGGAGTGTATGATGATGGATGCATGTATCTGGTGACTGACTCCTTATGAAACCCCTACCCTTGGTTGTGTCAGTTGTTAGGGTTTAGCGGTTAGAGTCAGCGCCTGTCAGTGGCTAATGTATATGCCACAGTGCATTCAAGTCTTCTGCACACTAGCGTCCGATGGTATTGCATTATAGAATGCTGTAGATAAGCCCCTAATGGCGGTGGCCGCAGCTTACATGCGAAAAATTAGGTGACAGATTCCCTTTAAGGGCATAAAAATTAACAGTTTGAAAATTGCTAAAGTTTTTACATTTTCTCCAAATTTAATTTTTTTTTCACAAATAAACTGCAAGTCAAATAGAAGAAATTTTATCACTATAATAAAGTACAATATGTCATGAAAAAAACAGTCTTTGATTCAGTGGTATCCGTTGAAGCGTTTCAGCATTCTTACCTCTTAAAATGACACTGGTCAGAATTGCAAAACTTGGCCATGTCAAGCTGCATTGGGGGGAAGGGGAAGCCATAAAGGGCTCTAACTACCTTAACATTGTCTCTCCCCACAGTTCAATATAATCCAGGGCTGTGTCTCCAGTTCACTTCAGAGCAATTACACCTTCAACATAGTTGGATTCTCTCAGGAAAGATGGAAAGTTACAAAACTTTATTGAAAAAGTGAAATGTAGTATCTATTGGCTCTTTGCTTCAGCCATTGTTTGTATTGTTTGTATTGTAACCACCGATCGACCAAACCGCTGTACGACCAGCTCTACCCTCGCCTACTGTATTATCACCCATCCCTTGTAGATTGTGAGCCCTCGCGGGCAGGGTCCTCTCTCCTCCTGTACCAGTTATGACTTGTATTGTTTAAGATTATTGTACTTGTTTTTATTATATATACCGATCCTTACATGTAAAGCGCCATGGAATAAATGGCGCTATAACAATAAATAATAATAATAATATTTCCTAAACCTATATGGATAATTTTTTTATTACTTTCTTTTGTTTCATTGTTTTATGATTACTCCTTGAAATGTATGTATAAATTGATAATTAGATGTTTCTATACCCACTTTTCACTTAAAGTTTCTGAAATTGCCATACAAAGTGTGAAGGGACGTAGATCATTGAGTGCGAAGGGAAGTAGATCATGGTAAAATTAAATTAAAAAACTCAGTTATCAATGTAAATGTTCATAGATTTCCAGGAAAAATAACAGAAAAACAGCACAACTGATAGCTCAATAAATAGATGTTTCCAAATTGTTATTCATGCGGAAAAATTTTCTAAGATGACAGAAGAGGTGATGGGTCCTCTTGTGTAACTTTATTTTGGTCACCATTGTTATCTTCAGAGTGCCATACACACCTTTATCTTTATCGTTTTTCTATTGTTTTAGGGCAGTTTCACACGTCCAGATAATTCCGGAGTTATCCGTGTCCGTGTGTCCGTGTGCATACGTGTGACATCCGTGTGCTATCCGTATGTCCGTGTGTACCATCCGTATGCTGTCCGTGTGTCCGTGTCTGTGTTTTTGAAAAATTATTTTCAATGTTAACCCTTTGACTTTTAAAAACGCACACGGATCGCACACGGACAGCACACGGACAGCATCCGTGTGCGGTACGTGTTTACACAGACCCATTGACTTGTATGGGTCCGTGTGATCCGTGCTGTTGCACAAAAACGGACATGTCAGCGTGTTTTGCACATGGACACACGGTCCATTAAAACACGCTGACATCTGCATAGACACATTCATTCGAATGTTTCTACGTGTGTCACTGTCTCCGGTGCGTGAGAAAACTGTCACTACACGTACCGGAGACACCGACGTGTGAAACTGCCCTTAGTTAGGGCGCAATCAGACATCCATATAAATCGGACCACAATGAATGGACTAGTCAGCGGCTCTCCTGACCTGAGCGTGATCATGTCATAGAAATATATGTAGTTGCCACGTTCGAGTCAGGAGACCCGCCGACCAGTCGATGAATTGTGATCCAGTCTCGGTCCAATTTATACCTTTTTTTGACTGTGCCCTAAGAGAAATCCATCTTACATATGTCACAAATTATAGGTTTGTCCATCACTTTAGAACCTTTCCACGATGAGGAAAAGGGATTCTCACTTACCACAACAGCTGCCACTTCACACTCAGTACAGTCCCCCCTACACCCCAGTATTCTGGCATCAACATCCAGAAAAGGGAGTCATGAGAGACTGCTGCAGCCAGTCAGTGGTTATAATTGACCGCAGCCTTCACATTCCATCAGGGCATAAGAAGTCAGCTTGAACGGAATGATAAGGCGGCAGCCGAACAGATGATCGACAGCACGTGATGCCCCCTGACTGATCTTGATGACAGGAGTCTGATGGGGGACACAGCACCAATTGTATAGGAATGGAATTGCTTCAGTAGGAGGACTTGCTTTTTTATTTCTTTCAAAAATGTTTCTATTGTAGTGTATTATCTATGGACATCGAATAAGCCAATTTAACAGATACCTTCATAAAGGAACATTATTCTGTATCCAGTATAACATTTTTTTGAGTATCAAGTACAGACTAAATAATAATTTGGACATACATTGTACATTCTTACATCTCCTTGATTGTATATAGCCATTCAAGGCATTCAGGAAACTGGCATCCATGTACAATAGAAAAAAGTTCTACTGTAAGCTTTGTCATCAAGTTTAAAGTAATTTTTTTTTTTATAATTAATTTCTAAACATAATTTAAGAAAAAGAAAGGAATATGTGTCTGTATACAGTGAAGAGAGGTGACTGTGCCATGCTGATTCCACAGTTACCATTCACTTCAATGGACGTTACGGAGACATGAAGCACAGACCGCTCAGCTGTTTTCGTAATTCTGACCTCCTCTGGACATTGCATAAAGAAAGGCATTCCTCTATCAGCAGAGAATGTAATGCCCATTTTAAAAGGAATCAATGCTGGAATGAGAACATTAATGGAGCAAGTCTGATTTCTTTTAGAAACTGGTGAATTAAAGGGATAAAGGCATTGTCGAAGGACATAACAAATTATTTGGATCTTTTGTGATGAAGGTATATGCCTGTCAAGCTCAGCTTATTATCTAACCAGTCTCTCGTCTCTGTCTCAGAATCAGCCTTAGTGAAAAAGGGAATAAACTGAGCTTGACAACCACCCCCCTTTGACACAGAGGAGGCAGACGCCCTGCCCGTGTCAGAATTAATATGGGTGGGGAGGTTTTAAGTAAGATCTGAAATTGGGACATTAGTGCCAACTTTATATTGACATCCTTATTTAATTAGTAAGATCCAAATATGTTTTTCTCATTTTTATGACAATAATTGGTAATTTGTGCCGAAAATATGACACACATCTTCTAATTTTTTAGAATACTTTATGATCTGCTTTGGTAACTTGGGCTTCTTCTTATACGCGCTAACTTTCATGATATTTGATTTTAAATCTTTTATCACTGATTTCCAAACTGAGATTATATATAATATTTTATGATTTGATTTTGTAAGTTTTGTAAGCTTCTTCGGGTTTGATCACAGTTCTCTGCAAAATTGAAAGCTACCTGAAGTGCAAAGACTAATACTCCGGAAACTCAGCTTGATGAATGTTCCCCTTCTGTGAGCACAACCTGCTTCTTGTTTCATCTCATTTTTCACCATTGATATATTGGAAATCTGGCCAGGATCCAGCGTGTTCCATGCTGATGCACATTTTCTCCTTGGTGAAGCTGCCAAGACCATACTGCAGAAGTATCTCATAAATAAAGGAGAAACTGAGCTCTTTACCGCTGTCACCCGATAGGCGAGCAAATGAGAGACCCAAGGCAAGTGGCCCATGCACTGTCAAACTTTATTTCGTTCATGCCAAAAATTCAAAATGGAATGCATTCAATCCCTCACCTCCTCCTCTAGATTTCTGTATATATATATTCCTAATAACATGCCCTTGTCTTTTGGCAAGAGGAAGTCAGTGTGGGATTCCTGCATGCTACTGTTTGTTGATTGAGTGATAGAAGACTCTAGAAAGGACCTCATTATCCAGGGAAGGTCAGCCGTGTCCACTAGAGGAGAATTGTGAGGGGTTTATGCAAATGCTTAATGGTCATGCCACTTCTTAGCAAGGGTTGGAGGAGAGCCACGTAGCTTCTAGTCTCATGGCACTATGCCCTACCTGCATTGCACCGCATCTCATCATAAATACTTTCCTGCTATGTCTCCATTAAGTGTCTCATCTAATCAGCAAGAAAAAAAAGTTGCTGATTACAGAGATTATAGGAGTTACCGAACGGACATTGCTTCTACGGGTCTCACACAACAGGGGCGACTGACATATATGACGTACGCTGTGTGTCTGGGCTCTTACAATGGAGAATATATCACACATTGCATATAGAACAAAACATTGTAGAATTACAGTTTTGGCAAAATATTACATCAACATTGACATAAAAATTACATATTAAATAACCTCAGAACAGGCAGCCTTCAACATTACAGCAATGTACTGCGGTGGCAGGTTAACGGGGTTTTAAAGGATTGGAAAATGAAGACTACTACATTACAAAAACAGGGCAACATCTTTAAAGGGTTTATGTCTGGTAGCCCAGTTCAGTTGCAGTGATTGAGGCTGACCTACACTGTAATACCACACACAACCAGGTGTGGCAGTGTGCTGTATACTTTCTTTAAGGGCTCGTGCACACGACCGTTTAAATCAGTTGCGTGCTATATGTGATTTTGATGGATAACACTTGTACCTATGTTATTCTCTTCACTGTTCACTTGGACCGATAAACTAATCATTGACCTGCCCGATTTTAATATGAGAGTAGGATCAAAATCAGCAATGCAAGTCTATGGGTCCGTGGAAAATGCCCGATTTTCATTAACTTATTACATGGAGAAGGTGGAAAACCTTTTTTTTTCCCTTTCCCCTCCGAGAAAAACATCCTACTCTGACCAAACTGATCAGTGAGTGATTAGCATAATCAGACCTTTTTCTCGGATGGCGATAAAATGGTCTTGTGACCCTAGCCTTAAAATAGAAATAGATGAAAAACAAGAAGGTAGAAATGTGCACTGAACAGCTGAGCTGTGCCAAGGTTGCACCAAACACCTTATGCTTGGTTTGAACAGTCATTTTGTGCTGACAGACTCCCTATAAATTAATTATTCATCCATCAGCTATTATACTGACTGGTGGGGGTGCAACCTAGAACCACTGGCTTAGCTACCAACAGACTTTCCCATGGCCCTGCTGACCATCTACTATGGTGGTAAGTAATATTACATATAGTCACATTTTTGTACTTGCTGAAGATTGCCTGCTCAACCTTGAGAATTCAGAATACTGCATAGTGAACACATTATATTTAAATCATACAATATAAATACCGGAAAACGTAAATGTCGTCAGTGATTAAGTTATTTGGCAAATGCTAGCACCATGGCTTATCAAATATACATCACAACATGTTCTTGTCCTGAGTTCCAAATAGATGTCACTAACCAGCACATGTCAATCACCATTATTGTACCTGCTCACCTGCGTAAAATCTAGTGAAAATTGAAAAGATCAAAATATGCGAAAATTACCGTAATGTCAGAGTGACGCCACTCGCATTACTCTGCAGATTAACAAGGAAATTGGATTATGTTATTAGCCGATAAGTGTTTTTGCAGGACTTACAGCATTTAGCTTTGTCCGAGCTGTGTGAGCTTTTAAGTGTTTTTTTTCTAGCGCAGAGTATGTTACTATAAATTATGCATCTTGTGAATTTTACACTTAGAGAATGCCTAGAATAGAAAAATAATCCAGCCAAGAGGGCAAAAATGGTGATTAACCGTAGACTTGTACGTGACTATTGCTCATATTAATGTCACTGACTATGGTAACTGATACATGAATGCTCAATATTCAAACATGTTCGAGTTTTGTTGTTTTTTTTAACTCAGGGTGATTTGTTTTAGTTTTTCATATAAAATAAAGAGACCATTTAATTGCTTATTGACTTATGTCCAAACTTGTGAAAAGAGGTTCTTCAATCCAGCAAAGTGAATTAAAAGCAAAAATACTATATTATGAACTCATTAAAATAGTAGCATAGGCATAAAAAAATAGACTAACGAGTTTTGAGTCTCAATCGTAGATATCGTTCAAAAAAGGTCCTTTTTTTTTACTCAAAACGCGTCAGTATATTTTTTTTATGCCCGTGCTACTATTTAAATGAATTTATAATAAAGTACTTTTGCAGTTAATTCGCTTTGTTAGATTGAAAAACCTCTTTTTCCAACTTTGAACAAAACTGCTTGATGCCTCACAACCTTTATCCTTGCATAGTGGGGTGTACAGCCAAGGAAACCAGGCTGAACAACATGCTACATTGGATGGGGTGAGCTGTATCTACAAACTTCTTTGTATGACTTATGTCCATTCTAATCTGATTGGATACTTTACATATATTAGAAATGTAAGTGATAGTTCAATTAGATATTTAGACCTTTTGAATATGTTATCGTTTCATGCTAAGTGAATTTTAAATAACTGGTTTGCTCATTAAAAGAACTTATAGCTTATCGTAACTTTAATGGCCTTCCTGGCAAAGTTGATGTTCGGATGTAGTTAGTTGGTCAAAGTAGGATAAGCAACACCAAAGATTATTACAAACATTTCCAACCCTAAATTATGAAAAAGCTCTTTTTGTAGGTAACATAACATGAGAGATAAGCATATTTCACTTTTTTAAAATGAGAAAGAACATACATATAAGATAAATGTTGTCCAAACTCACCAATTTCAACAAAACAACCTGATCACCTATAATGTATGGTCCTGTACTGAGTCTCCCCTGAGGGCTGATGTTGGATTTCAGGAAGGTAAGGCTGCCGCCAGAGGTGTCCAGCAGCAGCTTTTTCCCCTCTCCTCATTGAGAATACACTTGAATGCTCAGTCAAGTTGAGTATGAATGTGTAGATGGAGGGAAGAATAGCTACCGATGGAACAAACATTTGGCCAACAACTATCTAAGTTATATAGCCTCCTTATTATTACTTACATATTTTGGTTAAACCAGGTTATTAAACAATTAGGAAAGGGGAATAATTACTGAACAATGGTTCTTTGGCTGTTTCTTAGTAACTAAGAATCTAATGTCAACTCATCCATACTTTCTTAGTTATTGAGATATTAATTGTCCACATGATTACCATTGAAAGACCATGGTAGAGTCCATCGTTCTTAAAACCAAGACTAAATACTTATGACTTACAATTGGAAAACGTAATAAACAGCGGATAGGTCAGCTCTCAGCTTCTGTTTTTTTCTTTATAGCAACAGCTAAAAAGTCTAGTAATGCTAAAAGGGAACCTGTCTTGATGTCCATTAACTGTGGTCTGCGGACAGCATGGAATAGACAAGGAGGAACTGAGCAGAATGATATATAGGTTTGTTGGAAAACATTCAGTATAACTGAAAGCTTTTTCATTGAAATTCCTGGTATCTTTGTGACTATAAGTCCTGTGGGCAGTCCTACTGGTGACTGACAGCTATTTCTGCATGCACAGTTATAAAAGGAAGACTGTCAGTCACTACTAGGACCGCCCACTGGACTCATATACATAGAAACATCAGGGAGTTCAATGAATGAACTGTGAGTTTTACTGAAACTTTCCCACAAAAAATGTCTATCAATCTGTCCCGGTTCTCCTGTTCTTTAACATCCTGAATGCCGATCAGATACCAGATTCTAATAAACTAAGCTGACCAGACAGCAGAAAACCGGTGGCCTTTCTCTATCCTCCTATGTGGTCATGTCCCTATCTCTAAAGAAGCCTCTCTCGGGACCTTGTATTTCAGTGACTTTGATCTTAACTGAAGATATAAAGACAGAATAAATGGCAGCATTAGCTATATATAGCCGCTGCACATATCTGGGTCATTTGCTACAAATGCTAGGTGCGCACTTTTGTAGAAGTCTACCCACGTCAATAACTCCTTTACTTGTATGAATGTCACAGCTCCCATCTGCTGCAAGCGAAGGAGAAGAGGTGCTTTGATCAAGAGAACAAGCAACCATGCAAATGGTTAGCCGCAGTTTTCTGTATATGTTATGTTTTTTAGACAACCCATGAAAAATGCTAAAAAAGAGATTAAAAGTCCTGTTCCATTTTGTCAGCGAGGAAGCAGCATCATCCAAAACAGGGGGAGGTCACACAGCACGGTGCAGAGTCATGTTCTTCCTTATCACAACCCTATATATGGCAGTTTTCAGCTTTATTATTTAATACAGACAATAGCTTTCATTCCTTTGATACAAAAGCTGGAAATAAAAAAGGAGTTGTGCTATCACCTGATTGCCAGTCCCCAGATGCCTCTCCATAAATTGTCCATCAGTAGGTTTTTAGGATAGGAAGGCAACCTCAAGGCATCTCTCTGTTTCCCCTTTTGCAAGTCCCTTACATTTTGTGCTGTTCTCCTGCATCTCTCTCAATTCCCAAGGGTGTGTAAAGTGCTGCATGCAATCCCTTGGACCTTTGGAAGAGTTGGGTCTTTTCTTTCCTCCGGCCAGCCTCCAAAATAGAAGGGCCTTTTCGCAATGAAGAGGTTAAAAACTGAAGGAAACGATAAGGCAGGCCATTTCTGAATCTCTGTCTGAGCCCCAGATTATCTGCAAATCTTAGTGGAACACTAGAAGAGAAATAAGCAATGGTAATTAGAGCAGAGAAATGATTGAAGAAAGCATTAGGCTAAACACATTAGTCTCACTTCTAAAGGACTGGAAGACATGATCGACATGTGAATTGTTTTTACTGGGGCATAAGCAATGATGTGATGTATCCTGAAAAAAACATTTTCATGGTCTTGGAAGTAGATAGCAATACATCAAACAAGGGTATCTATACAATACCCATAAACCGTCAAGCCAGGGGGCATAGAGTGTAACTTGAACATGTCTCTCAACCAAAGTCCTCCTGTTAGAGGGAACTTATCGGCTCCCCCAAAACTCCAAACCATCGCTGCTACACTTGAGAGCCCTCTTCCTGCAGTCTAACAATGTTTTGGATGTCCCAGTCCAACGTTTCCATGTGTTGCAAAACAAGTTATATTCTGTCGATCACCATATGCAATTTACCGAGGTGTAGTCCTGTGGGTTAGGACTTCCTCCAGACTAGTCTGGCCTCAGTTCATGTGATCATATCCCCCGGGGTGTCCACATTGTCCGCATTATTTCTGCCTTGCAGCAAATATGACTCATGCATGCAACATCCTCCTTAAGCTTTCCTTCCTGAGCATGCACCATGAAGCCAAAAATGCAAATATCCTCTTCAGAGAGGAAGATTGCTAGAACTCTAGTGTCACCTATCGGGGGTACCAATCCAAAAAGTTAATATTGACCCTTTAATGAGCCTTGCTACATAATTTAGGATTAAAAAACAAACCAGACACTTCATTTGCAGACAGGTGTTTGTTACCCCTGATCAGTGCAAAGCAAGAGGTCTGATTTGGCTGGATGAGAGGCATCGGACAGTGGGATTTAAGAGGGAATGTTTCTCCTTGTGGAGAGCACCAAGTCAGGTTAAGGAGACTTATAGGCTATGCAGAACTCCTCTATACCAACATGTCAATGAAGCCAGGAACGGTACATCTGGCTTCACTGTGTATGCCCAGGAGGGTAAGCTTAGGGAGGAAGCTGCTAAAATAGTGGCGGTTTTGAATGTCTGGCGAACCTGATAAGTTCCCATTAATACTAATTAAGGGAGAACCATTGACTAATAGGACTCTCAGGACTTACTTCCACCCCTACGTTAATTACAGTAATAGGTTTACCACTTGTGACATCCAAGATATGAGCTTGCTTAAAATGTAGACCAATATGCCTTCGAATGGTATATAAAAAGTTGGTATAAATCTGATATCAGTGAATGAGACCAAATAGTTATATTTTGTCCTGAAATATATTTCTTTACAAATGGTGCTACCAGCTAATAGCCAAATATCACCAAGACTTTACAGTTGCAATCAAAATTATTCAACCTCTCCTTGCAAGTTAGATTTATTTATCGATCTCTGATGAAGCTTTCCATAGCGAAATGTGTGTTGGGTGTGGTGGGTCCCTGGCTCCTGGCTCTACTGGTAAATATTATTAGGATTACACGGAAGTCTCTACTACAAATTTACATATATTATTACCTGGTCCTATTGTGGGTTGTGCATCATCTACGTTTAGCCAATATTTCTTATTTTATAACTATACTATTTGTATATGGTGGTGCACAGGTCTCCTTCATACACAGAGCAGTTATATTATATCATGATGGTTCACTACCTTTTATGTACACATATTATTGTAATGATATTCACATATTACTATTTGTATTTTGTATAATTGATAATACTGTTTACTCCTCCAGTACCTAACACACCTCTTATTCCCAGCCATACCCACTCCTTTTTTCATGTACTTGTTCCTTCCCCATTTTTTGTCAATACTTTTATACATACAATTCTTGTGTTTTTATATTAATTACAATAAAAAAATGTTATTTTAGTCTTTCTAAAACGAGTTGTACTCTTGGTGTGTTCTTAAATTAGATTTATTAGAAAAGTTTACAAACTTTCTGCTGTTTGCAATAAATGAGTCAAACAAGAGCAATGTAAAAAGCTGAACACAACTAATAGAATAAGAAGTTTATCCACTTATTAATGGTGTTGTATGGTTTGTTGCAAACAGCAGAAAGGGACCTGTTAATCAGACAGTAGGGACCTGTTAATCAGACAGTAGGCAGGTGGTGGGCTGGGAATAGGAGAGGACAGGAGAGCTGCAAGTGCAATATCCCACCACGAAGCCTCACTTGCAGCTCATTTGCATACAATTTCAACGTTAGATTTCTCCAAAGCAGAGAAACGGATTTCTACAATGAAGGTATGGATTTAATCAGCTTGAAAGCGCCTGTACAGCCATGCCATTAGTATGAGGTGTAAACTGCTTATGACGGGAGGTTCCTTTTGATGACAGAGGAGGTTTAGATCTTTGCAGTTATTGAGTCAGCAGAGCATTGGCAACTTATATGCATTATGCATCTTAGCACTTGGCGACCTCACTCTGTAACTTTACGTGATCGGTCTCTTGATGGCTGAGTTGCTTTGGTTTCTAAACGCTTCCACTTCTCAATAATAATACTCACAGTTAAAGAGAATCTGTCACCAGGTTTTTGCTACCTCACCTGAGAACAGCATAATGTGGGAAAGTAGACCCTGATTCCTGCGATGTATCACTTAGTTTACTGGCTGCAGCCACTGTCATACAATCAGAGTTTTTAGATGGAGCATACAGTAGAGCTCAGAAAGCAGCCTGCGCCCACAACTCTGATTAACAGCTTTCTATGTACATTGTATATTGACAGTAAGCTGCTTATCAGTGCTGGGGGCATGGTTGGACCAGAAAGCATGTGAACAGCTAGTCCTGGCAGTGATAATCTCCTAGTGATAAAACATTGATTGTCTTGAAACAACAGCACCCAGCCCAATGAGTGACACATTGCTGAAATCAGTGTCTCAGCCCCTACTTCATGCTGCAGATTAAATTGCAAAAGCCTGATGACAGATTAATTTTAATCATGGAATATTTGGAACATTGTGTGAACTGACTTGTTACACCAGTGGCTCTGATTAAAGGACTACGCACAAACTCGATGAGATATTTAGAAGGAGCCATTCTTTCATAAATGTAATTGAAGGCAGACTGCATGACAATGGGCTGAATTTCACACAGGTGCATAAAACCCTGAATTCAATTATTGAGATGTGTGTCCCAATACATTTGTCCACGTAGGAGTACATTGTTCCACCTGGTGAAGTGGTCATAGACAACAGCTTCCAGGCGATAATATATACAGAGGTAGCCTCACATGTGTGACTCTTACTTTTTGTTTTTTTCTTAAATGACTTCTTACCTGTAAGACTGAGGATACAAAGGATAATGATGACAATTCCCAGCAAGATAGATACAACACTCAGTAGTCTGGCCAAGCGTCCCAATCTCCGGGCTCCATCCATATCACCCTGCTGCAAGCTGTTCCGTGACTAGTAACATGTATAAAAAAAAAAACAGCAAGAGAAGCGAAGATTAATAGACAGAAATTGGTGTAAATCATGGTGCCTATATAGCTATATACAGCTTTTCTATCTTTTGCTAATTTTCGGCTTTTGATATATAGTAAAACATTTACTTCTAACTATTTTGCTCTTTTTGCAGCGTTCTCGGAAGTTATAAAACAGCTTGTATTTTAATTCAGTTGTATTTTTTATTGAGAAAAAGCAGGTAGCTAAAAACAGCAAGGCAAACCTGAATATAGGAGAATCACACGACCCCAGGATCATCAAGTTACAAGATATTCAGTTTGATTCAGTCCGGCCTCTCTTGCAGATATTTCTACTGCGCATCACTAAAAACAAGAGTGCGTTCACACTTTGGGTTGGCTGCATTCAAGAGCAGCATTTATGAGAACTATAACGACTTATAGAGGGTTTTCCGATAACGTGCAAACTCACCTAACAATTTTATTGCTAAAAGTGCTGTTTTTCCTGCAAAATCACTCAGCATTTACATAAATGTTAATATAGATGACCCGTTGAAGCACTGTGATAGCGCGAAACGGCTGTTGTCAGCTCAATTTCCACTCCTGTGTCACTCCCCCGGCCGCATGAACTACATGTGCCAATAAATCGGTGATTTTCTCCAACAGTCTGTTGAGTGCAGTCTCTCTGCTTTGCCATGGAACTATAAATGTTAATATCCACACAGGTTTATAGGCAGAACTGCAGAAATACCGACAGAATGCGGCCCCACTGTATGGGGGCATAGGTTACCATGTGGCTACAACACTGGGCAAACATGGTCTCAAATAATTATCTTGGTTGCGGTTATATATACACAGTCATGGCCGAAAGTGTTTGCATCCTTGAAACGGTCCCAGAAAATTATTGCACTTGTATTGGAACAACACAAAAAAAAACAGAGAAAAAAAGGCAAAAAATAGCCATCAAAATTGCTGGCACCTTTCCAAAATTGTGGGTAAATACCTTTGTTTCAAGCATGTGTAGCTCATTTAAAATCACATGTGGCAAATAATAGGTGTGGGCAATATGAAAATCACATCTGAATCCAGATAAAAAGGGGAGACGTTGATTCAATGTTTTTATTGTGTGTCTGTGTGCCACACTAAGCATGAGGAACAAAAAGAGGAGAAACCTGAGAACTTAAGAACACAAATTCTTGAACAATATCAACTTGATCAAAAAGTTTACAAGGCATGGGACTGTAGCTAATGTCCTTGGACATGGACAGCAGATAAAAATTTATGAAATATATAATCTGGATGGATTTGGATAATCTGGATGGTGGATAAGAAGCCACAATCAAGTTCCAAAGAAATTCAAGCTGTCTTGCGGGCTCAGGGTGCATCAGTGTCAGCACAAACTTTCTGTTGATATTTGATTGAAATTAAACACTATGGCAGGAAAACCCAGGAGGACCCCACTGCTGACATAGAGACATAAAAAGCTAGACTTCAGTTTGCCAAAATGTATGTAAGTAAGCCAAAATCCTTCTGAGAAGTGTCTTTTGGATTGATGAGACCAAGATGGAGCTTTTGGGTAAAGCACATCATTTTACTGTTTACCGAAAATGGAATGAGGTCCACAAAAAAAAAATCACAGTGCCTACAGTCAAAGGTTTTGGGGTTGTTTTACTGGATCTGGCACTGGGTGCCTTGATTGTGTGCAAGGCATCATAAAATCTGAAGATTACCAAAGGATTTTGTAGTGCCCAGTGTCAGAAAGCTGGGTTTGCATCCTAGGTTTCCAGCAGGACAATGACCCCAAACATACTTCTAGAAGCATCCAGAAATGATGGAAACAAAGCGTTGGAGAGTTCTGAAGTGGCCAGCAATGAGTCCGGATCTAAATCCCATTGGACACATTGGAGAAATCTTGAAATTGCTTTTGGCAGAAGGCGCCCTTCAAATTGAGAGACCAAAAGCAATTTGCAAAAGAAGATGGGTCCAAAATTCCAGTTGATAGGTGTAAGAAACTTGTAACCTTGTTGATAGGAAGCGATTTATTGCAATTATTTATTCCAAAGGGTGTACAACCAAATATGTGTATAGGAATAAACGTGTATAACAAAACATGTGGATTTAATTGCAATAATTTTCTGGAGAAATACTTCATTTTCTGGAACAATCTCAAGGGTACCAACACTTTAGGCCATGACTGTACATGAGTGATGTGTGTTATATGTGAGTGTTGTGTGTATATACAGTATAAATATATCTACAGTATATGTATATAATATGTGGGTTGTGCATGTTGTACTGTATAGGTATATTATGTTAGTGGTTTGTTTTGTGGGTTTATAATATGAGTGGTATATGTTGCATGTTTATAATATTTGAGGGGTGTATAATATGTGAATGGTGTGTTGTATGAGTATACTATGTAAGAAGCCTGTATTGTACAGTGGGGAGAAAAAGTATTTAGTCAGCCACCAATTGTGCAAGTTCTCTCACTTAAAAAAATGAGAGAGGCCTGTAATTAACATCATAGGTAGACCACAACTATGAGAGTCAAAATGAGAAAACAAATCCAGAAAATCAATTTGTCTGATTTGGTAAGATTTATTTTTCAAATTATGATGGAAAATAAGTATTTGGTCACCTAAAAACAAGCAAGATTTCTGGCTCTCACAGACCTGTAACTTCCTCTTTAAGAGGCTCATCTGTCCTCCACTCATTACCTGTAGTAATGGCACCTGTTTGAACTTATTATCAGTATAAAAGACACCTGTCCACAACCTCAAACAGTCACACTCCAAAGAGCTGTCGAAGGACACCAGAAACAAAATTGTAGCCCTGCACCAGGCTGGGAAGACTGAATCTGCAATAGGCAAGCAGCTTGGTGTGATGAAATCAACTATGGGAGCAATAATATGAAAATGGAAGATATACAAGACCACTGATAATCTCCCTCAATCTGGGGCTCCATGCAAGATCTCACACAGTGGGATCAAAATGATCACAAGAATGGTGAGCAAAAATCCCAGAACCACACGGGGGGACCTAGTGAATAACCTGCATAGAGCTGGGACCACCATAACAAAGGCTACCATCAGTAACACACTACGCTGCCAGGGACTCAGATCCTGCAGTGCCAGACATGTCACCCTGCTTAAGCCAGTACATGTCCGGGCCCGTCTGAAGTTTGCTAGAGAGCATTTGGATTATCCCGAAGAGTATTGGGAGAATGTCATATGGGCTGATGAAACCAAAGTAGAACTGTTAGGTAGAAACAAAACTTGTTGTGTTTGGAGGAGACATAATGCTGAGTTGCATTCAAAGAACACCATACCTACTGTGAAGCATGGGGGTGGCAACATCATGCTTTGGGGCTGTTTCTCTGCAAAGAGACCAGGATGACTGATCCGTGTGCATGAAAGAATGAACAGGGCCATGAATCGTGAAATTTTGAGCATAAACCTCCTTCCGTCAGCAAGGGCATTGAAGATGAAATGTGGAAAGTCTTTCAACATGATAATAATCCCAAGCACACCACCGGGGAAACTAAGGAGTGGCTTTGTAAGAAGTATATGAAGGTCCAGGAGTGGCCTAGCCAGTCTCCAGATCTCAACCCCATAAAAACCTTTGGAGGGATTTGAAAGTCCGTGTTGGCCAGCGACAGCCCCCAAACATCACTGTTCTAGAGAAGATCTGCATGGAAAAATGGGCCAGCATACCACCAGCATTGTGTGCCAACCTTGTGAAGACTTAGGCTAAGTGCACACGTACCGGAACTCTCGCGGAAATTACCGCGAGAATTCCGGAATTCCATTCCGCGGGAAAATCGCATTTTAAATTCCCGCGATTTTCCTGCGGAAAAACTAGCATTTTGCAAGCGTAATTAGCTTGCAAAATGCTAGCGTTTTCCAAGCGATCTGTAGCATCGCTTGGAGAACTGATTGACAGGTTGGTCACACTCGTCAAACAGTGTTTGACAAGTGTGACCAACTTTTTACTACTGAGGCCGCCTATGCAGCATCAGTAGCAAAAGATAGAATGTAAAAAAAAATAAAAAATGATGTTATTCTTACCTTCCGACGTCCTGCGCATCCGTTCCCAGTAATCCTTTGCGAAAATTCCCGCGATGACGTCCGTTCTCACGGGATCGCGATGTCTCGCGGTAATTCGCGATGACGTCGCGCGAATGACCGCGAGACTTCGCGATCCCGCGAGAACGGACGTCATCGCGTGCATTTTTGCAAAGGCTTACTGGGACCGGGAGCGTGGAAAGAGGCGGGAATGCTGCGCGGGACGACGGAAGGTAAGAATAACAATATTTTTTATTTTAAATTCTATTTTTTACAGGGATATGGTACCCAAAGCCCGAAGGACAGTCTCCTCTCCTCAGGACCGTGGGTACCATCCGCAAATGTTCTGCTTACTTTCCGCATGGTGTGCACAGCCACATGCGGGAAGTAAGCGGAACAATGCATTCCTATGGGTGTGGGATCGCCGCGATTCCGCAAATTAATGAGCATGCTGCGTTTTTTACCGCAAAGCGATTCCGCCGCTGTAAAAACCGCAGCATTAGCACAGCATTGCGGAATTCCATAGGAATGCATGGGATGCTTATTTTTCGCGTTTTCGCGGCAAAATCGCGCGGTTAAAACCGCCACGGAAACGCGAAAAAAACGCCACGTGTGAACTCAGCCTTACAGAAACCGTTTGACCGCTGTCATTGCCAACAAAGGATATATAACAAAATATTGAGAAGAACTTTTGTTAATGACCAAATACTTATTTTCCACCATAATTTGCAAAATAAATGTTGCCAAATTCAAACAAGGTGATTTTCTGGTTTTCTTTTCTCATTTTGACTCTCATAGTTGTGGTCTACCTATGCTGTCAATTACAGGCCTCTCTCATCTTTTTATGTGGGAGAACTTACACAATTGGTGGCTGACTAAATACTTTATTTTTCCCACTGTATGTGTATATTATGTGAGTGGTGTGTTTTGTGTGTTTACAGTACGAGTGGTGAGTGTTGTATGTTTATAATAATTGAGTGATGTATATGTATAATATGTGAGTGATGTGTGCTGAATGTGTATAATATGTGACCAGTGTGTTGTATGCCGATAATATGTGAATAATGTTTGTTGTATGTGTATAATATGTTTGTTGTATGTGCTGCAGGCATATAATATGTGAGTGATGTATGTTGTATGTGTACAATATGTGAGCAGTCTATGTAATATGTGAGTGATGTGTGTTGTATGTGTATAATATAAGCTTAGTCTTTGCTACATATGTATAATTGTAATGCTAATGCCAGCGCCCCTGTATGGTTCCCCTTTCCTCTCCATGCCGAAACACCGACATACTCACTGCTCAGGCAGTGTGGTGGTGAGCTCCACGTCTCTTGCTTCCTGCCTATCTGTGCATTCCGCACAGACCTCCTGTTGGATCACCACGTGCTCCCCCACTCTTAAAAGTGCAACGCCGAGGACTGCCTAGGAGTGGTACCTGGCGACAACCTGCACCTCTAGCCTGAGTCGACTTTCAGGAGCTCCAGTGAATACCAGGTAGCCACTTAGCAAGCCCGGCTGTGGCACAGTGGGTACGTGAACCATGTGTGTCACCTGCAGACGTGACATGTGACCAGTGTGTTACATGTCGGTAATATTTGAGCAGTGCGTGGTGTATATGTATAATATGCTATGTTGAATGTGTATAATTTGTGAACAGTCTGTGCTGCATGTGTATAATACGTGAACAGTGTGTTGTATGCCGATGATATGTAAGCAAAGTGTGATGTATGTGTATAATATGTGAGTGTTGTATGTGCAGCATGTTTATGATATGCTAATTGTGGAAGCTGCAAGTATATAATATATAAACAGTATGCATGAAAGACCAATATACAGTGGGTACAGAAAGTATTCAGACCCCTTTAAATTTTTCACTCTTTGTTTCATTGCAGCCATTTGGTAAATTCAAAAAAGTTCATTTTTTTCTCATTAATGTACACTCTGCACCCCATCTTGACTGAAAAAAAACAGAAATGTAAAAATTTTTGCAAATTTATTAAAAAAGAAAAACTGAAATATCACATGGTCATAAGTATTCAGACCCTTTGCTCAGTATTGAGTAGAAGCACCCTTTTGAGCTAGTACAGCCGTGAGTCTTCTTGGGAATAATGCAACAAGTTTTTCACACCTGGATTTGGGGATCCTCTGCCATTCTTTCTTGCAGATCCTCTACAGTTCTGTCAGGTTAGATGGTGAACGTTGGTGGACAGACATTTTCAGGTCTCTCCAGAGAAGCTCAATTGGGTTTAGGTCAGGACTCTGGCTGGGCCAGTCAAGAACGGTCACAGAGTTGTTCTGAAGCCACTCCTTTGTTATTTTAGCTGTGTGCTTAGGGTCATTGTCTTGTTGGAAGGTGAACCATCGGCCAAGTCTGAGGCCCAGAGCACTCTGGAAGAGGTTTCCATCCAGGTACTTGGCCGCATTCATGTTTCTTTCAATTGCAACCGGTCATCCTGTCCCTGCAGCTGAAAAACACCCCCATAGCATGATGCTGCCACCACCATGTTTCACTGTTGTGATTGTATTGGGCAGGTGATGAGCAGTGCCTGGTTTTCTCCACATATACCGCTTAGAATTATCACCAAAAATTTCTATTTTCATCTCATCAGAAAAGAGAATCTTATTTCTCATATTATCATCAAAAAAGATTTACGGAAGCATATAGCCATAAAATATTACCATTTTATTCAATCAATACAAAAAACACATAGACATAAACAAATATAATAAAAGGAGATGAGTATCCAATATAACACCCCAGAGTACGTATGCACTATAGTAATGATACATATATTGCTAACACCATGTACAACACATATAAGCAGTTCTGTATTAAAATGATGTTAAGTAATGAAGCCAGCACAACTAGAATAAATAGCCTAAGTAATGTAAACAACAGGAGTGAGTAGGCGAGCCTGACAAATGGTGGCACACGAAATAACACACTGCTGCCTATCAGAACCTATATTAGCCCAAAAAGTGCAAATCAGTAAGATATATCCCCAATATGAGGCAAGGACAATTACAATAAAAGTTATAAATGATGCAACTTAGTGGCACCAACGTCCAGCCTAAGTAATATACTACAAGGTGTTTCCACCATAGCAAGAAGGCCAGGGCTAACAAAGTAAATAGAAATATATAAGTACTAAAAAAGTACCGTCTATCACTGAATACCTAGGAGATGATATATCCTAGAGCAGTGCTAAAGCTAAACCAGTGCATATTTGAGCAGGATGTGTCCCTAAGTAATACACGGACAGTTCCATAATGGACACCACACCTGCTCTGAAAAGATGTAAAGTAGCATGTAGCTACAAGACATGCAAAACCGGCTACACCCAAATGAAGTTGCCATGTGCAAGGTGGGCTGTAAATAGCATAAAAGGCAAGTGCACTTATCCCCCTGGTTGAAGCTAACGCGAAACGCGCGTCGGGGACCCTCACACCTACAGGTCGTATGCTCCATATGTATTGCACTTTCTTTGGCACTTGCCTTTTATGCTGATTGAACATGTATAGGTACAATCATCAGACATATAATCGTCGGGTGCTGTATATAAATAGGGGGTGTTGTGGATCTTGATTATTGTTGTTGGGGAAACTGATGGTGAGAACATAAATATGCCCCAGCATTTGCCTTTCCAAAGCTCATTGCTTGGGTGTTTTTAGCTAGTGACCAGCAGGCCTCGTAGCTAATTCAGATGTCCATTTTTTTTTTGCATTAGAGAAATTCGGATCCTTTATTCAGATCAGAGTTTGATCAGAGTGTGATCTGATTTTATCATCACTGTCCCCAATCTCTTCTTTGTCCTGTCCTGATCTGGCTGTACATCACTTCAATGACACTCTTAGAAGCACCCTTGACCAAGTAGCTCCCCTCACCCTCAGAACCTCCAAACACAGAGTGAAACAGCCCTGGCTCACATCGCAAACCCAATTTCTCCAGCGATGCTCTAGGTGTGCTGAACGCTTATGGAGGAAAACACGCACACCAGAAGACTTCATACACTTCAAATTTATGTTAAGGACATATAACTCTGCCCTTCACCTCGCCAAACAGACCTACTTCACCACCCTGATCTCCTCACTATCCAACAACCCCAAGAAACTTTTTGACACCTTTCACTCCCTCCTCAGGCCAAAAGCACAAGCCCCTATCACAGACATTTGCGCTGATGACCTTGCCTCCCACTTTATAGAGAAAATAGACAATATCCGTCAGGAAATCCGCTCCCAATCACCAAATTCAGTGACTCCCATCCCTCCCTGCATTTCCCCTGGCTCACTCTCCACATTCGATCCCATCACAGAAGAAGAAGTCTCCAGGCTCCTCTCCTCTTCTCGTCCGACTACATGCACAACCGACCCCATTCCCTCACATCTCCTCCAGTCTCTCTCCCCAGTCGTCACAACTCACCTAACTACAATCTTTAATCTCTCCCTCTCCTCTGGCATTTTCCCCTCCTCCTTCAAACACTCTATCATTACTCCATTACTAAAGAAACCCACCCTCGACCCATCCTGCACAAACAACTACAGACCAGTCTCCAATCTCCCCTTCATCTCTAAACTCTTGGAGCGCCTGATATACTCACGCCTTACCCGTTACCTCTCCACTCACTCCCTCCTAGACCCTTCACAGTCCGGTTTCCGCCCCCTACATTCGACAGAAACTACACTCATCAAAGTGACCAATGACCTTCTGACAGCAAAACGTAATGGTGACCACTCTCTGCTCATTCTTCTCGACCTTTCTGCAGCTTTCGACACTGTTGACCATCCTCTCCTACTCTCTAGGCTCCAGTCACTAGGCATTAAGGACACTGCTCTTTCCTGGTTCTCCTCCTATCTTTCCGACCGCTCCTTCAGTGTTCTGTTTTCTGGCTCCACTTCATCTCCTCTTCCTCTCACTGTTGGGGTACCTCAGGGCTCAGTCCTTGGCCCCCTTCTCTTCTCTCTCTATACGGCCCCAATTGGACAGACAATCAGCAGTTTTGGCTTTCAGTACCATCTTTATGCTGATGACACACAACTGTACACATCATCCCCTGACCTTACCTCCGCTGTACTACAGAACGCCACTGACTGTCTGTCTGCAGTCTCCAACATCATGTCTGCTCTCTATCTGAAACTCAACCTCTCCAAAACTGAACTTCTTCTGCTCCCACCATCTACTAACCTCCCTAAATCTGACATTTCCCTCTCTGTGGGTGGCACCATAATAACACCCCGACAGCAGGCACGCTGTCTGGGTGTTATGTTCGACTCCGATCTCTCCTTCACCTCCCATATACAATCTCTTGCCCGCTCATGCCGCTTACACCTAAAGAACATCTCTAGAATCCGCCCTTTTCTCACCATGGAAACAACAAAAACTCTCACTGTCGCCCTGATCCACTCCCGCCTGGACTACTGTAATGCTCTATTAATTGGCCTCCCTCTCACTCGACTCTCCTCTCTCCAGTCTATCCTTAATGCAGCAGCCAGGGTTGTCCATCTGGCTAATCGTTACTCAGACGCGTCCGCTCTTCGCCAGTCGTTACACTGGCTGCCAATTCATTACAGGGTACAATTCAAAGTACTTGTTCTCACCCACAAAGCTCTCCACAGTGCGGCACCCCCTTACATCTCCTCCCTCATTTCTGTCTATCGGCCTAACCGACCGCTGCGCTCTGCAAATGACTTTCGACTAACCTCTGCCCTAATCCGTACCTCCCACTCCCGACTCCAAGACTTCTCCCGTGCTGCGCCAATCCTCTGGAATGCTCTACCCCAAGATATTAGGATCATCCACAATTTGCATAGTTTTAGGCGCTCGCTCAAAACACATTTGTTCAGAGCGGCCTATCACATTCAGTAATCAAAGTCATGTTATGTTTGTGTGTGTGTAGCCCATTCACTATCTCCATCTAACCCCCACCCCCTGAAGATGGCTGGACCGTCATTGTAAATACATCATTGTAAATACAAACCTATGCTTTGTATCTCCCCCACCTCATTGTAGATTGTAAGCTCCACAAGCAGGGTCGTCTTATTTCGCTTTAATTATTGTATTGTTAACGTTGTTACTTATGACTGTTGTGTTTGAAACTGTTCAACTGTAAAGCGCTGCGGAATATGTTAGCGCTATATAAATAAAGATTATTATTATTATTATACGTGGATAAAAAAATATCTCCACCTACTCTACAGTCTGTGAAAATCAGATGTCATCTGAGTGGACTCCGATATTTTCATGGACCAATTGACTTGCATTTACGATTTTGATTCAACATTCAGATCAAAATCAGACATATCTCTGATATTTTCTGTGGATCACTTGGTGCAAAAGAAAAATAAAAATTGAACATGTGAATGGCCCTATAGACTATCACAGATACGAATGTTATCTGTGAAAATCAGAGATTAGGCTTTATTCACATATCAGTATTTTTGATCAGTATTTCATCAGTATTTGTATGCCAATACCAAAAGTGTCTCTGTACTGTTCAGCTAATCGTCTGCAAAGGCTTTCAGCCATTACAGGGACATTTGCTTAATGTTATATGGTTTACTTCATTCATTATCATATATAAATATTATGGTTATATTGTTTGTTGTACTTTGCTACCATCTACTCGCCATTGTTATAATATGTTGTTCATGTATTATGACTGTGATTCTCATATTGCCTCTCTCTCTGCAACTCCTATCTTGTTTCCTCACATGCTTTCTGCTGGTCAGTGCCATCTTGCAGCACGTGCACAGGACTGAAGAGTGGATTGTCTTGTTACATATACACACCACTCTCCATATTCTACATTATCTGTTCTTCCCTTCATCTTCCCTGACATCCTACCCCATCTCATGAAGGTACTGTGAATAAAAGTGGTTAAAGTTTATCACTGCAAATTCCTTCCCAGATCAACTACTTGCAGCTAGTCAAACATAGGAGGGAAGGGTAGAGAGTAATGTTACCTGCCATTGCTTGTACAAAGATCCGTGCTCAAAAAACTTTGACAGATCTCCCATACGTGCATTGGTGGCAGAATAGTAACAGGAGACCTAAGCTTATGCATATGCATTGTCTGCTAGCAAGCCTGTGACCATCTGCCATCTTAGCTAATACATGTCCACAAAGAGGTGTGTCTGTAGGAGGAGGAGTCCCAGTGATGCAGTCCCAGTGACGCAATATATGAATGTTTTGCAGGAATTGTTTGTAGCCATTGAGAGGAAAGATGGGGTCGGCGTGGGGACCGTGGACATGACGTTATGTGACCTTTTAGTGACCGGGCTACGAGACAGCCTGATGAAACAGGCTCTGCGAGAGGGGTGCGAGTGGACCCGCATCTGACCTTTTCGGAGATAGGAAAGGAGGCACGTGCTCGGGAACAGGAGCAAGGGGTGACAGTCCCTATGGGGATGGCCCGTAGTTTCGAGGCATCCTTAAGCGCCCTGGGTGAACCCCACTGGGTACAAGAGATGAGGCAAGAGCTACGAAGTATTAAAGGTGAATTGGCCGAAGCGAAAAAAGGGGTCAAGGCGACAAGAAGTCGGCTAGGGCCGGGCAGGGAAAGCACGAACCATCGCGGCCCTCACCAATGTCGGTTCCCACGACCACTCATTTGTTACGATTGTGGAGGATTGGGACACTCCGTCCGAGAGTGCCCACGTTGCAGGAGGAACCTGCCCCACCAGCCATTAAAACCAGAGGACCCTGAGCTGGAGGATGCCGCTCGGAGCCAGAACCCACCACGTGGGGTGGTGGAAGTCACGAAGATCTGGTTGCGAAGTGTCCACTAATTTGGGAAGAGTTTGAAGGCGGTACGGTGCCTGGTGGATACGGGGTCGCAAGTTACTACCATGCCGGAAACCTACTCCCGGCAGCACTTCCACGAAGCCGCTCGGCCCCAATGGGGGTCCGTGATAAACACAGTGGAAAAAAAGGTCCAGCTTCACAAAAAGTCCAATTTATTATATAAAATATAGTACAGAAACAGTAAAATTTACATCAGTAACAAATAGGCTACGCGTTTCGAACAAAAACCTTGTTCTTTTTCAGAACTCTGAAAAAGAACAAGGTTTTTGTTCGAAACACGTAGCCTATTTGTTACTCATGTATATTTGACTGTTTCTGGACTATATTTTATACAATAAATTGGACTTTTTGTGAAGCTGGACCTTTTTTCCACTTTGTTCTGACTACTACGCGATGACTGCACGTGGTCCATACTTCCCACAACACATGCTGACAGGTGAGTTGGCTATCCTTTTCCTTTTATACTGAGGTCCGTGATAAAGCTGGTGGCCGGGCCGCCAACCACCTACCAATTTCCGTCGTCGGAGTAGCTTGGATGCAGATCTCGATGAGCGGCAAGCAATTAGACCGGCGATACGTGGTCCTGACTCGGGGGGACCCAGGTGAGAAACACTCTGTCACCCTGGGCATGAATATACTAAAGGAGTTTGGCAGCCTTCTCCTCAGTGAACCCGCCCAAGAGACTTTGAAACAGTGGAATTCCCGTACACTGAAGGGGCAGATCTTCCAGCAGCTGGTGCGAAAGGCACGAGTCCAAGATGACTGCCAGGAGGGGGAGGTGCTGGGGAGAGTGATCGTGCCTGCAGATCCTCAGCTCATGCTGCCGCCAGGACAGACAGTAGACACCCTGCCTGTCCAGACCCACATGCCTCTGGAAGGAGTAGAGGTGCAGGTGGAGCCAAGCTTCTCTGAGTGCTTACCCCCCAGACTACTGGTGGCTCGCGCTCTAGCCACCGTGCGGAAGGGGACAGCCCTCGTGCGCTGTGTCAATCTGGAGGATCAAGACATCATCCTGAAACTCCGCACCGAAATGGCAAAACTGGTGAAACTACTTGAAGAGGTGCTCCCGACCCCAGCGATACAGCTGGGGGTAAGCATGAGGGACCCCTGAGCCGTGACTGTACATTCCATCCAAACCGCAGGGTCGCCACCTGAGCAGGAAGGGTGAGTAATTTTGGAAAAAATGTGAGCGCAACTCTCCGAACTAGAGCCGACCCAAATACACCAGGTAGAAGCTCTTCTGGGCCATTAACGAGAGGCGTTCGCCAGCCACAAAGATGACTTCGGGTGCACCACAGCTGTCACCCACGGCATCCCCACCGAAGGAACGGCCCCCATCAGAGAACGATATCGGAAGATCCCCCCACAATTATACCAAGAAGTGATGACTCTGCTGGGTCAAATGCTGCAAAAGGGGGTTATCCGGGAAAGACAAAGCCCCTGGGCAGCCCCCCATCGTGCTGGTGCGGAAGAAATACGGCACGCTCCGGTTCTGCGTGGACTACCGGAAACTGAACGCTTGTACCATCAAAGACTCATATTTCCCGTATCGAGGAGTCCCTGTCAGCCCTGGGGAAAGCGAAATACTTCTCTACCCTGGACTTGGCCAGTGGATACTGGCAGGTGCCAATGTCGGAAGAAGATCGTGCGAAAACCGACTTCATCTTGCCCATGGGACTGTTCGAATTCAATCGTATGCCATTTGGCCTGGCCAACGGCCCAGGAACCTTCCAGTGTCTAATGGAGCTGTGTCTGGGTGACATAAACTTTGAGGCCACCCTAATATACTTGGACGACATCATCATCTACGCCGCCACGCTTGAGGACCACTTGCAATGTCTGGGCCAGGTGCTCGGTCGGCTACAAAAATATGGGTTCAAGGTGAAGCCCCAAAAATGCCATCTGTTTCGCATGCAAATCGAATATCTGGGGCATGTTGTTTCCACTGAGGGCGCGAGACCGTCTATGGAGAAGGTTGCTGTGATACGGGAGTGGCCTACTCCCAAGACAGTAAAAGATATATGAGGCTTTCTGAGGTTAGCCGGATATTACCGTCGCTTCGTAAAGAACTTCACCCGCTGGGCCAGAGCCCTGCAAGACCTGCTGAAGGGAGCCCCTGCCAGAGCTAATAGTTGGAAGATTCAGTGGCGAGAACCACAGGAAGAAGTCTTCCAAGATCTCAAAACCGCACTCTCGGAAGCCACAGTGTTGGCCTACGCGGATTTCTCGCAACCATTCATACTGCACACTGACGGAAGCCTACATGGTGTAGGAGCTGTATTGTCACAAATCCAAGACGGCCAGGAAAGAGTGATCGCTTACGGGAGTTGATCACTCCACGAGTCTGAACGTAATCCCGACAATTACAGCTCCTTTAAGCTCGAGCTTCTCGTGGTAGTGTGGGCCATGACGGAGTGGTTCGCGGAGTACCTGGCAGGCTCTGAGGTGGTGGTACGAACTGACAACAACCCACTGGCCCACCTCAAGAATGCCAAATTTGGGGCCCTCGAACAACGGTGGGTGGCCCGAATGGCCAAATTCAAAATCAAAATCATCTACAAACGGGGAGCGGAGAATGTGCATGCTGATGCTCTCTCCAGAATTCGACGTAAGACTCCTGGGCAAAGCCAAGGCGGCGAGCTGGAAAGAGAAGAAATGCCGATTGCTTTGGCCTCCGCCGATATCACAGCCGTAACCCGGGAACAATCCCACACTGGACCCGCTAGGGGCATCTTAGAACAATCCCGGGATAAATAGATTCAGCAGCAACAAGAAGATGAAGAGATTGGGCCCCTGCGTCAATGGGTGGCCAGTGGCCATGGGTCAAATACCTAACGACACTCAGAGGCAGACTTTGACTCAGGACACTTTGCTAATGCTACGTCAATGGGATAAATTGGTAATCATAGGAGGACTATTGTACCGAAAAGCAGTGTCGCGGACGACATCTGTGATAGCTTGGCAGGTAGTAGTACCGGGCAGCGACGTATCTAGGGGGGGCAGCCGGGGCATTTGCCCCGGGCGCAGCCAGCATGGGGGTGCAGTCAGGCCGCCTAATGCAACGGTCCGCAGTGTCCTCCCTGGCGGCTGCGTTCTGCCGCCCCCCAGCCTGGGAGTCGGCGGTTCTCTGTGTGAGCTGTCAAGTTGACAGCCAGCGCAGAGAAGGAGCGCGTGCCGGCTCCCAGGGAGCAACTGTACTGGCGTCTATACAGACGCCAGTGCAATTGCAGCTCTGACCGCTGGGTCAGAGCGACGTTAGCAGCGTGATCAGGTCATGTGATCACGCTGCTGACATCACTCCCTGGCGCCCAGAGAGAACCCTGGTGGTAAGTTTGCTGAAGAACCACCGAAGATGGGAGATGGGGGGATTTGAAGAGGCGAGGGGGGTTAATGTGTGGGGATGGGGGTTAATGTGTGGGGGCATTAATGAGTGGGGGTGGGGGTTAATGAATGGGGATGGGGTTAATGTGTGGGGGCGTTAATGAGTGGGGATGGGGGTTAATGTGTGGGGGGTTAATGAATGGGGATGGGGGATAATGTGCGGGAGCATTAATGAGTGGAGATGGGGGTTAATGAGTGGGGGGTTAATGAGTGGGGATGGGGGTTAATGAGTGGGGTTGGGGGTTAATGTGTGTGCGGGGTTAATGAATGGGGATGGGGGTTAATGTGTGGGGGTGTTAATGAGTGGGGATGGGGGTTAATGAGTGGGGATAAGGGTTAATGTGTGGGGGGTTAATGAATTGGGATGGGGGTTAATGTGTGGGGGGTTAATGAATGGGGATGGGGGTTAATGTGTGGGGGCGTTAATGAGTGGGGATAAGGGTTAATGTGTGGGGGGTTAATGAATGGGGATGGGGGTTAATGTGTGGGGGGTTAATGAATGGGGATGGGGTTAATGAGTGGGGATGGGGGTTAATGTGTGTGGGGGTTAATGAGTGGTGATGGGGGTTAATGAGTGGGGATGGGGTTAATGTGTGTGGGGATTTGAAGTGGTGATGGGGTTAATAAGTGGGGATTGGGTTAATGTGTGGGGGGACTTGGAGTGGGGATGGGGTTTTAATGTGTGTGTGGGGATTTGGAGTGGGGATGGGGGTTATTTAATGTGCGTGTGGGGGATTTGGAGTGGGGATGGGGGTTATTTAATGTGTGTGAGGGATTTGGAGTGTGGATGGGGGGTTATTTAATGTGCGTGTGGGGGGATTTGGAGTGGGGATGGGGGGTTATTTATTGTGTGTGTGGGGATTTGAAGTGGGGATGGGGGGTTATTTAATGTGTGTGAGGGATTTGTAGTGTGGATGGGGGATTTAATGTGTGTGGGGGGATTTGGAGTGGGGATGGGGGTTATTTAATGTGTGGGGGGATTTGGAGTGTTGATGGGGGATTTAATGTGTGTGGGGGGATTTGGAGTGGGGATGGGGGGTACTTAATGTGTGTGGGGGATTGGGGATGGGGGATTTGGAGTGGGGATGGGGGGATTTAATGTGTGGGGAGATTTGAGGACACAAAATGAAGAGTATGTATGAGGAAACAGTATGGGGGATTGGTGCAGACACAGTATGATGGGTGCAGACAGTATGGGGAGCGAACGGGTTAATGTAAGTGGAAACAGTATGGGGAGTGAGGGTGATGGGATGTGTGCAGACACAGTATGGGGAGTCGGGGGTATGTGTGAGCAGACAGTATAGAGAGTGAGGGGGTAAATATATGAGGAGACAGTTATGGTGAACAGGAGGGATGTTAGAGGAGACAGTATGAGGAGGGAGGGGAATAGTGTGAGGCGACAGTATATTGCAGATATTTGTATTTAGGGGCATTATAATGACACTTCTATCTTTAAGGGGATCGTGTGGAGATTTGCAGCAGAAGACCGGAGAAGATGGAAGTCTACAGAGACGAGATGTGGATGAGAAAACTCATCATGGGGTCTGGACAAGAAGAAGAAAAGAAGGAGAATGACTTCAGAGACGCCGTCATCTATAAGGTACCTGGATGTAAATGTTATTTGTGACACTGACTAATTCTCAAGTTTTTATTTATGTTAGGAACATTAAAGGGGTTGTCCAGGTTTGTGATGGGTCTGCAGTCATCCCTTGTGACTGCAGCCTTCTGAATTCTCACAGTGCTCACTGAATGCTATTAGGATTCTCTTGTGCCGGTAATTTACATACATGCGGTCACATGCTGACTAGACATGTGTGGCCTCACTTAATGAAAACGAACAGAGCGAGGCCGGGCACGTCTAGTCGGAGTGTGGCAGAAGTATACAAATTACATACTTGTGCTGACATGATTGTACATCGGCAAGGGAGAATCCTAAAAGTGTGCAGTGCATTAGTTGCGAGAATTCAGAAGCTGCAATGTCAGGACTCAGCTCTGCAAGTTCCAGTAGTCATCACATGGACACTTCACTCATATGCGATTTTCATAGTTATGGTCCTGTGACAACGAGCTTCTCCTCCTGCTTCTCTCAGTTTTTTACTGAACATTGAGAGGATTAGGGAGAGCAGCTCGTGGGTACATGGCTAAGTGTGCAAGTCGCATATGTACTTGGGGGGGCACCGAACCGAATTCTTGCCCCGGGTGCCAGAAAGCCTAGATACGCCTCTGGTACCGGGGGCCCAAATCAGCGAACTTGCTCGCGAGGCCCATGAAAAGGGGGTTCATTTTGGGGCTCAAAAGACTTTTCAGTGGTTGCAGCAAATGGCCTACCATCCTCGTTTGCAGACCGCAGTGGAACAAGTTTGCCGTGCGTGCTGCCTGTGTGAGCTAATTAAACCACCCGTGCAACGGACCCCAGTACAGACAATAGTAACGGCAGCACCCCTCGAACTCTTGATGGTAGACTATTTGACCATTGGCACCGCGCACCAGGGGTATGAACACTGTCTCGTCATGGTGGACCATTTCACCAAATTCACCGTGGTGACCCCTACCCGAGATCAAACCGAGGAGTCGGCCGCCTATGCGATTTGTAAAAACTTTATCAAAGTATACGGCTGCCCCCAATGGATCCATTCAGACCAGGGTGCGTACTTCCTGGAAAAAGTAATGGAAGAACTACACCGTCTTAATGGTATCGATAAATCCCGAACCACTCCGTACCACCCTCAAAGGAATGGGGTCTGCAAACGATTTAATCGGACGTTGATCCAAATGTTACGCATCCTGGAAAGCGACCGAAAGGCCCGCTGGCCCGAATACATCCCTGAACTGGTGTGGGTTTATAACAACTGGGTACATCGAGTCACCGGCTACACTCCATACTCGCTGCTGTTTGGCCGGGATGGCAAGGGAATCACAGAGGTGGAGTTAAATCCGGAAGAGGAACAACCATGGACGGGGGGTCTCCTCATGGGTCCGGAATCACCGGTATCAGCTGCAAACCCTGCACCGAATCGTCCACACAAAACTTCAGGACCTGGAACGCCCAGGGGTGTTGTGAGTTCATTTTCCCCTTCACCATTGAGGTCTGATGAACTCCCTCTTCTGGTGAAGGAAGGTAGTGAGGCTGATTACAAAGCACCTGAGCAGAATGATGATGACTGGGTGACTGGAATTGCTGACTGAATATAAGGCAGCCGACACCCTTCTGCCTTGCGGGTGATTTCTCTGAGGGATTCTAGGAGACCAGTCTGATTCCTGCTCCTCAAAAGCTAAGTTTTCTGCTCTGTTTTTTGCATTTGTGTTTTGGTTTTGTTTTGCCTTGTTTTTCTGGATTTCTGCCTTCCCCTGCTGGATGAGCTGAATTCCTTTTTGCTCTGTCTTCAGAAAATACCTGAGTACTGATATAGTCTTTTTGAAGCCTAGCGTCTTCAGGGCTTTTTTCCCTATCAGTCTGTTGGCTCTTGTTTTTTAGAGGGTTTTGGCGGATTGCAGACAGCAGCTTTTCTATTCTGTCCTATTTAGTTAGATTGGGCCCCATCATTTGCTCAGCCTATCTTTCTATCTGTGTGAGTGTTTTTTCATCTTGCTTCACCGTCATTATATGTTGGGGGCTGCCTATTGCTTTGGGGTCTGCTCTGGGGCAGTTTAGATTTCCCTTTCTGTCTTTAGGCTATGTAGTCCTCCGGCTGTGATCGAGGGGTCTAGGGCACCGTAGGAACCCCCCACGGCTACTGCTAGTTGTTGTTGTTAGGTTCAGGGTCTGCAATCCGATAGCTGCCAACTTCTCTGGTTTTCTGGACTTAGCTAGTATTTCTGTTTTTGCCTCCTACGGTGACTCATTCATAACACAGGCGGACTCCGCCTAAATCCATCGACCTCCAGGCCATAGATTGGCTACTCGTACGAGATCAGCACCCCCAAAGCAAGTTGGAACCCTGCTGGGAAGAAAGTCCCTATCGGGTGAGGCGCCGAGTAAGTCCTGATGGACCAGTGTACGAAATACAATCTGAAAAAGATGGGAACCACCCTACCCGCACTGTACACCGTAATATGTTACGACCCTGTACTTCCACCAATGCTGCAAGACCCGAGGCCCCTCCTCAGGTCTCAGAATCTCCGCCAGCAGTATGGGATGAGGACAACGAGGAAGACCCTCCATCGGTACAGACAGACCCTCCAAGAAATAATATTCCAGCGGACCCGGTCGACCCACCACCTTCCACCACCCCAGAGGACTCCACCACAGTCGAACCACGACGCTCCGAGCAGTCAACAGCTGGCAAACCCCCCAAACACTACGAACAGGATCAGTTCGTGTGGCAGCAAAAACTTTCGTCTCAAGAATCATAGAATTATAGAATCGTAGAGTTGGAAGGGACCTCCTAGGCCATCTGGTCCAACCCCCTGCTCAAAGCAGGATTCGCTAAATCATCCCAGTCAGATGTCTGTCCAGCCTCTGTTTGAAGACTTCCATTGAAGGAGAACTCACCATTTCTCATGGCAGCTTGTTCCACTCATTGATCACTCTAACTGTCAAAAAGTTTTTTCTAATATCTAATCTGTGTCTCCTCCCATTCCGTTTCATCCCATTGCTTCTAGTCTTTCATTGTGCAAATGAGAATAAAGTTGATCCTTCTATAATGTTACAGCCCTTTAGATATTTGTTGACAGCTATTAAGTCTCCTCTCAGTCTTCTCTTTTGCAAACTAAACAATCCCAAATCCTGCAACCTTTCCTCATAAGACAGGGTTTGCAGACCGGTCACCATTCTGGTTGCTCTTTTCTGAACTTGCTCCAGTATGTTGATGTCTTTTTTAAAATGTGGTGCCCAAAACTGGACACAATATTCCAGATGAGGTCTGACCAAAGAGGAGTAGAGGGAAACCGGCCCAAGACTCTCAAAGCCCTCGCCCGAGGACTGGTGAGCATACAGGATGGGGGAGTGTAAGAGAAGGCGTTCCCACTGTGTAGCCGGGCCGGAACCAAGGGCCACTGGCCGACTCCAGTCCGCGGCTGTGGCCTGCCCGTGGCCGCCACTGCCCAACTCCAGCCCGTGGCTGCGGCCTGCCCGCTGCCTCCCGCGGCCGCCACCGCCCGACTCCAACCCGCGGTTGCGGCTTGCCCACTGCTACCCGCGGCCGCCACAGCTCCACTCCAGCCCGGCATTGCGGCCTGCCACTGTGCCCGCGGCCGCCGCCTCTCCACTCCAGCCCATGGCAGCTGCCTGCCCGGTTGCGCCTGCGGCTGCCGCAGCTCCACTCCAACCCACGGCTGCGGCCTGCCCGCTGCCATCTGTGGCCGCTGCCGCCCGACTCCAGCCTGCGGCTGCAGCCTGCCCGCTGCCACACACGGCCCCCACGGCTCGGCTCCGGCCCCCGGCTGTGGTTTCTTTGCCGTGACCCGCGGCCACCGCTGCCCGTCCTCAGCTTGTGGCTGCGGTCTACACTCTCTAGTCCCCGGGCAACGCCGACCCGCCTCCGCCGGGAGGCACAACGCAGAGGAACTCTTCAGGGGCCTGCTGTGCCCCCGCTTCGTCTGGGCGTAGAAACGCCCGAAGTCTCCGCCAAATCCTAGTTGGCTGGGCCCAGCAGCTGGAAAGCCGAAGCAGCACCGAACACCACTCTGCCGGACATCAGAGAGGATAAGTGTCACATTGTAGTTAATACCCAGGACCCGTAGTCGGCCATGCCGCGGCCCTATAGTGACCGGTCTCGGCCGGGTAGTTGTGTTCGTGTTACCAGTGTATTCTTGTTTTGATCCCTGCGAGGATAACTGTTGTTAGCTTGTTGGTTACTCAAGATAGCCCCTATAGGCATACATATATATATAAAAGTTACATCTTAAGTTCATCCCGTCTCGTTGCTGCATCCTGCGTACCTGCGATTACTTCACGTCAACAATGCAACGGCCAAGATGATGCTCCATATGCCCAAAGACTCGAGCTAGAATAGATAATAATGGAAGGTGTATGTTCCAATAAGAGTTACAAGGCATCCGAAGTACAGTGGGTACGGAAAGTATTCAAGCCCTTTTAAAATGTTCACTCTTTGTTTCATTGTAGCCATTTGGTAAATTAAAAAAAAAGTTCATTTTTTTCTCATTAATGTACACTCTGCACCTCATCTTGACTGCAAAAAAATAGAAATGTAGAAATTTTTGCAAATTTATTAAAAAAAGAAAAACTAGATTTGCTCAAAGGGACGCAATGTATGCTTTCTAAAGCTCATCTAAGATTGTATAAAATTACCTCCAACAGTGCTGTCATTATGAAGGCTTTTCACCCTAACAATCATACTGCAGAATTTAGGGACTTGAGTCTAGGCTAGGACAATCCACCAGTACAGAGATCTGGGCTTGAGATGGAACTTGTTGAAAGACTTCTTTGGCATTCAGGTTAGTTGCGCGGAAAAACCATTTGCTTAATGTGGGGTTCTGTCACTGGTGAACAGTCTATCCACTTGGATTTGTTACATCCCTGACTACACAAAGCAAGCTTATGTTAAGACACTTCTCAGAGTCTATTAAGGACTGGGACGCACCACTGCCTGCTGATAAACAACTAATGTGGGAGGTCCTGGAGGGAATCTCTTTGTGCCATGAATAAGATCCACATAGCATGTTGCTACTGTGGCGCCCCTGAGGGTTCAGTCGCCACAGAGGTACTGCACCTCCTCCTGAGGTGTGGTACCCCACCATCCAGGTAAGGTGGAGACACCTGACCACGCTCCAACACCTGCATCCCACACAACATAGTAGTGTAGCAAAGCATCCTTTGGTGGCTCCCTGCTTGGAACACGAAGCGTGCTGGGAGGCGGGTGGAGTTTAGTTTTGCACCAAAAGAGCGGCAAGAGTGTAGGATTGGGTCAGTTTGTCACAGGAGTCTGATGAAGTCAGTCTGTGAGATAAGATCCCCGGAGTGAGATGGAGGAAGGAAGTGCTGCAGCCTACCTCAGTGACCTGGGTTCGCTGGCACAGGAAAGGAACATTGATAGAAAGCCTGACTCTCCATAAGAAGGAAAGGATTAGTACGGAACGTGAGGAGAAGAAGAGAACTAAGGATTAGGGTTAGAGGAGAACCCTTCCCAAGTTCTAAGCGCAAGGCCGGGGTCCGGTCCCCGAGGTGGTATGGATACTAATGGTCCTGCAGCAGACACCGGAGGAATAGAAGTTGTCACCACTTTATTCCCACACCAGATTTGGGGGCACAACAGCATCGTGAGTGAGCCGGGACTAGGTAATAAGCAGGCCCGGATTGGCAATATAACCATCCGGGCATTTTCCCGCTGGGCCGCTGTCATGTGGGCCGCGGGCGGCAGCGCCCGATCATCTGGCCGCTTGCCAGCTACTGCGGCCACTGTGGCTCCTGCCGCTGGCCCTCTGCGGGCACAGCGGTGATAGTTTCCAAGTTCCTCCCGCACTGCAGGGAGATAAGCCACCACGCACCCCATCCTCGCCGTAGCATGAGACCCCCCCGCAGCCACTCATAGTGTCGCTTGCCTTCTATGTTCGCAGGACCTGTGATGAGGTCACAGGAGGGGAGGAGTCAGGAGGTCACATGATCAGGAGCCTTTGTCCAGACCCCTAATCATGTGACCCCTGACTCCGCCCCTCCTGTGACCTCATCACAGGTCCTGTGCGCACAGCCTTGCCTCTTTGTGTCTGCAAGACTCTGCTGTGCTGTTGGCTGTTGTCATGGTGCTGGATGAGATAAGTATGTGTGGGGTCAGGAGGGGTTTACAGGGTAGATGTAGCAGGGCTGTATGTGTATGGGGTGTACGGAGCGGAGCCGGGGGTGTACTAGGTGTACGGAGCGGAGCCGTGTGTGTACGAGGTGTACGGAACAGAGCCGCGTGTACAAGGTGTACGGAGCAGAGCCGCGTGTACGAGGTGTACGGAGCAGAGCCGTGTGCGTATGAGGTGTACGGAACAGAGCCGCGTGTACAAGGTGTACAGAGCGGAGCCGAGTGTGTATGAGGTGTACGGAGCGGAGCCATGTGTACGAGGTGTACGGAACAGAGCCGCGTGTACGAGGTGTACAGAAAGGAGCCGAGTGTGTATGAGGTGTACGGAGCGGAGCCGCGTGTACGAGGTGTACAGAGCAGAGCCGTGTGTGTACGAGGTGTACGGAGCGGAGCCGCGTGTGTACGAGGTGTACGGAGCAGAGCCATGTGCGTATGAGGAGTACGGAACAGAGCCGTGTGTACGAGGTGTACAGAGCAGAGCCGAGTGTGTACGAGGTGTACAGAGCGGAGCCGAGTGTGTATGAGGTGTACGGAACAGAGCCGCGTGCACGAAGTGTATGAAGCGGTGCCGCGTGCACGAGGTGTATGGAGTGGAGCCGCATGCACGAAGTGTATGGAGCGGAGCCGTGTGTGTACGAGGTGTACGGAGCAGAGTCGCGTGCACGAGGTGTACGGAACAGAGCCGCGTGTACGAGGTGTACGGAGCAGAGCCGCGTGTACGAGGTGTACGGAGCAGAGCCACGTGTACGAGGTGTACGGAACAGAGCCGCGTGTACGAGGTGTACGGAGAGGAGCCGTGTGTGTACGAGGTGTATGGAGCGGAGCCGTGTGTGTACGAGGTGTATGGAGCGGAGCCGTGTGTGTACGAGGTGTACGGAACAGAGCCGCGTGTACGAGGTGTACGGAACAGAGCCGTGTGTACGAGGTGTACGGAACAGAGCAGTGTGTACGAGGTGTACGGAACAGAGCCGCGTGCACGGTGTATGGAGCAGAGCCGCATGCACGAGGTGTACGGAGCGGAGCCGTGTGTGCGAGGTGTATGGAGAGGAGCCGCGGGAGTACGAGGTGTACGGAGCGGAGCCGCGTGAGTACGAGGTGTACGGAGCGGAGCCGTGTGTACGAGGTGTACGGAGCGGAGCCGTGTGTACGAGGTGTACGGAACGGAGCCGCGTGTGTATGAGGTGTACGGAGCGGAACCGCGTGTGTTTGGGGTATACGGAGCGGAGCCATATGTGTACGGGATGTACGGAGCGGAGCCAAGTGTGTACGAAGCATACAAAGCGGACTTTTCCCACGGACACAGGAGTACACGGCGGAGCCCCGAGGAGCATTTTAAAACACACACGTGATGTTCCACCTGAAGTGATGTGCTTGAAGCTGACCGGAAATGAGATAATTTCTTGAGGAGATTGTAACAGAGCCAGGAATGCTTCAGATCCATCACCGTGTCCTCCGACAGCGCAGACAGCAGGATTGCCTTGAAATCGGGGATGCCGGCCATGTGAGCGGATCATGATATGTCCTGCATCGGGAGGCTCAGGTGGGCACTACAATGGGAGCCGGGCTGCTATAGTATCTTTATAGAATCTTTCTTTATTTCTTTCTCTCTTTTTCTTTCTTTCTCTGTTCTTTCTTTCTCTCTCTAATCTTTCATTTTTCTTTCTCTCTCTCTCTGTTCTTTCTTTCCTCTCTTTCTTTCTTTCTTTCTTTCTTTCCTTCTTTCTCTCTCTATTCTTTCTCTGTCTCTCTCTGTTCTTTCTGTCCCCTCTTTCTTTCTCTCTCTGTTCTTTCACTGTCTCTCTCTGTTCTTTCTTTCTTTTTTCCCCTCTTTCTTTCTTTCTTTCTCTTTTTTCTTTTTTCTCTCTCTCTCTCTGTTTTCTCTCTTCCTTAGTGCCAGTCAGTGTGCCCATAATGCCAGCCACTGTGCCCTCAGTACAAGTCAGTGTGATCAGCAGTGCTAAATGGGTGCGATTAGGCGTGGACATGGGTGTGACTAGTTGCGGAATGGGTGTGGCCGGGCGTGGCCTAAAATTTGCAGCGCCGCAGTCTTTGTCCCTCTTACCCTTCCTCAAAAGTTGGGAGGTATGATAGGGGCGGCTATGACCAGGGGGTCTGGTTGCCCAATGGATAGCAGTTCTGCCAGGAATTCTGTCACCGTGTGTACAAAAGGGGACAGAGCTTTGGGAGGAGTACTGTACCTAAAAGCAATAAATAGGACTGAGCTGAAATACTGGGCACAGCTGTGACTACATGTTATATAGTCGTGTTAATCTCCTCTCACTGCTTGTAACCTACAACTGTACAAAAATATTATATAGTCACCATGTGACTAGTGGGCCTGTGTAACTTCAAATGCCAGGGCTGAATTTTAGTCCCAGTCCGGCCCTGGTAATAAGGAGTCCCCGAAGCAGGCTACAGCTGTCTGCAGTACAAGTAGAGTTCATAGGAACATCTGACAGGAGGAACTCCAGTGTAACTCAGTACTGTGAGTACTTCACTAAAGGCGCAATAAGGGAGACGTTCAGAAAAGGCACATATGTTGGCGGAGTGTTGGAAAGGAGTACTTCATCTTGCCTGGAAGTTGGCTGAGCTCCTGACCCAGAGGACACGGCACGGATGCGGGCTCTTGTGCCACAACAGAGTGTGAGTAAAACTTTGGAACTACATGCCCTGGTGTCCTCCACTTATTCCTGCGTCAACCTGCTCGGCACTGCTACATCCCCCCCTGCGCCTGACACTACGCCATCTACGTGTCACTTCACCTACTCTGTCCTGGGACTACAGCCCTGCCTGTGGAGGGCTATAACATCATTGCTGCACCACACCATCTGTCCCAGAGGATCTGTCTGCAGCGTCGGCTTAACATCTTCATTGCCGAACACCACAGGTGGCGTCACGACTCATTCATTCATAAACTCTAATCATCATAAGCACACTGAACATTCCTCTTTTACAATGGGTGCCCAGGGCCACGGGCCGGGTCCCAGCTGCCGTGACATCTCCCATTGAAGATCATCGGGCCCAGTACCGAGTACCCCACAGCCCTGGGAGGGCGACCCATTACACTCCAGCATCCCTTGCTACGGGTCAAAGGTAAGCGATCCATATATTCTCTGATGCTTCTACTGAAGCTATTGCAGCTGTTGCCTATTTGAAGGTTATATACTCTAACAATGAAGCTCATGTTGGATTTCTATTTGGGATGGCTAAATTTGCTCCTAAACCTGAGCACACCATACCCAGACTTGAACTTTGTGGGGCTATAATAGCTGTAGAGATCACAGATTTCATACAGAGCAAACTAACTATTTCCGTGGATGACCCAAGATTCTATACAGACAGCAAGGTTGTTCTGGATTACATATATAGGCAGACAAAGTGTTCTGCGTCTATGTCAGTAACTGCATTGAAAGGATCAGGAAATCTTCTAAACCTGAGCAATGGCAGTACGCTCTATTCCATCTTTCCCTTGCTAACCTTGCTTCTAGGCCAGAGCCTGTTGGTGCTTTTGCAAATTCTTCATAGGTAACAGGACCGGAGTTCCTTCTTGACCAGTTTGAAGAAACTACCAATGAAGATAACCTTCAGAATCTAGATATTGATCCAGAGATCTGTCCTGATGTCACCACCCCCATTGCCAATTGATGTCAGCACCCAATCCCCAAATCCAAAGAGAAGGTTTGAATGGGCGGACATCGATTTGAAAGCTTATCCAGATGGTCAAGGCTTGTTTGCGCCATCACCTCTGGAACCTGAACTTAGAACTTTCTAGGAACCTTCAGACCCCTTAAGACACTCATCTAATTGCACTGGAATTCGAACCATTGGATTACAATGAGATTGGAGACAGTTTGACCTAGTGCTACTTCTCCAATCCTAAGGTGGGCTATCCACTGGATTATTCCAGGAAGTTGTTATAGACATTTGTCTACCTCATTCATACATTGTTATTGTTATTGTTGCTTTGCATGCATTGTTTTTGTCTTTCAGGTTGAGGTATCCTTTAGTGAACTTCAGGAAAACATCTCCACTTCAAGACAGTTAATAAAGTGAAATCCAAGGATTTCAGACTGGGAGTGTGCTGTTCAGCTAACCGTCTGCAAAGACTTTCAACCATTACAGGGACATTTGTTTAATGCATTATGGTTTACTTTATTCATTATCATATATAGATATTATGGCTACAGTGTTTGTTGTACTTTGCAGGCATTGTTATAATATGTTGTTCATGTATTATGGCTGTGATTCCCATACTGCTTCTCCCTCTGCAACTCCTCCTATCTTGTTTCCTCACATTCTTTCTGCTGATTTAGTGCCGTATTGCAGCTCATGAATCAAGTCTGAAGAGAGGATTATCCTGTTATGTCTACTCTCCATCCTCCATATATTACCTCATCTTCTTCTCTTCATCTTCCCTGACATCCTACCCCATCTCATCAAGGTACTGTGAATAAAAGTGATTAAAGTTTATCACTGCATTGTCCTTCCTGGATCAACCATGTGCAGCTGGTCATGCATAGGAGGGAAGGTTAGCGAGAAACGTTATCTGCCATTGCTTGTATAGAGATCCGTGCTCAAATCCCTCTGACATGTCTCACATATGTGCATCGGTGGCAGAATAGTCTCCAAAACATAGAGCAAATGTCAATCTTTCAAGTAGTTTTTCTCTGCAAATTCCACCCTGGTTTTGTCATACAAACACTATTGCAAAATATTGACCACATACTGACGTCTGAATGAGGCCTAATACTCTAAACTCTTTGGTTCTCTATAAGTGCATTTTACAAACTACAGCAAAAAGCAGCGATATTTTGTTTACCACTAGTAATCTCAATGCAGTCCTGCAATAACCATAAGTGTGCAGACAAAATAATGTACATTGCAAAAATTGCTGTGATGCTAATGATACTAATAAATTGCTTTGTCATTCCTAAAATTCCATTTTAAGGACAAAATTGGACGAACGTATAAATCAGACCGGGATTGGACCACAATGCACAAACTGGCCGGTGGCTCTCCGGTCCAGAGCGTGATACCTGCATAGAAATATTTGAAGTCATAGCTTCTGTACTGGTACCCCAATCTTGGATAACTATATTCACCTACATACTCGGCTCCAACTTTTGCAGCAAGCAATGAAAATGCTCTTTAAGAATTTACAAGCATTACATTGGTCTCATCCTAGCGAAAAAATACAGATAAATGAACTCTAGAAAGCTTTGTTACTACATGATATGTAGAACCAGAAAACATCAATATTGCTAATGAATGTTTCAGGAATTTCTTGATAAGTGAAACATTAAATCTACTTCAAATAACTTTTTTTGTTTAGATGCTGAAATAATGAGATATTGATTACACTGTGTATTGTAGTTACAGCACATACAAATGCTTCGCACTAAATTAGAATATCATCAAAAAGTTCATTTATTTCAGTTCTTCAATGCAAAATGTGAAACTCATATATTATATAGAGTCATTACAAACAGAGTGATCTATTTCAAGTGTTTATTTATGTCAATGTTGATGATTATGGCTTACAGCCGATGAAAACCCAAAAGTCATTATCTCTGTAAATTAGAATACTTCATAACATCAGCTTGAAAAATGATTTTAAAATCTGAAATGGTGACCTACTGAAATGTATATTCAGTAAATGCACTCAATACTTGGTCGGGGCTCCTTTTGCATCAATTACTGCACCAATTCGGCGTGGCATGGAGGCGATCAGCCTGTGGCACTGCTGAGGGGTTATGGAAGCCCAGGTTGCTTTGATAGCAGCCTTCAGCTCATCTGCATTGTTGGGTCTGGTGTCTCTCATCTTCCTCATGACAATACACCAACTTTTTAATGATATTCTAATTTTGTGAGAAGCACTTGTAGTTCCATAGTTCCATATGTACCAAAGAAAAGAAACATCTATAATAAAAAATCTTGTTTTGAGCTAACAATGCAGAGTTCATATATAATGTGACATATACATACATATATAATGTGTTCTTAGCCACCATTAAAGAGGACCTTTCACCAGGCCAATAGTAGCTCGTTTTTGCTCTTATTTTATTCCTACTGCTCCCACAGTATGTTGTTTTTTTTTGTTTTTTTTACAGAGAGATTGTCTGTTTTATTTAATGCTATTTTGATGATTTTACCAGGGGGCAAGACTCATAGGGTAATTATGCAGGGCAGCCTACTGAGATGTTCTGAGAGTCCTGTGACCCCGCCGCATTGAAAAGAACATAAAAATTAGACCTAAATGAAAATATCTGTATCTCTAGAAATGTATGGTGGGCTTAAAAAAAGATTATTCTGTGGAGGAGTAGAGATATAATATGAGCAAAAACTGGCCATTTTGGGTCTGGTGACAGGTCCTCTTTAAGGGGGTGTCCTCTACATCTCAAATATTACTTTATGTAATTGGTAATTATCAGCCTAAAGCTAGGGTCACACTAGCATATAGCACAGCCGAGTGCTACGTGATCAAGCATTGCCTAGCACTCGGCCCATTGCTATTCTATGGGGCAGCTCTCATCTGCGATTATATTCTCATGCCGATTCGGCATGAGAGAACAATTACTGCATGCTGCGATTGTCAGTGAGACTCTGCTCACTCTCACCCGTACAATTGTATAAGTGCGTGTGAAACATAGGACTGCACTCGGATGTCACCCTGGAAGTCATACTTTACCATTCAGGGAGTTTGGTGGGCTATTTTAATTCAACATGCCTGATTTTGACATGGAAAATTCAAAATGCCCCTATGCAAAATAGATGGCCAGCCATTCATTTTGGGTCTGGCTGTCTGTAATCGGGGCTTTAACCAATTCATAACCAGGCCATTTTTCCCTGCTCCTGATCCGGCAAATTCGCACATTTTAGCGACTCTAAAAAATGCTCACTTTCAAATATTAATATAATGTTTACCTCTTTTTTCCCCTCAATAAATTGGGCTTAATTTTTATATCATATTTATAATTTTGTTTGCTAATATTGGGAAGAAGATAATGGACCACAATTGACTGCTATAAACATTTTAAATTACCGTAGACATTTTTTTTTTGTTGAGTACGGTGCTAGAAAAAGCGACTCAGACTGGCGGTGTTATTTTGTTTTGTTTTACTTATTTTTTTCATCATGCTTTTTATTTATTTATTTATTTTTTATTTATTTTGAACACTCAGCCTCCCGTAAAGTCTTAGGTTGTGTGCCCACGTTGCGTTTTTTAAGCGTTTTTGAAGCGTTTGTGCCGGATCAGACGCTTCAGAAACGCTTAAAATAAGCTTCCCATTCAATTTAATGCATTTTTGGCTTTTTGTGCCAATGCATTCATTTTTTTCCGCTCAGAAAACGCTTAGCGGCTAAAAATGCAGCATGCTCATTATTTTCCGCATAGGTCCGTGTTTTTAGATGTTTCCAAGCGTTCCAGAAACCGTGCGGAAAAAACTTTTTTTTAAGCGTTTTAAAACGCTAATGTGGGCACACAGCCTTATAAGACCTTTAGGAGGACATTTAAACATATTAACCCCTTAACCCCCTGGCCATTTTTCGTTTTTGCGTTTTCATTTTTTGCTCCCCTTCTTCCCAGAGATATACCTTTTTATTTTTCGGTCAATATGGCCATGTGATTGTTTTTTTGTGGGATAAGTTGTACTTTTGAACAACACCATTGGTGCAATTCCACATTTGTTTTTTTATTTTTTTTCCATGTTCGCTAACTGCTAAAACTGACCTGCCATTATGATTCTCCAGCTTATTACAAGTTCACAGACACAAAACATGTATAGAATATTTTTATTTAAGTGGTGAAAAAAACAGAACCTACATTCTTTTTTTTTTTTTTTAAATGGGCATATTTTTTTATGCGCCGAGCTGACATTTTTATTGATACCATTGTGATGTAGATACAATCTTTTGATCGTCCATTATTGCACTTTATTACAATGTCGTGGCGACCAAAAAAAGTAACTCTGGCGTTTTGATTTTTTTTTCGTTATATGACATTTAGCGATCGGTTTAATTATTTTTTAAGATTGATAGATCAGGCGATTCTGAACACGGCGATACCAAATATGTGTATATTTGATTTTTTCATTGTTTTACTTTGAATGGGGCGAAAGGGGGATGATTTGAATTTTTATATATTTTTAATTTTTTTAAAACATTTTTTTTACTTTTTACGGACCATGAGGCAGCGCTCAAAGCAATCTGGCAACGACAACCATAGATGTCTGCTGCAGACCTCTGGTTGTCATGCTGACCCATTGGTGACCCGCGATCTTTTGATGAGGTCACCGATGGGCGAGATTAGTGACGTGCTTCAGAGATTGCCAGCGGCATTTAACTAGTTGACAGCCAAGGGTGGATCGCGGTTCCACCCGCGGCTGTTGCAGGCACATGTAAGCTGTATAGATCAGCTGTCATGTGCTCGGAAAGGTGCGGGCTTTGGCGATAAGGGGGAATCCGACATGTGGCTACTATTATGCCACATGTCAGAAAGGGGTTAATACATTTGCTTATTGCTGATTTCCCCTATAACTGGGGCTGATATATTAGCCCCATTTTCTGGAGAAAATACAGTCTGTTCTCTGCACAGCAGAGTTCTCTGGATTTCCTAGGACCCGGAAGTTATTGTTCTCTCCATACACCCAGAGATCATGTGATGTTTAGGTCTGGAAGAGGAAGCACTGTCAGCTGTTCAGCACTGTGTATGCAATGATCGAGAAGGTAGACATGATAATAATTAATGAAAGCCCTGCCCCCAGAGTTGCACAATGTGTTCATCAACTCTAATATGCAAAATGTCACTGCAGAACAAAACGGGGAACACCCGATGATTATAGTCTATGGGTGGTCCTAAAACAGTTAATTGAACTCTGAACATAAACTCCTCACTTAATCTTTTCCTTTCTCATCACAATCTAAAACTGAGAAATATATAAAGAAACTTTTGTGTTTCTGGGGAGCTCAGACATGTCATCCTGCCACATACCCATTTTCCTCGTAATTGTCCTGTTCTTAGTTAGACAACTGGCTGCAGAAAAAAACTATTTCACTGCCCTGTCTTTTGACTATGGTTTTAAGTCAGTGACCAGCCAAAAATGGAACTAATTGGCAGGAGATTAGCCCTTGTGTTCTCATGTTCTCTATACGTTTTCTGCAAAAATGATTGTTTCTGGATATTTTCAGTATTAACCAAAAAAAGAAGTGGCAGGAGAAAAACAAAAGTCACCAAACATGTGGAATTAAGGGGATCTCTGAAAAGGGAATTGGGAGGTTTCCGAGAATTCCCTTTGAAGTATCTACAATCAATGTTGGTTTCGGGAGCCATGTCATCTGCTGGTGTAGGTCCACTGTGTTTTATCAAGACCAAAGTCAATGCAGCCGTCTACCACAAAATTTTAGAACACTTCATGCTTCCCTCTGCCGATAAGCTTTTTGGAGATGGAAACCAATACCTGGTTTACAAACAACAGTATCACTGTGCTTGATTGGCCAGCAAACTTGTCTGACCTAAACCCGCATTGTCACCTTGTCGATGGTGGGACGGCTTTTATGCTATGTTTGATCAAATACAGTATTAGTAAGAACTCTGTATGATTTAAATGCACTTTTGCTTTTTACTTATTTAATTATAGCAGGGTTTTTTTCATTTTGTCTTTTGTAGGTTTTGTCAAGAGCAAGATGAGAGACACCAGACACAACAATGCAGATAAGCTGAAGGCTGCCATCAAAGCAACCTGGGCTTCCATAACACCTCAGCAGTGCCACAGGCTGATTGCCTCCATGCCACGCCGCATTTATGCAGTAATTGATGCAAAAGGAGCCCCGACCAAGTATTGAGTGCATTTACTGAACATACATTTCAGTAGGCCAACATTTCGGATTTCAAAATCATTTTTTCAAGCTGGGGTTATAAAGTATTCTAATTTACTGAGATAATGACTTTTGGGTTTTCATTGGCTGTAAGCCGTAATCATCCACATTAACAGAAATAAACACTTGAAATAGATCACTCTGTAATGACTGTATATAATACATGAGTTTCACTTTTTATATTGAAGAACTGAAATACGGTACATAAAAATGATACCCTCAGGAACAAGAAAGAGAAACAAATACTGTTGTGGCGTTCAATTTTGATTCAACTCTATGACACTTCCCTAACCTCGCCCAGTCTCTCATATGCCCATACAGAATTATTGCAACTAGTGATGCCCATTAATATTCCTACACAGTATGATTCAGCATTCATGGTCCTTTCAGTACATTACTCCACCCATAATGTGTGACCTCCGCACAGTATTATTTATTATTTTTACTTATATAGGACCATCATATTCCACAGCACTTAACAAATGTTATGCCTCTCGCACAGTCCCTACACATACAGTGGTATGTGAAAATTTGGGCAAACCTTGGTCAAAATTACTGTTATTGTGAATAGTTAAACAAGTTGAAGATGAAATGATCTTTAAAAAGACTAAAGTTAAAGATGACACATTTCCTTTGCATTTTAGGCAAAAAAAAAATTATATAGTCATTTTTTATATTTTAAAAATTACATAAAGTTCAAATAGGGGACTGTTAGGACCATTGTAAAATCTTCAGCTTGCTACTTTTGAGGTAATCTATTATGGATTTTGTTGTATGTTTAGGAATAGGATCGTTATCCATTTGCAGAAGCCATCATTTTTTCAACTTCAGCTTTTTTAAAAGATGGTGTTATGATTGCAACAAGAATTTGTTGAACTTTCATTGAATCCATTATTCCTTCTACCCGTGAAATGTTCCTCTTGCCATTGACTGCAGCACAACCTCAAAGCATGACTGATCCACCGCGATGCTTGTTGGTTGTTGATATGCTCTTTTCCTGAAATTCTGTGCCTTTTTCTTCAAACATACCTTAGGTCAGAGAGGTCCGGCGCCTGCGCACTGCAGTACTCTGCTCTGCCCTCAACAGAGCAATACGCCTGCGCAGGAGCCGCGATGGGAAGCAAAGAAGAGGACGTCATCGCTAGAAGATGGGAGGCGTCAGACCCGGACGGCGACACCCACCGGACCGGACCGCCCCTCACCTGAGCATAATATAAATTATTTTTCTTAACTTTCAGGTTACATCGGGGCTTATCTGCAGCGTTACAGAATTCTGTAGATAAGCCCCTGATGGCGGTGGCCGCATCTTATATGCGAAAAAATAGGTGACAGATTCCCTTCAACACCATAGATGCAGAATTTGGAGTTGGCCTCCTCATCTTAATGGTTAAACAGAGAGAGGTGTCTCCTTGGCACCCCTGAGGGTTCAGTCGCCACAGAGGTACTGCACCTCCTCCTGAGGTGTGGTACCCCACTATCCAGGTAAGGTGGAGACACCTGACCACACTCCAACACCTGCACCCCACACCACAAAGTAGTGTAGCAAAGCACCTTCGGCAGCTCCCTGCTTGGAGTGTAGCATAGCACCCCTTGGTGGCTCCCTGCTTGGAACACAAAACGTGCTGGGAGGTGAGTGGCGTTTAGTATACATAAAAGAGCGGGAAGAGTTGAGTTCAAGGCAGTCAGTCACTCATTCAGCCAGTGAGTGAGGATGTAGAAGGACAGAGAGTGAGACAGAGAAGATCCCCGGGAGAGGGATGGGAGAAGGAAGTGCTGCAGCAGGCCACAGTGATCTGGGTCTGCTGGCACATGAAAGAGACAAAGAAAGGAAGCTTGATTCTCCATTGGAAAGAAGGATTAGCACGGAACGTAAGGAGAATAGAGGAACTAAGGAACAGGGTTGGAAGAGAGAACCCTTCCCGAGTTCACAGCGCAAGGCCGGGGTCCGGTCCCCGAGGTTGACCGGATACTAATGGTCCTGCAGCAGACACCGGAAGAATAGAAGTAGTGACTGTATTATTCCCACACAAGACTTGGGGGCACAACAGCAACATAATAGTGAGCCGGGACTTAGTAGCAAGGAGTCCCCGAAGCAGGCTACAGCTGTCTGCCGTACAAGTAGAGTTCATAGGAACATCTGACAGGAGGAACTCCAGTGTATCTCAGTACTAGGAGTACTTCATTCAAAGGCGCTTTAAGAGGAGACGTTCAGAAAAGGCACATATGTTGGAGGAGTGTTGGAAAGGAGTACTTCATCTTGCCTGGAAGTTGGCTGAGCTCCTGACCCGGAGGACACGGCACGGATGCGGGCACCTGTACCTGCAACAGACTGTGAGTAAAGCTTTGGAACTACATGCCCTGGTGTCCTCCACTTATTCCTGCGTCAACCTGCCCAGCACTGCTTCATTCCTTGCGCCTGACACTACACCATCTACGTGTCACTTCATCTACACTGCCCTGGGACTACAGCCCTGCCTGTGGAGGGCTATAACATCACTGCTGCACCACACCATCTGTCCCAGAGGATCTGTCTGCAGCGTCGGCTTACATCTTCATTGCCGAACACCACAGGTGGCGTCACGAATCACTTATAAACTTTCACACTGCAACAACTTCCTTTTACAATCGGCGTCCGGGGCCACGGGCCGGGTCCCAGCTGCCGTGACATCTCCCATTGAAGCTCATCGGGTCCGGTACCGAGTACCCCACAGCCCTGGGAGGGCGACCCATCTCCGTTACTCTATTGTGCCAAAAGCAAGATCTACTTCGCTGCCCATCAAATTTACAGTCACAGACATACTGTAATGCACTGTAATACAGGATATGAAAGGCTGAATTCCCTTACTTAGAAAAAAGAAAGAAAAAGTCTGCAAAGTGTTTAGTATTACCTCATCTGCAATGGCCATACATCATAATGATTGCATTTATGCTGCATTGTGAGCACGGGGAAAAATGACGAAATTGCTATATTTTGTTCATTCTGCTTCCAAAATTCCCAACAAAGGTGATCAAAGTATCAAAATGGCACCACTGAAAATTACAAGTCATTCTGCAGAAAAAAAACCAAGCCCACACAGCTTTACCAATAGAAAGGTTAAGATGTAATGAATCATTTAATGCAGCAACCCTAAATTAGTGCCATTTAAAAATACAGTTTATCCTAGAAAAAGAAGCACTGATATGCTACAATAAAAAAAAAGTTGTGGTGTTTGAAATGTTGAGATTAAAAAAAAAAAAAAAAAAAGAAATTGCTGCATCATTAAGTACCAATCTAGGTTGCATCCTTAAATGGGTTTTCAGGTTTCAGAAAACCCGTCCCACGGCCCAGTTTGTTTAAAAAATCTTTACTCACCCTACCCAGGTCCAGAGCTGAGTGTCTACCATTGTTTCCAGAGTCTGCAGAACTGACGTCATGTTGACACTGCTGCAGGCAATTAGTGAGCTCACTGATGTCAATGCTGCAGACAATGACAAACACTTGGCGACAGGATCAAGACAAGGGGTAGGCGGGGTTGGCACCTGCCTAGGGCGCCACCTTCTGCCTACCTGAAGGGGCGCACTTTGAAAAAAAATTGCTGAATGTCTGTGGTTGCCCGGTATCTTCCTACAGCCACAGACATTCAGTACAGTCATGACAAGGGAGCGGGCAGAGAGGGGAGCATTCACTGACACTGCTCACACCACTCTCTGCCTGTACCCCGGCCGTGGTTCCCTCCCCCATTCAATTGTATACTTGTCTATCCGCCGGGCTCTCCAGCAAAATGCAGGCCACTTGAAGAAAGCACACACAGGGGTCGTCGAGTGAAGTGATATAGTGACATCATTGCATCATCCAGTGTCCACTGCTGCACGGTGTACGGGAGCCGGGATTAGGTGAGTTTGAAAAAAATAAAATGAGGGGCTGTGCAGATGGAAAGGTATAAAATGAGGGTAGGGCTGTGCTGATGGGGGAAATAAAATGAGGGTAGGGCTGTGCTGATGGGGGAATAAATAGAGGAGCTATGCAAATGGGGGAATAAACCGAGGGGCTGTACAGATGAGAGGAATAAAATGAGAGGCTGTGCAGGTGGAAGAATAAACTGAACGGCTGTGCTGATGGGGAGGAATAAATTGAGAGGCTGTGTTGATAGGGGAATAAACTGAGGGGCTGTGCAGGGGGGCATAAAATGAAAGGCAGTGCGGGGGGACATGAAATGAGGGGCTGTGCGGGATATTAGGAGATTGTGTGTTTGGGCCATGAAATGAGGGGCTGTGAAGGGGGGAAAAGTAAAGTATATGAGAAGCTGTGGTGACAATGCTGCATATGTGGCAGTAGAGGTAATTATTCTGGGGGTTGTGGTGACCATACTGGATAGGGGGCTGTGGTGAATATTACAGTGGGTATGGAAAGTACTCAGACCCCTTTAAATTTTTCACTCTGTTTCATTGCAGCCATTTGCTAAATTCAAAAAAGTTCATTTTCTTCTCATTAATGTACACTCTGCACCCCATCTTGACTGAAAGAAAACAGAAATGCAGACATTTTTTCAAGTCATCTAGAGTGATCTATTTCAAGTGTTTATTTCTGTTAATGTTGATGATTTTTAAATCCAAAATGTTGGCCTACTGAAATGTATATTCAGTAATTGCACTCAACACTTGGTCGGTGCTCCTTTGGCATCAATTACTGCATCAATGAAGCGTGGTGTAATAATTGCAGGTACGCGGGATGCAGTGACAAGGCGGGAGCCGGAGTGAACTTAGAATGCAACCTTTATATATAGGGGCTATCTCGAGTAACTAGCAAGCTAACAACAGTTATCCTCGCAGGGATCCAAACAATAATAGACAGGTAAATGTAGGGGAAGTGGACTGACCTACGGACCTGTCTGCAGCAGGAGGGTAAATGTACAGTGCGCTTGATGTGGACTGCTGGATATGAAGTAGGGAGACACCTAGAAATAGGAGAAGGAGGTGAAGTACTGGGTTTGGCCACTAGCGGGAGACCAAGGACAGCAGAAACAGAAGACTGTGTAATACTGTAGTTTGGCCACAAGATAGCAGCAGAGAGCAGTGAGAAATGGGCTTTACATCAGCTTAAGGCTACGAAACCGTAGAGTCATGGGGGGGGTAATTTACAGGAGCTCTAGAGGGGAATTCCCAGAGAGAGGGGCTATAAGAAGGGGTAGAGAGTTCCAGAAGGAGCCAGTCCAGGGAGAGGAGCTCAGGAGAGGAGAAGACTGAAGGGAGAGATGGACAGAGAAGAAGCTCTAGAAGGGACTGAGGAGGAAGACAGTCAGGGGGGGTGGCCCTGACAGGAGAGCTGAAGGACAGAGAAGGCCCCGGGGGTACCAGACGGACATACTCAGATGGGTGAAGCGCTGTGGTGGTAGGCCTAGGGCAGCCACAGTGAAAGAGCTGCGAGGGACGTCAATTAGGAAAAGGAAGAAAGTGAAGGTATCCGGGCTTGTGTGCGGAAGTTGTCGTGCAGCTGCTGTGTGGTGCTGTGGTCGTCGAGAGGACGGCCAATAAAGAGGACTTGTTGAACGCACAACGGTGTCTGTCTCAAGTCTGTCTGCGGCAGAGGAAGGACCACCCCCCAGTCGGCACACGTACCTACATTTGGCGTAGTCAGCAGGATCATCGCCGCCAATACACCAACTTCAGCGGTAAGCCTGCACCGAAGATCCAAAGGACCCAAGCTGAACGGGTTGAAGATTCCCCCCTGCGGATTACTAAAATTGGACTGTGACCAGGATTGTTGGTTTTCATCAGGCGGACCCGGAGTGGAAAAGGACTTGGCAGGATGGCTGTGGCATACCAGCGCCTGACAGAATCACAGGAGTTTGCAGCTAGTTTGGACAATCTGGGACTATGGCGAACCCGCCCCTGGGAGAGCAGCGTAGAGCTGGAGACAGCCGACCCCTCTTGCTGGACCCTGGAAGATGGGTTGAGAGGCTGACCAACGCCCCACCCAAGAACGGGAGTGGCCCAGGTGGAGAGGCTGGGTGCAGCTGCTTGGCGCCATTGAGCTTCTGGACATCGGATGAGATGCGACGCTGCAGCTGCCATGGCCTCGGACGCCTGGAATGGAAGTGGCGGCAGGAGATCGAGTCCCGTCAGAAGAGCTGCCCCTGGGAGCCACTGTCTGTACCCCAGACGCCTATCAAAGAAGAGGAGCGACCCCGGACCCTGCTGAAACGGCCGCTGAAAGAGCCACCACGGAGTCCCCCCCGCAGAACCATCGGGCCTGGAGGCTGGCCCTGCCGGACGACAGGGTGAAGACCATCAGCTGCTGGAGGAGCTGCGGCATTGGGGAAGGTGAGCGTTCCCCCGACCCAGCCGGTGGCACCGCAGCCAACTCCCGCCCCCAGCCTCATGCACGAGCCAGGCCCCGCCATCGGCCCCCGGCCTCCCCGCTCGGCCTCCTGCCCTCCAGCGACCTCTGCTCCGGATGACTCCGTGACCCAGATGGGGCCGAACAACGCCCCCGCCAGTGACCGTGAGCCCCCCGCCCGGCAGCGCCACGTACCGCGTTGCCGGCGCAGAATAGACCCGAGGCGACTCCTGCCGCGCTCCACACCCTGGCGGCGGCCTATCCATCTAGGCCTGTTGCCGCCACGATCCCACTCCAGTTTGCCGCTGTGGCCGGGTCGCCAGCCTCCACGGCCTACTCGCTGACAGCCGCGGCCGCAGCGGCTTCGTCTTCAGCCTCAGCTGTGGCCTACTCCGCGGCCGCTCCAGCTCCACTCATCGTGTCGGCTGCGGCCTACCCGCTGATGATCACGGCCGTCTCTGCCCCACACAAGGTCCCCGTTTTGGCCTATGCGGTGACATCCGCGGCCGCCTCTGCCCCGCTTTCGACACTGCCCGCTGCCCGCTCGCTGGGCTCTGCGGCCTACACCGGGCCTTCCGCCTGGGTTGCTGAAGTCATCGAACAGAAGAAGGCCAAAGAGCGGGTAGTTTGGGTGCTTCTGCATGAGAAGGGGGAGGCATCCATGTCTATCCCCCGGTCGATCGGGCGGCTCGTGTATACCAACACCGCAAAAGGCTATGAATTTATCCGGGACACCGCAACCGGCCACAAAGTATACCTCAACGTGGCTTCCATCAAGCATGGGCGGGCTCTGCGGGAGGGAGACCTGGTCTCCTACTACAAGGAGTACTGCCCCCGCGGCTACTATGCTGTGGCAGTCATCGCTTACCCAGAGGGGTATAAGCCCCCAGAAAAGAAGAGGACTCCTGGGTCTCGGGCACCAGAGACACTCTGGGCCCAGGACAGTTAAAAGCATCCCGGGGACTTCACGGCTGTGGAGTTCCCTGCTGTTGGCGAAACATCGGCCGTCAGGAGATGGCCCGGAGAATCCTTAAAAAATGGACTGCCGGGACTGCTGTGCGCCGTTGCACGGCCTGGGGACAGTTTTACGTCCTCCAAATGGGGTAAAATATGCCCACTCCTGATGTGGCGGGGATGCATGTGGGGGGTGCTTCCCTCAAAGGAAGGGGGAGCACTAATGTTTACATTTTGCTTAGAAATAAGAAAGTTTAAAGTGTTATGCTTTACTTAAAAATGCTTGAAGTAAAGAAAATTTAAAGTGATAGTATTAAACGTAGGATGGTTAAAATTATGTATAGTATGTATAGTTAGTTTGAAATGTTGTTTGCATAAAAAATAGAGAGGTTCAACACGTCCCGGGTACTAGGTAGAAGAGAAAACCGCCGACCATGACTGACTTAACTTGAAGGGACAAGGAAACTGGTGGGATTGAAAAAGACATCGGTCCATAGATCAGGTCCTGAGTACCACGAACACCCCAAAAAGGAAAGAGGGTAGCGAACTGTGACTTAGAAAGTTAAAAGTACTCGGTCAACTTGCTACAAATTGAAAAAATGATGTTGAAGGTGAGAAAAGTGGGAGGGTGCGCTCCCGTTGAGAAATCCGGATGGTCCTATTCCAACCCCAAAGAAATTCTCAGAGGAGTATGCACCGGCAGGTAGCCATAGCTACCCAGAGCATGACGGTCCCCGGTCTTGTTTGGCTCCCCAAGTGTCATGGGCCTTGCCAAATGACCGGTCAGACAAAGGTGGGGAAGCTTCAGACAGAAAACGACAGAGACGAGATTGTACTGTCAAGGACAACAATGGTAAAAGGCAGGGGGAGTGTAGGGGAGGTGGACTGACCTATGGACCTGTCTGCAGCAGGAGGGTAAATGTACAGTGTGCTTGACGTGGACTGCTGGATACAAAGGTGGGAGACAGCTAGAAATAGGAGAAGGAGGTGAAGTACTGGGTTTGGCCACTAGGGAGAGACCAAGGCCAGCAGAAACAGAAGACGGTGTAATTCTGTAGTTTGGCCACAAGATGGCAGCAGAAAGCAGTAAGAAAAGGGCTTTACATCAGCTTAAGGCTACGAAACCGCAGAGTCATGGGAGGCAGAGTTACAGGAACTCTAGAGGGGAATTCCCAGAGAGAGGGGATATAAGAAGGGGTAGAGAGTTCCAGAAGGAGCTAGTCCAGGGAGAGGAGCTCAGGAGAGGAGAAGGCTGAAGGGAGAGATGGACAGAGAAGAAGTTCCAGAAGGGACTGAGGAGGAAGACAGTCAGGGGAGTGGCCCTGACAGGAGAGCTGCAGGACAGAGAAGACCCTGGGGGGTACAACAGGCTCCTGAAAACTTCCTCTGCGTTGTGCCTCCCGGCGGAGGCGGGATGGCGGTGACTGGGGCCCTGGACGTGTAGGCCTCATCCGCAGGCTGAAGTTGGGCAGTGGCAGCCGTGGGTGGCAGCGGGCAGGCCGCAGCCGCAGGCTGGAGTCGGGCAGTGATGGCCGTGGGCGGCGGTAGGCAGGACGCGACCGTGGGCTGAAGTCAGGCAGCAGCCACGGGTGGTGGCAGGCGGGCCGTGACTACGGGCTGAAGTCGGGCAGCGGTGGACAGGCCGCAACCGCGAACTGGACTCGGGCTGTGGCGGCCGCGGGTGGCAGCAGGCAGGCACGACCGTGGGCTGAAGTGACGGGAGCGGGGCCCAGGTCGTTCGGTCGGTGTTCCCCTGCTGAGCTGCTCGGTGTTGTCTCTTCCCTAACTGTGGTGAGTCCCCCTCCAATCTCTCTGGTCGCCGCTCACTCCTTCTGGCTCTGGCTCTCTGGTGTCACCTAGGCTTCCTGCTCCTTCCCTCCCACTCTGCCGAGTGCCCCCTGCTGGCGTTCTCAGTTCCTTTTATACCTGCTCCGCCTCCACTCCTTCTAGAACTGTCTCTGGTCCGTCCTCTAATTATGTCCCCCGGAAACAGTTTCCCTGGGAACCTTGTGACAGTCTACTTGGTTCCGGTCCGGTTACACCGTGGGAACTCTCCCTCCTACAGTGGCATGGAGGCGATCAGTCTGAGGTGTTACAGAAGCCCAGGTTGCTTTGATAGCAGCCTTCAGCTCATCTGCATTGTTGGGTCTGGTGTCTCTCATCTTCCTCTTGATATTACCCCATAGATTCTCTATGGGGTTAAGGTCAGGAAAGTTTGCTGGCCAATCAAGCACAGTGATACTATTGTTTTTAAAATGTCCATCTCCAAAAAGCTTTCTGGCAGAGGGAAGCATGAAGTGCTCTAAAATTTCCTTGTAGACGGCTGTGCTGACTTTGGTCTTGATAAAATACAGTTGACCTACACCAGCAGATGACATGGTCCCCCAAACCATCACTGATTGTGGAAAATTCACACTAGACCTCAAGCAGCTTGGATTGTGTGTCTCTCCACTCTTCCTTTAGACTCTGGGACCTTGATTTCCAAGGTCTAGTGTGAAGTATCTACAATTAATGATGGTTTGTGGAACACATGTCATCTGTTAGTGTAGGTCCACTTTGTTTTAGCAAGACCAAAGTTAGTGCAGCCATCTACCAGGAAATTTTAGAGCACTTCATGCTTCCCTCTGCCAAAAAGCTTTTTGGAGATGGAAATGTAATTATCCAGCTGGACTTGGTACCTGTCCACACTACCAAAAGTACCAATTACTGGTTTAAAAACAACAGTATCAATGTGCTTGATTGGCCAGCAAACTTGTCTGACCTTAACCCCATAGAAAATCTATGGGGTATTGTCAAGAGGAAGATGAGAGACACCAGACCCAACAATAAAGACGAGCTGAAGGCTGCTATCAAAGCAACCTGGCTTCCATAACACCTCAGCAGTGCCACAGGCTGATCGCCTCCATGCCACGCCGCATTGATGCAGTAATTGATGCAAAAGGAACCCCAACCAAGTATTGAGTGCATTTACTGAACATACATTTCAGTAGGCCAACATTTCGGATTTTAAAATAATTTTTTAAGCTGGTGTTATAAAGTATTCTAATTTACTGAGATAATGACTTTTGGGTTTTCATTGGCTGTAAGCCATAATTATCAACATTAATAGAAATAAACACTTGAAATAGATTACTCTGTTTGTAATGACTCTATATAATATGAGTTTCACTTTTTGTATTGAAGAACTGAAATAAATTAACTTTTTGATTATATTTATTCTAGTTTTGTGAGATGCACCTGTATATCATAGGAGGCTTATTTAGGGTCGTAATATAAACAGATATTTTTATGCAGAGGGCATTTCAATAACATTGTTATTTTTAAATGCACTGTGTGAAGATGTGCTGCAAAAGACCAGAGAAGAAGGAGGTCTGCAGAGAACAGCTGTGAATATGAAAAGTCATCATGGCATCTAGACAAGATAGAAATAAAAACAAAAGAGATGACTCCAGAGAAGATGTGATCTATAAAACACCTAGATGTAAATGTTTATTTCTGATGCAGACTAATACTCATCAGTACTGTGGTTCCAGTATGGTCCACAGTCTGATAATGACTGTTAATAACAACATCCAGTATCTCCTTACCATTGTTAAGGACATACTGGGAGTTGTAGGGTTTTAGGTTAATGCGATACAATTGTTAATGGGGCTGACTTGATATTACAATTGATCGTTGTACTAAGTTTGGTTATTGTATTCAAGTTCTCTTGGTTCTGGGCTTGTATTCATGTACTAATGGTGGTTCTGGTGACATAATCAAGTAGTGATATTGGGTCTGTTGATGTATTCATGTACTGATAGTGGATCTAGTGATGCATCATGTACTAATGGTGGTTCTGGTGATGTATTAGCGTTCTGTTGGTGGTTCTGGTGACATATTCATGTACTATTGATGGCTCTGGTGAACTAGTTATGTTCTGATGATGATTTTGGCTTTGTATTCTTGTACTAATGATGGTTTGGGTGATGAATATATCACCAAAATCATCATCACTATATGAATACAGTACCAGAACAACCATCACTACATGAATGTCTCACCAAAAGCACCATCAGTTTTATGCAAGCTGTATTTGTCGTATGATGGATGTAGAAACCATCAGATGTATCTCTTTATTTATAATGCGGTCTGTTTATTGTTCATTAGGGTATTTGTCAAACCTTAATTGAAACCAAATGGTCCCGATTATAGTTACGCTAGATTAGTTTCCATAATTATCCTTACGTTCTATATTTAAAATCTAGGATGTCAGGGATGAATATCGCTATTTTGTCCCCTGTATTGTGTAAATGGTTAGCAAAAAATGATTGATTCTGGATCTAACTTTGAAATTGCACTTCCTATTAAGTCACTTCCCTAAAGTACACCACTTTTTTTTGCTTTTGATTACTTTTTTTTGAGTAAAAGGTAACAATTCTAGTGCAAGTGGTCATCAGAGTTTGCGACCTAACCCATCAGAGGGGAAGAGGGAATGTGCATTAGAGGCTCTGTTACCTTAATCTCTGCGCCATTCCTTTTCTTTGGGTTTGGGTGGGCGCCATTGGTTTCATCTGCCTATGCCACCAAAATATTTTGTCCTGGCCCTGCTTGGTGAAGTGGCAGAGACTCATCCGTGGACTCAGAAAGGGTTAGTAAAGTAAAGTTTATTTTTTTTAAAACACACTGCAGTCAGGCGACAGAAAATTTTTGAAACCAGAGAACACCTCTATAGGGTTATTCTTGTCTCAGGCTTTCATGATTGAGAAGGAAAATAATTCTTTCCACCTGCTACCACTGGAGAAGGAGCTGCAGAAATAAGTCAAGAGCAGATGAGTTGTGCTAGTTCTGTAACTTCCATAAAAATAAAAAGGTGTTACAAAAAAAAGTTTCAGCAGCTCTCAGCTTATTCCATTGATTGGAGATGGATGGTTGGAGCCATGAAAGCTGAGATGGGGATACCCCTTTAAAAAAAATTTGCCACCGGGATTTTGCCACCAAATCTGAGCACAGCATTATGTAGAGTCAGAGACCGTGATTTGTCACTTCTTGTTGTAGTTTTGACAAAATCCCTGTTTTATCAAGGGATTATCACTAGAGAACTTGTAAACTTGCTGCCGCGCAGTCCACCATATTTATGAGCTCTCTATAACCCTGCCCTCACCATTGGTGGATTTTTAAACATTTTAGCATTCAGAGAACTGGTAGCGCTGCAGCAGATAACCTGTAGTTTTATCAAAATTGCCACAAGCTCTCCAGTAAGTGACACATCATTGGAATCAGAGTCTCCTCCCCTATATCATGCTACTCTTAAATGGAATAACAAAAACCTGGAGTCAGATTACCTTTAAGAAGTTAAAGTGAAATTAAAACATGACTAAATTAGATACTTGTGGCTGACATTGGATTCACAACCTCAGAAAGGACTGTAAGTAATGGCATATGCACTATTGTTCTGGACTGGCCTGCAAAGTAGCATCTTAAAATCCTAAATCGGTGAGCCGCAGTCTTGCATATAATTTAACTTTTAAAGAGAAATTGTAATTAGCTGAGTAGAGGCACAGCTCCTCATTGTATCAGATGCTGCTATCACTCCTGAAAAACCTACAACTGTGCAGCAGCCATCCATATCGTTAAATTCCTAAAGAGACAGTATTAACACATCTAAACCTGTTATTTCGAATGTGTTACTAGAACAAATCCCAACTAGGAAAACAATTTACTGATGCCGATCGTTCTTCCACTGAGACACAATCACAGGTTATGAGACATACTAATAGGAATTAGGCCCTAATAAAGTGATATGTTAGTGACATCATAAATGCGGGCTTCATTGAGTCTAGCTATGCCTCGTTGAGCCCTGAGACCCAAGCACCCGAAAGCAGCCTCTCGCTCTACTATTGGGAGCTTAATAAATCTTTCTTCACAGACCCAATTCCTAGGATCAATAAGGCTCATAAACAATTCATTCAAGGGACTTTAATCTATTTAGCCTCTGTACGCAAAAAGAAATGTACATCTTTCCAAACTGATCTAGAAAACCAACTTGCTAGGCAAGGATGAGAGAAACAATCGTATTACTATCTTTATACCTTAGTGAACTCAGACTTGATATTAATTTAGAAGAACTAAAACGAATACAAACATCACTCAGAGAGAGATCTGAACTAGAAGCAGGTCTCCTTCTACAGATACATTAATAAACTAGACAAAATGCTTTCCCGCCAGCTGAGAAACAGAGCCACTCAACACTGTGTTCTCCATATGCGACGAGTAGATTCACCAAACATCTCAAATATAAAACATGCCAAACTTTTAATGCTTTTTATCAAAAGCTCTACTGTAATTATTTCGAATCCTCGACAGTTTCTAAATAATATAAAGGTGACTAAATTTACCTACTCTACAGCTACAGGCTCCTATGCCAGAAGAAAAGATTGAAGAGGTAATAAAGCACCTGAAGAGGCATAAGGGAAAAGGGCGAGATGGATTGTGCGAGGTGTATGGAGCAGAGCCACGCGTGTGCGAGGTGTACAGAACGGAGCCGCGCGTGTACAAGGTGTACGGAGCAGAGATGTGTACGGAGCGGAGATGTGTACGAGCTACTTGTTTAAGAGGTGTACGGAGTGGAACCATGTGTTTACGAGGTGTACGGAGCAGAGCCTTGTGTGTATGAGGTGTACGGAGCGGAGCCACATGTGTACAGGGTGTACGGAGCAGAGCCGTGTGTGTATGAGGCGTACAAAATGGAGCCCTGTGTGTACGAAGTGTACGGAGTTGAGCCGTTTGTGTACAGAGGAGAGCCGTGTGTGTATGGAGCGGAGCCGCTTGTGTGCGAGGTGTATGGAGCAAAGTCGCATGTGTACAAGGTTTACGGAGTGGAGCCATGTGTGTACAAGGTGTACAGAGCGTGGCCACGTGTGTAAAAGGTGTACGGAGCAGAGCTGCATGTGTACGAGGTTTACAGATTGGAGCCATGTGTGTACTGAGTGGAGCCGTGTGTGTGCGAGGTGTACAGAGCGGAGCCATGTGTGTACGAGGCATAAAAAGCAGAACCGTGTGTGTATGAGGTGTGCGGAGCCATACGTATACAAGGTGTATGGTGGGGAGCATTGATACCTCCCTGCGGGACAGTTCCGATTTTGAGAGAGAGTCTGCCCCACTGCCCCAGCCGGGAGCTTACTTTTCCGACGGACACAAAATTCGCATGTGACGTTCCACCAGAAGTGACGTGCTAGAAGCTGACCGGAATTTAGGTAATTTCGGGAGGAGATTGTGACAGAACCATGGAAGCACTTCAGGGAATGCTTCAGATCCATCACCGTGTCCTCCTCTGACAGCGCGGACAGCGGGATCGCCTTGGACATGGGGAAGCCAGCCATGTGAGCAGATCATGATATGTCCTGCATCGGGAGGCTCAGGTGGGCATTACAGTGGGAGCTGGGTTGCAATAGTATCTTTATAGAATCTTTCTCTCTGTTCTTTCTTTCTCTCTATAATCTTTCTTTTTTTCTTTCTCTCTCTCTGTTCTTTCTGTTTTATTTTTTCTCTCTCTCTGTTCTTTCTTTCTTTTCCTCATTACCAGTCAGTGTGCCTACAGTTCCAGTAGAATAAGAGGCGTAGGAAACTAGGTGGCACTGGTCACATTGAGCCTCTCATACTTTTTACTGGTGTATAATCATATGCCCTGAGCACCCCCATAAAGTGGGCCAGCCCCTGGCAACAGGGTACGAACAAATCACTATTACTATCAGTCCAAGTGGACAATTATATACGTAAAGTTAATGATGTCCCTGTGCCAAGCAGTGCGGAGGATCAGAATACACTGAGGAGACCAAAGCAGCGGGGTATGGGAAGAAGAATTATATGGGGCCCATTATGCTGTATGAAGTAATATATGGTGCCCATTATACTGTGAAGTAATATATGGGGCCCATTATGATGTATGAAGTAATATATGGGGCCAAATATACTGTATGAAGTAATATATAGTGCCCATTGTATGGTATGAAGTAATATATGGGGCCCATTATACTGTATGAAGTAATATATGGTGCCCATTATGCTGTATGTATTAATATATGGGGCCCATTATGCTGTATGAAGTAATATATGGGGCCCAATATACTGTATGAAGTAATATATGGGGCCCAATATACTGTATGAAGTAATATATGGGGCCAAATATACTGTATGAAGTAATATATAGTGCCCATTATATGGTATGAAGTAATATATGGGGCCCATTATACTGTATGAAGTAATATATGGTGCCCATTATGCTGTATGAATTAATATATGGGGCCCATTATGCTGTATGGAACATTATGTGGGGCCCATAATACTGTATTCAGTAATATATGGGGCCTATAATACTGTATGGAGCATTATGTGGGGATAGGGGATGTCTTTCTGTTTGTTGTGGATCTGACCGCTGGGACCCCCATGATCCTGGGAAACGTAGCTTTGAAGAGCACCATGTAAATGGAGCTGTGGTCAATCATACGCACTGTGGTGCCATTCACATGTGGCTCTTCAAATAACTCCTTTAAGAGAGTGATGAAGGGACGACAAAGTATAGCAAAAATTCACTGATCGGGGCTGATGAGTGCTATAGTATGTGGGCTGGTGGGGTGGGGTTTGTGTGGCAGGGCTGCTTTTTTGTGCCAGGCCTACCATTGCCATTACTGACCCTTGTTCTGGGTACTTCTGTGTTGTTCCTGTATGTGCTTGTGATGGCGCTGACATCCTTGTGTTTGGACACCTTTGTATGTCCACTATTGTACTCAGTTTTACCGCATAGATATAAAAATGTACTTTGTGTGCGGGGGGGGGGGGGGACTCATTTTTCTGTTCGCCTCAGGCAGCAGAGTGGCTAGGTTCACCCCTGGATGTAATACTTATTTTCCACCATAATTTGCAAAATAAATCTTGCCAAATCAGACAAGGTGATTTGTTTTCTCATTTTGACTCTCATAGTAGTGGTCTACCTATGATGTCAATTACATGCCTCTCTCATCTTTTTAAGTGGGAGAACTTGCAAAATAGGTGGCTGACTAAATACTTTTTTCCCCCCTGTATGTATATCACCCAAAAGTGCCTTTTAAAATGTAAGTCTATGGAGTGCCAGAATGTGGTTCACTAACGTTCAATGAAGCTATTCCAACACGCTACACAGAAGAGCATAAAATACAACTTTACAACATCAATGATGCTTAGAGCAGATTCTTGTCGTAAGTCATATTGCAAGACTCATTAAAGGGTCGATTGTGACTTGCAGGATCGCTACTTCCGACAGGTGGCACTATAGAGTTCAAGTCCTCTTTCCTTATGAAGAAGCAATTTGCATATTAAATTTCCCAGAGGAGCATTGAACGGCGAATAAGCCTCCTTACCTTGACAAGCCAGAGCTGGTATGTCACTCCCTACAAGGAGAAACCTTACCCCTTAGGCCTCTTTCACACTTCAGTTATTTGCATCAGTTAAAATCCGCCAAAAAGGCAGACAAGCGGATCCGTTCTCAACTGATATGAACGGATGGCACAGGATCCGTTTTTAGACGGATCCTGAAAATGAGGAAATTTAAAGGAACCGCTGGCCGGGAGAGAGAGAGAGAGCCATATCATTCGATGAACTGAATGAAACCGGAAGTGAGACAAAGCGGGAGGATTCTGCACTAAAGATTGTGGAAAGTTGTGTTTTGTCTGTTTTTCTTGTTAAGCACGCTGGACTGCTTTATTGAACTATGCCTTGCTCCAATCTCACTGGTGTCCTGGCGGTGGAAAGAGTGCCCAGTGTAATAACTAGAGTGTCAAATTTGGATTCTCACCCTCTATCATTACAAGTTCCCAACTACAACCCTTTGTCTCCATACAGCAAAAGGAATTCACCAAGGAAGCCTGCTGTGTCCATCACTATGTACTATGTATAATAGTGATGGAGCATTGGCAGTGGTCATGAGGGCACAGCACACCCAGATACATTATCATTGCCTTCTACCTATCTTCTGCGCAATACAAGGCAAATCTTTTCGCAGATGATTTATTAATGACCATTACGCCTTTACACACTGCAATTTCTAACTTTTTTGACCTTCTGGGCTGGTTTGAACAGATACCTGGCCTCAAGATAAATGCTGAAAAATCAGAAGCTCTTAACACACCGCCTTCGAAGAAAATAGTATTATTTCTCAATTTGTATTCCAAAAGAAAGACTGCTATCTTGCGTACTTAGGCATCAACATTCCCATCAGTAAAAACTCTGCTTAAGGCCCCTTTCACACGTCAGTGTCTCCAGTAGGTGTGGCTAGTTTTCTCACATACCGGAGATACTGACACACGTAGACCCATTCAAATGAATGGGTCTATGCACATGTCAGCTTGTTTTCACGGACCGTGTGTCCATGTGCAAAACACACAGACATGTCTGTTTTCACCCAAACACACGGGCCGCAAAACATGCCGCACACGTGCACACTGTCCTCAGGGTGCACGGACGGTCGCCGGGGAAGTAGAGCTACTGTGAGCCGCTGTTTTCTGAAAAACCTGACGTGGGTTCCCCCTATGTTTTTATACCAACTCGGCAAAACTCATAGGTACGGGCTGGTATTCTCAGGCTGGTAAGGGGCCATGGAGATGGCCCCCCCAGCCTAAAAACAGCAGCCTGCAGCTGCTCAGAAAAGGCACATCTATTAGATGCGCCAATTCTGGAGCTTTGCCTGGCTCTTCAAACTTGCCCTGTAGCTGTGGAAAGTGGGGTTAATGTTTGTGAGGTTAATGTCACCTTCATATTGTAAGGTAACATCAAGTCCACGGCTTAGTAATGGAGAGGTGTCAATAAGACACCTACCCATTACTATCAAAGACAAAAAAGACAGCGCCTCAAACCGCGTTGAAGAAAAATCTTACATTTTATTCTGCCTCCTGTGGCGACGTTTCGATCAACAGATCTTTTTCAAGCGATCTGTTGATCAAAACGTCGCCACAGGAGGCAGAATAAAATGTAAGATTTTTCTTCACCACGGTTTAAGGCACTGTCTTTTTTGTCTATGATATGGAATCCTTCCAGACTGGACTCCCTGGTTTTGGTATGCGCTTTGAAAACTTGTCTTAAAGACTGTGATGGAAATGAGGTGCGGTTTAACTCTTAGTTTTTTGTACCTATCCATTACTAATCCTGTAGCTGGTAAAGAATTAAATAAACACCATACAGTAAGAATAGAGTATTTTAATGAAATCATACACCACACAGTTTTGCCATCTTTATTACACTGCTAATCCAAGCGACGCTCTCGATCTCCTGCAAAAAATTAATAAACCAACAATATACCATACCTGTCCGGCGTTCAGTCCCACTGCGTAATCTATATCTGGGGAATGTACAGTTTACAACTGGAGCAGTGCTAATCCGACCGCTCTGGCTGTAAACTACTGGGGAATGAATGAGAAGCAGCGGGCGCAGGCTCAGTAACTAGCGGTGACATCACTGAGTCTGTGCTTGCTGCCAGCATGAACTCCTGTGACCTCAGGACCGTGGGAGAATGCAAGTAATGAGGTCACGACAGTTCAAGCTCTATCACAGTGACCTCATCACGCATTCTCCCACGGTCCTGAGGTCACAGCAGGTCAGTTTTTCATTCATTCATTCTCCTCTGCTCACGTTGATTGCGGCAGAGCAGGGGAGAATGGATGAAAGCCGCGTTCAGCACCTGCCGCTGGAGAACAGCGCTTACAGTAGAGGTTCTTCCGCGGTGGCCTTCCATGTGGTACTGATGCAGCACACAGGTGGCAAACAGTTGCCACACATGTGCCGCACGTAGTACACACACGGACACACGGACACTGACATCTCCGGTACCGTTTTTTCCGGTACCAGAAATATCAGGTGTGTGAAACCGGCCTAAGTTGAACTACTCTCTGCTTATTGGGAAAATTATGGAGGATCTGTCTTGATTGTCTACCTCTTCACTTTCTTGCCCAGGTCAAGGTCATGTGATGAAAATGGTTTCCCTTCCTAAATTTCTCTATCTCTTTTGCTAGATTCTGGATATTGGATATTGTTGGTTTATTATTTTACTTTTATTACAGGAGATCAAGGGCATCGGGGAAATAGGCGAGGTCGTAAGTATGGTTTAATTTAGAATATTAAAGAAGTCTGTCTTTATTTCAATTAAAGGATTTTTTACTGGGTGTCTGTGTTTTATTTACAATTTGACTATGGGGTTAGTAATAGGGGCAACTTATTGACGCCTCTCCAAAGGTGACATCAACCCCCCAACTATTACCCCACTTGCCACCGCTACAGGGCAAGTGGGAAGAGCAAGGCTAAGTGCCAGAATTAGCGGATCTTAGAGATGCGCCTTTTCTGGGGAGGTTGAAAGCTGATGTTTTTAGCTGGGGGACCAGTATACATGGCCCCTTCCTAGGCTATTAATATCAGCCCGCAGCTGTCTGCACAGCCTTTGCTGGGTATTAATTATAGGGGGACCCCATGTCATTTTTTTTAGGGTCCCCCACTTTAATAGCCAGTAAAGGCTAAGTATACAGCTGTGAGCTGATATTAATAGCCTGGGCAGCTCCATGGGTATGATCCCCTTCCCAGGCTATAAACATCGGCCCCCAGCCATCGGCTCACCCTCTGCTGAGTACGAAAATTGCGCAGGAGCCCACGCCATTTTTTTCAGAAAAATAATCTTTTATTAATTAAAAACATGTCTAGTAATTTGCACACACGCTGTACTAATTGTATTTGTCACTGACTTATATATATATATATATATACAGTATATATATATATACATATATATATATATGCATATTTTATTTGTATTTACTGTATGGAATCCATCTCTTCTATCCTGTCGGCTCCTGCAGTGATTTTACAGAATCCGGCAGATGTTTTACAGCAAAACCTTCCAAATGCGAGCACCACACCTCAAATCAACTCCAGGCCTTTTATCTGCTTAATTGAGAATGACATGACAAAGGGATTGCCCACACCTGTCCATGAAATAGCCTTGGAGTCAATTGTCCAATTACTTTTGGTCCCTTTAAAAACAGGGTGGCACATGTTAAGGAGCTGAAACACCTAAACCCTTCATCCAATTTTAATGTGGATACCCTCAAATGAAAGCTGAAAGTCTGAACTTCAACTGCATCTGAATTGTTTTGTTTAAAATTAATTGTGGTAATGTCTAGAACTAAAATTAGAAAAATGTTGTCTCTGTCCATATATATTTGTATAACTGTATATATATGTGTGTGTCACTGACATCTATATATATATGTATTCTATGTGTATATATATATTCTATTCTAACCTGTCAGCTTTTCTAAGGACACCGGTGCGTAAAAAACGGACAGCACTCTCATGGTCCAAGTGCTGTGCGATTTTGTTCTCGCATCCATTGACTTGCATTGGCGAGTCTATTTTTTTCTCAGTCCGATTTCAGCTGAGAAAAAAATTGCAGATGAGATTAAACTCATTGAATAGCATTGGCCAGAGTGCAATCCGATTTTTTCTCGGATTGCATTAGTCCGTTTTTTTCGCAAATGAGTTTGAGCCCTTATTGTGAGTGCCCTGTGGAGAAAAGTCGGCTCTCTAATTCCTGCACTCATTGGGCCATTATGCTTCGCCTATTCAATGGTAATTTTGCTGGGAGACAAACCTCTTAATATTACTAACAGAACTCATCACGTCGTCCATGTAGTCAATATGGCCACTGGGATCCACAGAGCCATTCGTTTGGAATCTTCATCTCTATCCTTATAATTAGACAAACTTTATCTTAATATGATCACGTTCTTTAAGTGTATTGTGGTCAAAATATGTGACATCCTATAATATCCAGACCCACTGGCTCGGTCACCTCTCTGACCCTAACCTACATTGCACTATTGTAATGTCGCCGAGGTTACAACCTTGTTCTGTCTTTGTTATCTGCTCTGTGGCTCTTAGGCCGGTTTCACACGTCCAGATAATTCCGGTACCGGAGAAACTGGTCCCGGAGCTATCCATGTCTGTGTGTCCGTGTGGATACATAGGCCATCTGTGTGACATCTGTGTGCTGTCCGTGTGTCACGTCCGTGTGGTGTCCGTGTGCTGTCAATGTGCTGTCCGTGTGAATACGTATCACTCACAAAGCTTTTGACGCACACGGATCACACACGGGCCGTACACGGACGTGATCCGTGTGCGGCACGTGTTTACACGCACCCATTGACTTGCAGGGGTCCGTGTGATCCGTGCTGTTGCACAAAAACGGACATGTCAGCGTATTTTGCACACGGACACACAGTCCGTGAAAACACGCTGATGTGTGCATAGACCCATTCATTAGAACGGGTCTGCGTGTGTCATTGTCTCCGGTACGTGAGAAAACTGTCACTACACGTACCGGAGCCATTGACGTGTGAAACTGCCCTTAGGCTATGTGCACATGCTGCAGATTCACCAGCGGATTTTTCTGTGCGGATCCACAGGTAAAACCGCAGGTAAAATGACATACGGATTGGCTAGAGGTTTTCCCCTGCGGTTTGACACCTGGACAATGGAACAGGTGGCAAACCGTAGCGGAATCCGCAGAAAGAATTGATATGTCAATTCTTTCAGCGGATTCAAAACCGCAGCTTTTCCGCAGTGAAAAAAACTCAGCATGTGCACAGCAGAATGTAAATCCCATAGACTTTCATTGTACTGTACACTGTCTGCAGAACTGCTGCGGATCCGCAGAGGCCAAATCCGCAGCGGATCTGCTGCAGAATCCGCAGCATGTGCACATAGCCTTAAACAGCATCCGTTCCTTAGTCTTGTGACTCAACATTTCACTAAGATTTAGTACTATATCTTCAAATATATATACGGCAGTCCTCCGTCCTGCACCTCCCTTCACTCTATACTTTGTTAATGCCCTATATTACTGAGCAACAGCCTCATGCGTGTGCTAATAATGCTTTAATTAATTGTAAAATTGTCTTTTATCTTCAGTTCAATAAAATCATTATGCAACTAAGTGATAGTTAATAGTGAACAGCGAGCATGCTCGGGTGCTAACCGAGTGTCCTTGAGACCCTGCAACAAATGCAGGGAATTCCTGTTTGTTAGGCCACCCCTGAATGTGTTGCGCCTGTTGAACAGCTGTGAGACATGCAGCCGCGGGAACTCGAACATATTGTTTGAGCACACTGAAGACACTCAGTTATCACCCAAGCATGCTCAGGTAACACCTTATCCCAGCACATTCGCTCATCACTAATATTTACCGAAACAGATTGTATACCACCGTATGTGTTATTGTATTCACTTAGGGCTCATTCAGACATCAGTTTTTCTTGTACGAGTGCTATTCGTGGTTTTACCTTTGAAAGCCTTCGAGGCCATTTTCATGTCTGATTTTTTCCTCAGACTGAGTGTTCCATGTTAAAAAAAACGAAGACATGTCCGATTTATTTCCCAGCGTCATCTCAAAATCAGTAATACAAGTCTATGAGTCCATGAAATAAATCGGCCTGCACTCGGATGCCATCCGTGTGTGATACGATTTTCATGGACTGTCACAAAGGAGAAGATGATCAAACTTCTTTTTTTTCCTCACATATGACAAAAACGGATCACAGTTGGGCGACACTCTGATCAAACTATAATCAAATTCTGATAAAAAAAAATTGGTCTGAGTGAGCCCTAAAGTTGATTTTTCAGGGCCGAGTGTGAGTGTCATCAGTTTTTCTTGAACATGGAAAAAAAAGTTTCTCCACCTTCTCCATCCTGACAAAAGATTGGATTGCACTTGGATGTCATTCAAGAGCGGTCCGATTTTTTTCATGGACGCATAGACTTGTCTACAATATTTTCCGCAGACCATTCGGTCCGAGGAAGGAATCAGACAAGTAAACAGCCCTGTTGAATAAAACAGAGGGCATGGCATCTGTGCAAGAAAAAATGAAGTGTGAATGATCCTTAAAAATGTTATTGGTCTGCGACTGTCTTTTTTGTTTATAGGGGGTAAAACAGTGAGAACCATCATCACTAGACTTTTTTTTGTGCCTCTTCCCATTGTATATATTTACAAAATATTAGAATGTTTTTATAAAGCTCTCATGATTTATTCTAAATATGAAACCTCAGTTAAATCAAAGTAATCATTCCAGCAAACGACAGAGTCCTCGCCATGAATAAAATAACAATTAGTCGTGGCGCTCACAAATGAGCTGACTTGTAAATCTCGGCATGCTTTTGCCAGTTACTTGCAGACACAGGAAACGCTGCCAATACACCAGCAGTTTTCTACTGCATTAATTTGCAAAGAACACAAACTGGATTCAGCAAGTAATCTCATCTACTTTTTGGCTTCACAGTCTCTGTAACCGCTACTTTCTGGCTAGGGGAGTTTTATGGTGTTTCATAAAGTAAAGCATATAAAACTGAAGCCTGCACCAATAGTGATGCTTTATAAGCATTTCGGTCCATTAAAAATGCTATGCTTGTTATCTAATGTGCATTTTTGACCCCATGAACAGTTTGTCCACTTCATTTTTGTTTTAAGAAATATGTTTAGCGCATGATTTTGTGGCAATGACTGTATGTAAGTATTTTAGTTCTCCTCCCTTGTGAATCAGTGCCCTCTTGGAAAGGCAACTTTATTGCTAGGTGCATTTTTTCCACATGTCTGATAATAGAGGAGCACATGGCCAGACAGAATCACACAACCTCCTCCAATTAAAACACATTTTACAACAAGTAGACTGATGTGGTCTGATCACGCTCCCTGCCATCAGAGGCCATTTTGAACAGAAGCATTATGCAGTCCACGAATAAGTCTGCTAACAAGCAGATGGTATTTTACAAAAGAGATCGGTGCTGAATCTATAATAATTATATGCCTCAAAATTATGTCCCAAAGAGTTGTCAATAGAAAGATAAAACTGTAGTTTCAATACAGTATTTTATAAGCAGGAGATTATCACTGCAGGACTAGGTGTCACGTGCAGGCCAGTCCACCTATTCTGTGTAAACCCGCCCCCCAACACTGATAGGTAGATTGCTAACACTGCACAGTCTATACAGGAAGCAGCCAATAAGTGGTATGGTTGGGGTTAGACACAACTTAGCATTCTGACCACTGCTCCATCTACAAGAAAGAAAATAGGAATTCTATCAAAATAACAGCAAGCACCCCAGTAAGGCTAGTTTCACACTAGTGTATTTTCCATGCAGCGCACGGCGCCGCTAAGCCCCACCCCCTGCCGGCTCCCTGTCCGCCCCATCCGGTCATCGCCGCCTACTATCGCACACAGCCGCATGCGATCTGCGCACCCTATCTTTAGCATAGGGTGCGCAGACCGTGCGCTGGCCGTGCGCTAGCAGGATTTTGCCGTGAGCTGTTCACTTTTGAAGGTGCACCGAGCGCGCCAAAATGCAACATGGTGCGTTCGGCGCACACGGGCGCACCTTCAAAAGTGTGCAGCGCACGCTAAAATCCTACTAGCGCATGGCCAGCACATGGTCTGCGCACCCTATGCTAAAGGTATGGTGCGTAGATCGCATGCAGCAGTGTGCGATAGTAGGCGGCGATGACCAGATGGGGCGGGCAGGTAGCCGGAAGGGGGCGGGGCTTAGTGGCGCCGTGCGCTGCATGGAAAATACGCTAGTGTGAAACTAGCCTAAGCGACATATCGCTGGTATCAAGCTTTCTGTCCCTACATCATATCATATTTTTACGGCTGATGCAGGTTTTTTTTTTCTGGAAAATTCCTTTAAAATTTTACATTTAGCAGCGTGACTCTGTGTTTTACATCTCTGTACAGAATTTGATCTAACATTACACATTCTTTGCTTCTACACATTCGCTAGTGCTATGATGAACATACACCTAGCATAAAATGAATTGCTTATATACAACCTGCCTAGCTATATAGCTATCGCCTGTGCTAGGCTGACACAGGATTAGGATCACATAACACAGACTTATTTCAATCAGTTCTTTGTTGTAAAGATCTTGGAGAATATATCGTAATCAGAATCCAACCCGTAATGGTTAGCTTCTAAACGATGTCTCAAGGGATATGCCGTACACTGCCATGATCTGACTCCTTTACAAGTTCATTAGGATATATTTCTCAAATTAAGGCCTGAAGAACATTTATTCATGTCCAAATTCCCAAAGGGATGTCATACAGCTACATTAAAGGGGTAATATCAATATATTAACCAGAAGAAATTTTCTAAACATAATCATAAATGGGTACAATTGTAAAAGGGCTTATAAAAACAAATTCATTTGCAATTTATCTTGTCGTTAAAATCACCTCTGTTTTCAAGAATATAAAGAATAGAGGGATTATTAATTTCATAGTTTACAGCTCATTGCCAAGGTTACCAGCCACCTTAGAGAAGGCCGCTTTCCTAGGCAAGGAGCCTGCGCTTGCAAGCTTTTTACTATACAGCTTGTGAGTGCTGCTCTGAAGACTTCCACATTGCTGGATCAGGCTAGCTTCAGTGTTCTGGCATTCCTTCGATGTTGGACAGGAGAACACACAGTTAAAGAGGTTAAAGAGGTTGTCTACTGGCCTTCAAAGGAATATCGTCAGGGGTTCTTGGCTCCTTCACCCTTAGGACCCTGGAGAAATAGTCAACTTTCTCATTTTCTTCACTCACTCCCATCTAGAGCATTTTTGAAGTGGAATGGTCAAACACTGGCCTCTTACGTAAGGCAGACTTTGTCATTTTCATATTCCCTTCTGATTAATCACCTGGACAAGCCTAGAACCCGCTTTCAGAACCAATGGGAGAGGGATCTAGATCGCACCTTGACGAAAGATCAGTGGCGGCGTGTCTTCACTCTAACACATAAATCATCCATTAGCTCTCGATTTCAGGAGGCCGGCTATAAACTACTCTCTCGGTGGTATCGGGTTCTAACCCACCTACACTCTATGCTTCCAGATGCTAATCCCATGTGTTGGAGATATTGCATATTCTCTGGTCTTGCAAATTTCTCTCTCCTTTCTGGGGAAAAGTACAACTAGTGATTCGTAAATTCACTGATTTTATTTCAGACCTTCGTCCAGCTCTCATCCTTCTCCAGCACAGTGATATCCCTTTAAAAACTTGATGCTGAGAAATTTGATTACATCTGCTAAACCGTGCACTCCTTTGTTATGGAAAAGTGACACCACTCCGACAATCTCGCTCTGGTTTTCCAAAATAAATGAGATTATGCTAATGGAGGTGCTCACCTCCAAGATCAATAACTCTCATGACAAATTCTACAAAACATGGTTCTATTGGATGGAGTTTAAATTATCAGCTGATTACCTCTACAATATAGAGGAAAACTAAGTCCACACTTTAGGAGCCTCTCCCCTTACCCTCTTTCCAGGACGTCTGCTCCCCCATCACCCTTTGTCTTTGTTTAGCCTCTTCTCCTGCTTTTTCTTTTTTATCCCTCCTTATTAATTTACAGTAGTATGTAGCAATTCAATGGGTAAGTTTGAGTCTTTATGCAGGTAATATTATATGACACATTGAACCAATGTACAACCTGTGATTCTACCTTGGATTGTGTTTACTTTACTTTATTTTACTTTTCTTTAAATGCTATGAAAATACTGTTTATTGTTATTTCCGTGTGGTCTTGTTGACCTGCTATTTCTGGCACAGTTAGTGCCTTGTGTTTATATTAATATTTATCTTTGAAACTTAATAAAGATACATTTATTTTAACAAAAAAGTTTGTCCACTACTTTATCATTGATGACCTAACCTTAGGATGGGTCACCAATATCTGATTGATCGGGGTCCGGCACCCCTGCTGATCAGCTGTTCTTTACATTGGAAGCAGTGGACACCGGCCGGAAATTCTCAATTATGGAGCTGCTCCATCAAAGTTTTTATCCTCTTAATATATTGCAGTCATCATATTATATAGCACTGTGTACGTACAATTGCTCATTTTGCTTTTCTACCCAGCTAATTCTTCTCTTTTCTTTGCTTTATGTAGAAACAGGAATTTCTTTTGTCCCTGAATTTATCATCCCCATCTTCAACTCTTGGCCCAGCTACTCCACTCCTCCCCACTGCCATTGACTTTTGCAGTGACTTATGTCTCATACAGGGAAAATGCACCTCCTGTTTCTACATAAAGCTTAGAAAGATTCAGCTAGTCAGTTTTTAATGACCTGATGTCATATACCTAATGGAAAATAGAAGAATTAACTGGGTAAAAGGGCAAAATTAGCAATTGTAAGTACTCACCTCCGATGCCGGCACCATTCCAGCAATGTCGGCATTGGCTCTCATGGGGCTCTCGTGACATTTTTATGTCACACGATCCCTGCGGCCATTCAGCGCTGACTTCACTCTCCCTTGGACGAATCACATACATCCGGAGGAAGTGAGAGAGCAGCAGCTCTGATTTCCTCTGGATGTATGTGATTTGTCCGAAGGAGAGTGAAGCCAGAGACGATTTGATGCAGAGATCATGTGACATAACAATGTCATGTGATTCCCGCAAGAGCCAGTGCCGACACCGCTGAAACAGCAGCGGCACCAGACGTGAGTATAGGTGTTATTATTTTACAAAGGAGAAACATGAGGATTGAGATGGGGTTGTCCGATTATTGCACAACCCCTTTAAATCTGTTTTTCCAGAATTAATACTTAGTTATCACCTTTCCACATGTGATCGCTGCAGTCCAACACTGGGACTTTCCTGATTATGAGACCGTGTAGACAGGTTCTCATGATATACACTTACACTACTGTTCAAAAGTTTAGGGTCACTTAGAAATTTCCTTATTTTTGAAAGAAAAGCACAGTTTTTTCCAATGAAGCTAACATTAAATGATTCAGAAATACACCCTATACATTATTAATGTTGTAGATGACTATTCTAGCTGCAAACGTCTGGTTTGTAATGCAATATCTTCATAGGTGTATAGAGGCCCATTTCCAACAACCAATGGATAAAATGAAAGCGGTCTCAATGGAGCGCTGGCATGAGCAACACCAGTGGGGAGGACGGTAGATGACAAGCCCAAGGCAGCACCAGTCGCACACCCTCGTTGAGGGACAGTAACTGTAGAGCAATGAACCGCGGTCAGGAGGGCGCCAAGGACAAGAGGGAAATCTGTTTGATGTCTTTATTCCACAATGCATTTCAACAGCAGGACGCTGTCTTCCTCAGGTGGGTAACCACCTGAGGAAGACAGCGTCCTGCTTTTGAAATGCGTTGTAGAATAAAGACATCAAACAGATTTCCCTCTTGTCCTTGGCGCCCTCCTGACCACGGTTCATTGCTCTACATTTCCAACAACCATCACCCCAGTGTTCTTGTGGCACTTTGTGTTTGCTAACTGTTTAAGAAGGCTAATGGATGGTTAGAATACCCTTGAAAACCCTTGTGCAAGTATGTTAGCACAGCTGATAACAGTTTGGCTGATTAGAGAAGCTATAAACCTGACCTTCCTTTGAGCTAGTTGAGAATCTGGAGCATTACGTTTGTTGGTTCCATTAAACTCTCAAAATGGCCAGAAAAAAAGAACTTTCATGTGAAACTTGACAGTCTATTCTTGTTCTTAGAAATGAAGGCTATTACATGCAAGAAATTGCCGAGAAACTGAAGATTTCCTACAACGGTGCGTACTACTCCCTTCAGAGGAGAGCACAAACAGGCTGTAACCAGAGTAGAAAGAGAAGTGGGAGGCCCCGCTGCACAACTGAGCAACAAGACAAGTACATTAGAGTCTGTAGTTTGAGAAATCGACACCTCACAGGTCCTCAACTAGCAGCTTCATTAAATAGTACACGCAAAACGCCAGTGTCAATGTCTACAGTGAAGGGGCGACTCCGGGATGCTGGCCTCCAGGGCAGAGTGGCAAACAAAAAGCCTTATCTGAGACTGGCTAATAGAAGGAAAAGATTAATATGGGCAAAAGAACACAGACATTGGACAGAGGAAGATTGGAAAAAGTGTTATGGACAGACAAATCCAAGTTTGAGGTGTTTGGTTCACACAGAAGAACATTTGTGAGACGCAGAACAACTGAAAAGATGCTGGAAGAGTGCCTGACGCCATCTGTCAAGCATGGTGGAGGTAATGTGATGGTCTGGGGTTGCTTTGGTGCTAGTAAAGTGGGAAATTTGTACAAGGTAAAAGTTTTGAATAAGGAAGGCTATCACTTCATTTTGCAACGCCATGCCATACCCTGTGGACAGCGCTTGATTGGAGCTAATTTCATCCTACAACAGGACAATGACCCAAAGCACACCTCCAAATTATGTAAGAACTATATAGGGAAGAAGCAGGCAGCTGGTGTTCTATCTGTAATGGCCAGTGCAGTCACCAGATCTCAACCCCATTGAGCGGTTGTGGGAGCAGCTTGACCGTATGGTACGCAAAAAGTGCCCATCAAGCCAAACCAACTTGTGGGAGGGGCTTCTGGGAGCATGGGGTGAAATTTCTCCAGATTACCTCAGCAAATTAACTGCTAAAATGCCAAAGGTCTGCAATGCTGTCATTGCTGCAAAGGGAGCACTCTCTGACGAAAGCAAAGTTTGAAGGAGAAAATTATTATTTCAAATAAAAATCTTTTCTTTGAACCTTGTCAATGTCTGGACTAGATTTTAAATTCATTTGGCAACTCGTTTGATTAACAAAAGTATAAGTTTTCACGGAAAACACAAAATTGTCTGGGTGACACCAAACGGTAGTGTATGTACATGCGCAATTCAACTGTCCACAGAACTGACAAATAAAACTAAACGATTAATATTATATTAGTTATTCATTTGAAAAGAATTCCAATGGCATTGTATTAAAGATATCCTACAATCCTTAACATATACCCTCAAGTTGCAAACATAAACGTAGTACAAGATGAAACGTGAAATGGCCAAATGCTTTGTCATGTACATGGGTCAATGCGTGCAAAAAGCTGTAAACGCTTCATCAAATATTCTTAAAACATTTTAATAATGAATGAACATTTGTGTAATTCTCTGTAGGGTTTTAAGTGAACAGTGAGCCACAAATGAATTTCCAAATAGCTTTGTTCATGAAATGTTATAAATTTAAGAGATATGGCAAAGATCATATTAGGAAATTATGCAGTAAGGTGATGTTTGATGCTATTTATGCAATGACTAGAATGAACGTCATATAAAGTTCTTAATCCATGACAACCCGATTGATGGCTAATACCTACTTATCAGTGCCATTAAGACCCTCCCAAAATGATCTATGGATAACAGGCTGGATGTGTGCTACCTTGTCATAGCGCAAATAGTGCAATGGCTGTAATACAGGATTGTGAATTGTTCCAGGACCGCGGAGAGCTCCTGATCGGAAATGCCCTATCATTACTCTACAGATTCTATACAAACTCATCAGCTATAAATCTGTGTGTGATGCGGCAGTCTCCTCCCTAATAAACTCACTCTCCTGTTTCAGAGAGAGGGAGAGAAGTCATCAGTCCACACATTTATTACACACCATACTGCAGTAGCTGTCTACATGTAAATGATATATGCCTATAACAGCTCCGGGGCTAGGGATTTGGCCAAGCTTAATTTTTTTGTTTCTACATAACTGTGAATTAAAGATGAATGTAAGTAAGAAAAAATTGAAGTCAACCAAGTCTGCAGGTCTGATATAAATCCCAGAGCTGGGTATTGATCCACATCTATCTGGGAATCGATAGCAATGTTTTATTAGGACATTAAAAGACCCCTCCCATGCAGGCGGTGGACGGACCCTTCGCATTTGTCAAACAGTCAATTCTATGTGATCCCCCCCCCTCCTATTACATAGAATATATTTCAACCTTTTCTATAAAATCCTTTAAAGGTTGGAGGACAAAACACCAATAAAGCAAGATGTGAGCATAATAAGAGCTGAAGAATTGTTTTCCCATCTGTTTACAAAACATTATAATGTTTGATACAGTCTAATAATCTACAATGTATCCCAACAACAACCATAAACTGTGTTGTAATCTACTGAGATCCTACATTGCTTAAAGGGAATCTCCACCCGTCACTATTTTGAGCAAATCCTTTTATCTATTAATTGAATAGCTTATCTTAACAAGTAATAGAAAATCAGGTCATTGGTTAAAAAAAAAAAAAAGCAAAAACATTCAGCTACTGATTTGTTACAATAATTCTATATTTGTGATATTTTAGCATTGTGAAGGGACATTTCAGGAACTGACGAGCATGCAGCAGGATAGTCAATTTCTTTTGTGTGCCATATACCCTGGGGTGTGTTTTAGGCGGCTGATACAATCTTCCATTGCTGAAGGAATAGCAGTTGAAAGTACAATGACTCTACTAATATGAACAGTGGCTGGATAATGCTGACCTTTCACTAAACAATATTGGAAGTTCTTGCTCAAGTGACGCAAGCAAGGGTTAAATGCTGAAAATCAGCAACCAATAACACATAAATCCCCCCCTGCTTGTCATGCACGCTCCCTCCCTGCTTTTCAGTCTGATTAAAAGAACAGGCTCAATTTCCAAGTGCTGAGATGGCCAGAAGTATATTGGATGCGGGAAGCAGCAGGGAGGAGTCAGGATCTTGCTATGTCCCATTAATAGGGATGGCATTTGTAATATGGTACAGTGAGAAGCACATGGAGGGCATGCTGCCAAAGCCAACCTATACCAGGAGAACACAGCCATATATGATAACAGCATGGGTAGAGATGTAACATCTTCATCATGCAGTTGCTTATACTCTATGTGTATCATGTAGTGCTGTGGAAATCCATGTGTGCATTGTCTCATTATCGCTGTTGGGTGGGGCCTCGCATGCAAACAGATGCAGCAATTACTTTTTTTATAGAATGTTTCGGTTTTGCATCAAACATAGAATTCTAAAATTATAAACCACAAAGCAGTTCATGCATTGCACCCTGCCACAAAGTGCTCCACCATGCCACTAGCAGTTGGGACTGTTACTCACCATGATGGAGAAGACCAAGGCCACTATGTTGACTGGCCAAACAGGACAAAAACAGGATAAGATGGCCAAGACCAGATAATCGGTGGGCCTGTTTTGATCTTGGGCGGTGGTGGTGGCTGTAGAAGATGCCCTGGCAAGGCTGCCTCTGGAGGGCGAGAGGGGTGCAGACTCCAGTTGTCCTGCAGAAACTGACTTGTAGGGCAGACTGTGGCCATTCTGGTCCAGGTCTCCTATAGACTTTTCGCTGGACATGGTAACCGAGAACGACTTCTTCATCCCATTCTCTTCTTTTGCTTCGGAGGCAGATGTCAGGAGTTTCTCAGTTTCATGAGCATCTGCAGGTAAAGGGTTACCTGATCCACTCAGTGTCTTCTCATACTGGGCATCTGTATTAATGGCCATGACAGTGATAGACGTCTCCACCACACTGTCTATTGCAGTATTTACAAAAGTGATAAAAACTTCTCTTTCAGAGCCGCTAAAATCCCATGGAGACTGTAAGACAAAGGCAAATGCAAAATAGCAAATGTGGTGTGTGGGTGCAATGGAGAAGAAAGGGGTCTTATTGGGTTGCAGAAGAGCAGAATGGAGAGTTGGGTGGTGTAGGATCCTATGTGAAGCTCTAGCTCTTTGGTAGGTTTGCTGCAGACTGCTGCTGCCCTGCCCCAGCCTCTGCTAAAGGCTTCTCAAGTGGAATCGTCCTCTCAGGACGAACCATCTCAGATGCTGGGCTGATGACACAAGCAGATTATTGCAGTTTTCACAGTGAACAGCATCACTGGATTCTCCTGGGTGTTATCAGTGGAATTCCTCATCTCTTCTCTCCAGCCATAAAAGCTTTTATTCTTAACCGATGTTCTTCAGATATTCAAAACCTCTTATAACATATTCTCCGTGTCCTTTCCTGTGCTTTTACATTTACATTATGCTAGATTTTAATTTTATTAGCAGATAAAAAATAAAAATAAAAATCACAGCGGTTTGGTTGATAATATATTTTTAACTACGGTCCAGATTTGTGTTAACGTCTATGATATTTTCTCTCAATTCACTGAACTTATTAAAAAAAAAATGCTTTGTTAAATACCATAATAATTATCAATAATGTAACAGCTTGGTAAGACTCGGTTGAAAGGAGAAATGATTATCATTCCTTTCCTGACTTGCTATCCATAATAAGGGTAATGCAATTGGGCAAATGAGAAACATTTTAGTCAGACATCTTTGCAATTTCCCTCAAAAAACTTAATAAAGAGCTCAGTTAAAAGGGGTCTCATCATAGTGACTCTGCGGCAAAGGAGATTTAGAAATAGTTGTGTGAGCATATAGCGCTTCCTGTGTCTCCCATGGACTTTTGTCATAATAATGAAAGTGAACTTTTTTTTATTTTATTTGATTCCCTCTACCCCCTGAGTATTCGGATGTTTGCTTTTTTAATACATGATGCGGTTCCAGCGATATGGGTTTTTTATATAATATACATCTTTATGGTTTTTACAAAGGGGGCATGGCTAAAAGGATCCCCTGGGGCGTGTGTTTAGGCTCCATTATTACCCTATGAGCAACGCCCCTTGGTAAAGACCATAAAAATTAACAGTAAATAAAAAGGCCTATAACCCTGGAACCATATGGCAGATTTAGAATATATAAAGAATAGAGTAATCAGGGGAGCAGCAGGATTAAAATAAGGGCAAAAAAACGGCTACTCGTGACATGGTGACAGGTCCTTTTCAATGGAGACTAACTGCACATATAAACCATTTCTCTAAAAAAAAATGTTGACCAGACTTCACTTTTATCGATATCAATGGATGTCCAAAATAGTCACTCTCCATTAAAGGTTTTTTTTTAGATATACTGTATATGAAAAGCAGAGTGAGTGAATTTATCTGTCCCTATACTTCCCACAAAATATAGGCTGATTACAAGGTGTCTTGCTGCTAAGGCTAGTTTCACACTAGAGTTTCCTGGAGCTGCGGAGGGATGCGCAAGGCCGCCGTGAAGCTCCACCCATTGCCGCACCACCTCCGGTCAGCTCCGCCTATAGGCGCAAGACACTGCATGCAACCTGCGTACCCTATCTTTAGCATTGGGTATGCAGGCCGTGCGCAGGTATGCGTTTGCCGGCGCATGCGTCCTTTTGAAGGTGCGTTTGGCGCAGGTCGGCGCTAGTGTGAAACTAGCCTAAGGCCCCCAGTGATCATCTGGAATTTGTCAGCCTGTAAGAAGGTATTTAATTCCCTCATAGAGAAAATGAATTATTTGAGGTCTACTGAAATCCATGGGCTGTCCATGTACAGCATGGTGGACAGGCTAGGACCTCCAGAAAGAGTAACCCTCATTACAGTAACTCTCCACTACACTTGTTTAAATGACTGAAGCCCCAAATTATGTACACCCGTTTGTTCTGATGGGGCTTGAGGAGAAAGCTGGAGGGTACGCTTTGTAGCCAGATTGATCTGCAAACCTAAATAGGGCTACCAGGGTCTTCTTTGTTGTTATCTTGATAATATTAAGCTATCGGTTGATCGTGTTCCTTTTCACCTTGTTCCTTCTATTCTCCTGACCATGGTGTCCTTCTCCAGTGATTGCTCTCTTCATATGATGTGTCCAAAGTAGGCAAGTCATAGCTTGGTGATCTTTGCTTCAAGTGACCTTTTTGGCTTGATTTGTTCCAAAATTGATTTGTTTGTTCTTCTTGCCATCCATGGTATTGGTAGCATCCTTCTCCAGCTCCACATTCTGAAAGTGTCAATTCTTCTTTTGTCTTGTTTCTTTATGCTCCAGGTTTCTCATCTGCATGTTACCACAGAAAAGACCAAACTGTGTACAAGCAGTGTCTTCGTCACCAGTGAAATGTTCCTCGAGTTGAAGACCTTGTTCAGTGACTTCATTGTTGACTTGCCCTTAGCTATGCTCCTATTGACTTCTGATGTCATCACTGCATTTTGAGTTATCATCGACCCAAGTAGGTTGAAGGACCTTACAATTTCCCGTTCTTCGACGTCCATCTGAAATGATTCCCGGTCATACCTGGCAGTAGTCAATATCTTTGATATCTTTGTGTTGAGTAGCAGTCCCATATTCGAGCTTTCCATCTTTACACTCCATGATAAGTCCTTCATTCTGAAACCGGTATTGCAACACTTGCAATGGAAGATGCAATGACTACTTTTTCTGACAAAACCCATATTATACAATTAGTGACATGCGGAAGGTCACAGGTCCCTTTACGGAAGAAGCAACGTTACAATGGAGATATGCTAGTGCTACTTATTAATTATTGAAGCAGAATTTTTCCTCTGATGTCAGCCACATTCATGCTTATGTATCAGCTAGACCATCTATAATTAAAATGATCGGTTAATCTGGTTTACCCCTCAGCAAGTTTCTAGCCCATTTGACCGACATTTCCCTAATAAAACCATATTTTATAAGAAAATGAGTAAAGGATGAGTATGAAGGGCACAGCCAAATCCACACTTACAGCTGCAACACTATGGAATCATTCTTCTTTAATATTCAATTCAACATACAACTGTGATTATAATATTATCTCAGGATGGGCCAGCTAACGCAGCATTTTCACAACTCATTACGGCCATTAAACGATTTCCGATTGGCTACGTGTACCCTGATCACAGTCATTCAATAGCCTTCTAACAGCTTATTTAGCCAGGCTGGCTGCACTCCCATGCACACAGAGCAATTATTAATACTAACTAACAGGATATCATTGTTCTCGGCAGCATAAGTTCTACTTACACAGGACAATGTGCTGCCTAGAACAATGATTTTTAACCCCTTTACCCCCAAGGGTAGTTTGCACGTTCATGACCGGGCCAATTTTTACAATTCTGACCACTGTACCTTTATGAGGTCATAACTCTGGAACGCTTCCATGGATCCCGGTGATTCTGACATTGTTTTCTCGTGACATATTGTACTTCATGTTAGTGGTAAAATTTCATTCAAATAACTTGCGTTTATTTGTGAAAAAAATGGAAATTTGGCAAAAATTTTGAAAATTTCGCAATTTTCCAACTTTGAATTTTTATGCCCTTAAATCACAGAGATATGGCACACAAAAAACTTGATAACTAACATTTCCCACATGTTTACTTTACATCAGCACAATTTTGGAACCAAAATTTTTTTTTGTTAGGAAGTTCTAAAGGTTAAAAGTTGACCAGCGATTTCTCATTTTTACAACACCATTTTATTTTTAGGACCACATCACATTTGAAGCCACTTTGAGGGGTCTATATGATAAAAAATACCCAAAAGTGACACCATTCTAAAAACTGCACCCCTTAAGGTGCTCAAAACCACATTCAAGAAGTTTATTAACCCTTTAGGTGCGTCACAGGAATTTTTTTGAATATTTAAAAAAAAATGAACATCTAACTTTTCTTCACAAAAAAAATACTTCAGGTTCAATTTTTTTTATTTTACCAAGGGTAACAGGAGAAATTGGACTGCAAAAGTTATTGTGCAATTTGTCCTGAGTACGCTGATACCTAATTTGTGGGGGGGAACGATTGTTTTGGCGCATGGCAGAGCTCAGAATGGAAGGAGCGCCGTTTGACTTTTTCAATGCAAAATTGGCTGGAATTCAGATCGGACGCCATGTCACGTTTGGAGAGTCCCTGATGTACCTAAACAGTGGAAACCCCCTACAAGTGACCCCATTTTGGAAACTAGACCCCCCAAGGAACTTATCTAGATATGTGGTGAGAACTTTGAACCCACAAGGGCTTTACAGAAGTTTATAACGTACAGCGGTACAATTAAAAAATTTTTTCCACAAAAATGATCTTTTCACCCCAATTTTTATTTTCCCAAGGGTAACAGGACCCTAAAAGTTATTGTGCAATTTGTCCTGAGTATGCTGATACCCCACATGTGGGGGTAAACCACTATTTGGGCACATGGCAGAGCTCGGAAGGGACGCAGCGCCATTTGACGTTTTTGGCTGGAATTGAGATCGGACATCATGTCGCGATTGGAAAACCCCTGATGTACCAAAACAGTGGAAACCCCCCACAAATGACACCATTTTGGAAACTAGACCCCCTAAGGAACTTATCTAGATGTGTCATGAGAACTTTGAACCCCCAAGGGCTTCACAGAAGTTTATAACATAAAGCCGTACAATTAAAAAATCATATTTTTTCCACAAAAATGATCTTTTCACCCTCAATTCTTATTTTTCCAAGGGTAACAGCACTCTAAAAGTTATTGTGCAATTTGTCCTGAGTACGCTGATACCCCACATGTGGGGGTAAACCACTATTTGGGCGCATGGCAGAGCTCGGAAGGGAAGCAGCGCCATTTGACGTTTTTGGCTGGAATTGAGATCGGACACCATGTCGCGATTGGAAAACCCCTGATGTACCAAAACAGTGGAAACCCCCCACAAATGACACCATTTTGGAAACTAGACTCCCTAAGGAACTTATGTAGATGTGTCGTGAGAACTTTGAACCCCCAAGGGCTTCACAGAAGTTTATAACATAAAGCCGTACAATTAAAAAATCATATTTTTTCCACAAAAATTATCTTTTCACCCTCAATTCTTATTTTTTCAAGGGTAACAGGACCATAAAAGTTATTGTGCAATTTGTTCTGAGTACGCTGATACCCAACATGTGGGGGTAAACCACTATTTGGGCGCATGGCAGAGCTCGGAAGGGAAGCAGCGCCATTTGACGTTTTTGGCTGGAATTGAGATCGGACACCATGTCGCGTTTGGAAAACCCCTGATGTACCAAAACAGTGGAAATCCCCCACAAATGACACCATTTTGGAAACTAGACCCCCTAAGGAACTTATCTAGATGTGTGGTGAGAACTTTGAACCCCCATGGGCTTCACAGAAGTTTATAACATAAAGCCATACAATTAAAAAATCATATTTTTTCCACAAAAATGATCTTTTCACCCTCAATTCTTATTTTTCCAAGGGTAACAGCACCCTAAAAGTTATTGTGCAATTTGTCCTGAGTAAGCTGACACCCCATATGTGGGAGAAAACTACTGTATGGACACACGTCAGGGCTCGGAAGGGAAGTAGTGACGTTTTGGAATGCAGACATTGATGGAACGGTCTGCGGGTGTCATGTTGCCTTTGGAGAGCCCCTAATGTACCTAAACAGTGGAAACCCCCCACAAATGACCCCATTTTGAAAACTAGACCTCTAAGGAACTTATCTAGATGTGAGGTGAGCACTTTGAACCCCCAAGGGCTTCACAGAAGTTTATAATGCCAGGGCATGAAAATAAAAAAATCGTATTTTTTCCACAAACATAGTAACATAGTAACATAGTAACATAGTAATTAAGGTTGAAGGGAGACTTTAAGTCCATCTAGTTCAACCCATATCCTATCCTAACTTGCCCTAACATGTTGATCCAGAGGAAGGCAAAAAAAACCCATGTGGCAACAGTAAGCTTCACATTGGGGAAAAAAAATCCTTCCCGACTCCACATACGGCAATCAGACTAGCTCCCTGGATCAACGCAATATTAAGGAGACTAGTGTATATACCCTGTAATATTATACTTTTCAAGAAAGGCATCCAGTCCCTTCTTAAATTTTAGTAGTGAATCACTCATTACAACATCATATGGCAGAGAGTTCCATAGTCTCACTGCTCTTACAGTAAAGAATCCGCGTCTGTGAGTATGCTTAAACCTTCTTTCCTCCAGACGTAGAGGATGCCCCCTTGTCCCCGTCACAGGTCTAAGAGTAAAAAGATCATTAGAAAGGTCTTTGTATTGTCCCCACATATATTTATACATTGTAATAAGATCACCCCTAAGCCTTCGATTCTCCAAACTAAATAACCCCAAGTGTAATAACCTGTCTTGGTATTGCAGACCCCCTAGTTCCCTAATAACCTTGGTCGCTCTTCTCTGCACCCGCTCCAGTTCAGCTATGTCTTTCTTATACACCGGAGACCAGAACTGTACGCAGTATTCTAAGTGTGGTCGCACTAGTGACTTATATAGAGGTAAAATTATGTTCTCCTCATGAGCATCTATGCCTCTTTTAATGCATCCCATTATTTTATTTGCCTTTGCAGCAGCTGCTTGACTCTGGCCACTAAATGTGAGTTTGTCGTCCACCCATACACCCAGGTCTTTTTCAGTGACTGTTTTGCCCAGTGTTTTACAATTAAGCACATAATTATACAACTTGTTCGTTCTACCCAAGTGCATGACCTTACATTTATCCCCATTAAAGCTCATTTGCCATTTATCAGCCCAAGCTTCTAGTTTACATAAATCCTCCGGTAATATAAAATTGTCCTCCTCTGTATTAATTACCCTGCAGAGTTTAGTGTCATCTGCAAATATTGAAATTCTACTCTCTATGCCCCCTACAAGGTCATTAATAAATATGTTAAAAAGAAGCGGTCCCAAAACTGACCCCTGTGGTACCCCACTGCTAACTGTGACCCAGTCCGAGTGTGCTCCATTAATAACCACCCTTTGTTTCCTATCCCTGAGCCAGCTCTTAACCCACCTACATATATTTTCCCCTATCCCCATTGTTCTCATTTTATGTATCAACCTTTTGTGTGGCACCGTATCAAAAGCTTTTGAAAAGTCCATGTACACCACGTCCACTGCATTCCCTTGGTCCAGTCCGGAACTTACCTCTTCATAAAAGCTTATCAGATTAGTCTGACAGGAACGGTCTCTTGTAAACCCATGTTGATATTGGGTCATAAGGTTATTCTTCTCCAGATACTCCAGTATAGTATCTCTTAGAAAACCCTCCAGGATTTTACCCACAGTTGAGGTTAAACTTACTGGCCTATAATTTCCAAGTTCAGTTTTTGTCCCCTTTTTGAATATTGGCACCACATTTGCTATACGCCAGTCCTGTGGTACAGACCCTGCTATTATGGAATCTTTAAAGATTAAAAATAGTGGTCTATCTATGACTGTGCTTATTTCCTGCAGTACTCGGGGGTGTATCCCATCCGGGCCTGGGGATTTGTCAATTTTAGTGATTTGTAGACGCCGCCGTACTTCCTGCTGGGTTAAGCAGGTGACATTTAATGGAGAATTTTTATCCCTGATCATGTTATCCGTCATGGGATTTTCTTGTGTAAATACTGTTGAAAAAAAGTCATTTAGCATATTGGCTTTTTCCTCATCCTCATCCACCATTTCACCCAGACTATTTGTAAGGGGACCAACACTATCATTTTTTAGCTTCTTACTATTTATGTAGTTAAAGAATATTTTGGGATTATTTTTACTTTCTCTGGCAATGAGTCTCTCTGTCTCAATCTTTGCTGTCTTGATTTGCTTTTTACAGAATTTATTTAATCTTCTGTATTTATTTAATGCCTCATCACTACCTACTTGCTTTAATTCTCTAAATGCTTTATTTTTATCTCTTATTGCACCCCTTACAGCTCTATTTAGCCATAGTGGTTTCCTCCTATTTCTCGCATGTTTATTCCCATACGGTATATATTGTGCACAGGTCCTATTCAGGATGCTAATAAACGTCTCCCATTTTCTTTGTGTATTTTTATGTCTCAGGATATCGTCCCAGTTAATTGCACCAAGATCATCTCTCATCCGTTGGAAATTTGCTTTCCTGAAGTTTAGTGTCCTTGTAACCCCTCTACTACACATCTTATTAAAGGATACATGAAAACTTATTAATTTGTGATCACTGTTACCCAAGTGACCCCCAACCCTTACATTTGATATGCGGTCTGGCCTGTTGGTTAATATTAGGTCTAGCAGTGCCCCCCCTCTTGTTGGGTCCTGAACCAGTTGTGAAAGGTAATTGTCTCTCATCGTTGTCAGAAACCTATTACCTTTGCTAGAACTGCAGGTTTCGGTTCCCCAATGTATTTCAGGGTAGTTGAAGTCCCCCATAATAATGACTCCTTGAGTCGCAGCTTCATCTATTTGCTTTATGAGGATATTCTCTGTTGCTTCCATTATTTTTGGAGATTTATAACAAACCCCTATCAGTAATTTATTATTTTTCCCTCCTCCCCTTATCTCTACCCACAGGGACTCTACATTTTCATTAGTTTCATATATATTATCACGAAGGATGGGTTTTAAGGATGATTTTACATATAAACACACGCCTCCCCCTCGCTTATTTGTACGGTCATTTCTGAACAGACTATAGCCCTGTAAATTAACCGCCCAGTCATGGCTCTCATCCAGCCATGTCTCAGATATCCCCACCATGTCATAATTATGTTCCAACAACATTAACTCCAATTCCTCCATTTTGTTGGCGAGACTTCTGGCATTAGTATACATGCACTTTATGTATCTCTCTGTACCTCTATTCTTTCTTAAATTATTAACTGTTCTAACCCCACCCCCCATGCCACCTCCACCCCCAATGTCATTATTTGTGCTCAGGTCTCTATCTGCACTGTCTTCCCCTCCTATAAAAGGAATACCCTCCCCCCCTTCCCTAGTTTAAACACTCCTCCAACCTTCTAGCCATTTTCTCCCCCAGCACAGCTGCACCCTCCCCATTGAGGTGCAGCCCGTCCCTAGCGTAGAACCTGTAGCCAACTGAGAAGTCGGCCCAGTTCTGCAGGAACCCAAACCCCTCCTTCCTACACCAATTTCTGAGCCACTTATTAACCTCCCTAATCTCCCGTTGCTTCTCTGGCGTGGCACGTGGTACAGGAAGTATTTCCGAAAATACCACCTTGGAGGTCCTTGCTTTAAGCTTACAGCCTAATTCCCTGAAATCATCTTTAAGGACCTTCCACCTACCTCTAACTTTGTCATTTGTGCCAATGTGCACCATGACCGCTGGATCCTTACCAGCCCCTCCCAGTAATCTGTCAACCCGATCAGCGATGTGTCGGACTCGAGCGCCAGGTAGGCAGCACACCTTTCGACGATCCCTGTCTTTGTGACAGATTGCCCTATCTGTTCCCCTAATAATTGAGTCTCCCACTACCAGAACCTGTCTGGCCTGCCCTGCTCTCCTATTTCCCCCCTTACTGGAGCAGACACTCCTCCGGCTTTCAGAGGACATGCCTTGCTGCAGCAGTGCTACTCCTGCACGAACACTCCCCTCATCTGCCAAATTAGCAAACTTATTGGGGTGTGCCAGATCAGGACTAGCCTCCCTGTTGCTCTTCCCTCTACCCCGCCTTCTAACTGTCACCCAGCTAGCTGCTTCATTGTCCTGCAGCTCCAACCTAGCATCCCCCCCTCATCTATCCCATTGAGCGTCTGCTCAGTGAGCAGAAGACTCCTTTCCATATTGTCTATGGATCTCAGTGTTGCCAGCTGCACATTTAGATCCAGTATCTGGGCTTCCAAATGCACAACGTGCTCACATCTTGCACAGCAGTATGCACCCTCAACCGGCTGTTCAAGGATTTCATACATGCGGCAAGACGTGCACTGGATGGCATTGGCAATAGTGGAGCACATCCTAATGGGGATTGCACCAGACAATAAGATAAGCAAAAATAAATTTAAAAAAAAAAAAAAAAAAAAAGTATTAATATAACAGCAATTCAGTAAGACCTCCCTTGGAAACTCCCTGAATCTAAAGTCACTGAATTTCAAGTCACACACTTACCACAGTTCGCACTTACGCTCAGGTCACACTCAGCTCGTTCACACTCGCTCAGGAAGAAGATTTAAAAGAGTTTTTTTTTTTTTTTTCCCCTTTTACCAGCACACCACCTTGCTGCTCAATGCACTTCCAAAAGGAATCAATTAGTCCCCAATTTTTTTTATTTTCCCAAGGGTAACAGGAGAAATTGAACCCCAAAAGTTGTTGTCCAATTTGTCCTGAGTACGCTGACACCCCATATGTGGGAGAAAACTACTGTATGGGCACACGTCAGGGCTCGGAAGGGAAGTAGTGACGTTTTGGAATGCAGACTTTGATGGAATGGTCTGCGGGTGTCATGTTGCCTTTGGAGAGCCCCTGATGTACCTAAACAGTGGAAACACCCACAAATGACCCCATTTTGGAAACGAGAACCCCTAAGGAACTTATCTAGATGTGTGGTGAGCACTTTGAACCCCCAAGGGCTTCACAGAAGTTTATAATGCCCGGGCATGAAAATAAAAAAATCGTATTTTTTCCACAAACATGATCAATTAGTCCCCAATTTTTTCATTTTCCCAAGGGTAACAGGAGAAATTGGACCCCAAAAGTTGTTGTCCAATTTGTCATGAGTACGCTGACATCCCATATGTGGGAGAAAACTACTGTATGGACACACGTCGGGGCTCGGAAGGGAAGCAGTGCCATTTTGGAATGCAGACTTTGATGGAATGGTCTGCGGGTGTCATGTGCGTTTGGAGAGCCCCTGATGTACCTAAACTATTGAAACTCCCCACAAGTGACCCCATTTTGGACACTAGACCCCCCCACGGAACTTATCTAGATGTGTGGTGAGCACTTTGAACCCCCAAATGCTTCACAGAAGTTTATAACGCTCGGACGTGAAAATAAAAAAATCATTTTTTTCCACAAAAATGATATTTTTGCCCCCAATTATTTATTTTCCTAAGGGTAACAGGAGAAATTGGACCCCAAAAATTGTTTTTCAATTTGTCCTGAGTAGGCTGATACCCTACATGTGGGGGTAAAACACTGTTTGGGCGCATGGCAGAGCTTGGAAGGGAAGGAGCACCATATGACTTTTTCAACTCAGAATTGGCTGGAATTGAGATCAGATGCAATGTTGCATTTGGCGAGCCCCTGATGTGCCCAAACAGTGGAAACCCCCAATTCTAACTCCAACCCGAACCCCAACACACCCCTAACCCTAATCTCAGCCCTAACCCTAGCCCTAACCCAAGCCCTAACCCTAGCCCTAACCCTAACCCTAGCCCTAACCCTAACCCTAGCCCTAACCCTAGCCCTAACCCTAATGGAAAAATGGAAATAAATACATTTTTTTTATTTTATTATTTTTCCCTAACTAAGGGGGTGATAACGGGGGGGTTTGATTTACTATTTATGGCGGTTTTTATGTTTGGCACGCTAAAAGACGCTTTTTATTGTAAAAATAGTTTTTGCATCACCACATATTGAGAGCTATAATTTTTCCGTATTTTGAACCACTGAGTCATGTGAGGTCTTATTTTTTGCGGGACGAGTTGACGTTTTTATTGGTACCATTTTCGGGCACGTGACATTTTTTGATCGCTTTTTATTGATTTTTGGGACGCAGAATGAACAAAAACCAGCGTTTCATGAATTTCTTTTGGGGGGGTGCGTTTACACCGTTCCGCGTGCGGTAAAATTGATAAAGCGGTTTTATTCTTCGGGTCAGTACGGTTACAGCGATACCTCATTTAGGTCGTTTTTTTATGTTTTGTCGGTTTTATGCAATGAAAACTATTATATATAAAAAATAATTATTTTTGCATCGCTTTATTCTGTGAGCTATAACTTTTTTATTTTTTCGCTGATGATGCTGTGTGTTGGCTCGTTTTTTGCGGGACAAGATGACGTTTTCAGCGGTACCATGGATATTTATATGCGTCTTTTTGATCACGCGTTATTACACTTTTTGTTTGGCAGTATGATAATAAATCATTATTTTTTGCTTTGTTTTTTATTTTTATTTTTTAAGGGGTTCGCTAAAGGGGTTAACTAATGGGACAGTTTTATAGGGCGGGTCGTTACGGACGCGGTGATACCTAATATGTGTACTTTTATTGTTTTGGGTTTTTTTTATTTTCAAAAAATGAATTTATTGGGGAATATTTTTTTTTTTTTACTAATTTATTTGGCGATTTTTTTTCAATTATTTTTACACTTTTTTTTAATTTTTTTTTTTACTTTATTACATAGCCCCAGGTGGGACATCATTGTCCTGTGACAGAACGCTGATCTGTCACATCACAGATCACTGTGACAGATCAGCAATCTGTCACAGGCATTGAAGAAGACTTCCTCTTGCCTGCGCTTTGCAGGCACTGAGGAAGCCAGCTTCCTGCAGGCCCCCGAAGGCCCCCGTCGCCATCTTGGATTCGGGGGCCTGCAGGAAAGGAGTCCCCCGCAGCAGCGCTGCACATTGCGCTGCCGTGGGGGGCTCAGGGAAGCACGGAGGGAGCCCCCTCCCTGCCGATGCTTCCCTTTAACTCCCGGTACACCGCGATCGTGTTTGATCGCGGTGTGCAAGGGGTTAACATGTTGGGGGCGGTCCGTGACCGCCCCTGACACATTGTGCCGGGTGTCAGCTGTGATAATCAGCTGACACCCGGCCGCGATCAGCGGCGCTCACCACGTGGGCGCCGCTGATCGCGGTAGACGTACTATCCCGTCCATGGGCATAGGGGCCCGGGTCCCATGGACGGGATAGTACGTCGGATGTCAGGAAGGGGTTAAGCAAGCTTAAAAATCATTTCACCTGAAGAACAAACATTTTTCTGGACTGTACAGAAAGGTCGATAATCGTGTAAGGCTAGGATCAAACGAGCGTATAGTCTATCATCAAGGAGGATCGGGTCAATTATGCAAATCGCACTCTGATCACAGCCTGATCAGAGTGTGATCATTGTTTGATCTGATTCTCTCGGATGAGGAGAAGAACGCCATGTGCATGAGCCCTTGCGAGCATTTCTGGGAACATTCCAACTCAATTATCTGCCACCATTTAAGGGCCCTAAGTTTACTCTCAATCCTGTCCACTGATTATTATAAAGAACTAAGTATATACATATACTATTTTACTTCATTTTGCAGTACAATGATAATAATTACATAAATGAATCCCTGCCATCAGTGACTCGTACACAACTGTGAGGGTCAATTCACTGGAAGTCAAATTGAGCTATTAGCACATCACGTAGATGTGACTACAGCGCTAGCTTACATCACTGTGCTGACAAGGTACTTAGACTATTGCATGGCGAGCAGAAAAAAGGCTGGATAATTGCTAAATTGACCATAATCAGGCTACCAACACGGTGCAACATCTATGCTAAAGACAAAGTAGCATATGCCATAATGTCTGAATACAAGTGCTCTGTTACTTAAATTTACGCTTCAGGCTCTAATAATGCACATAACTGAAAAAGAGGTAACAAAAATGTGAGCTTTATAGGTGATGCCTGAAGAAGATCTGGAAACGTTTTATGTGTCACTGCATCACTGTATTTTACTATGTTACCTATTTTATGGTTAAATCAATGCCCTACATTCTGCAAGTTCTTGGGCACCAAATCAAAATTTGCAACAAGGGTCCCTACCTACTATATACTGATACCCCTGAAGAAGCCACATTAGCTGGCGTAACGCTCATCCTTTCTCTCTTCTCTTTTATTTTCCCTGGATAAACACCATCAATGTGAGCTGTGGCAAGAAGGTTTGCTGTGTCTTTCAGCGTAGTGTCCAGAGGCTGAAGGTCCTACCAGGAGACAGGCCAGTACACCAGGAGACGTGGAGAGAGCCACCTTTGTGCAAGGAGGAACAGGAGGAGCACTGCCAGAGCCCTGCAAAGTGACCTCCAGCAGGCCACAAATGTGCATGTGTCTGCATAAACGGTTAGAAACCGACTCCATGAGGATGGTCTGAGGGCCCGACATCCACAGATGGGGGTTGTGCTCACAGCCCAACACTGTGCAGGACGCTTGGCATTTGCCACAGAACACCAGGATTGGCAAATTCGCCACTGGCGCCCTGTGCACTTCACAGATGAAAGCAGGTTCACACTGAGCACATGTGACAGACGTGACAGAGTCTGGAGACGCCGTGGAGAGCGATCTGCTGCCTGCAACATCCTTCAGCATGACTGATTTGGCAGTGGGTCATTAATGGTGTGGGGTGGCATTTCTTTGGAGGGCCGCACAGCCCTCCATGTGCTCGCCAGAGGTAGCCTGACTGCCATTAGGTACCAAGATGAGACCCTCAGACCCCTTGTGAGACCATATGCTGGTGCAGTTGGTCCTGGGTTCCTCCTAATGCAGGACAATGCCAGACCTCATGTGGCTGGAGTTTGTCAGCAGTTCCTGCAAGATGAAGGCATTGAAGCTATGGACTGGCCCGCCAGTTCCCCAGACCTGAATCCGATTGAGCACAACTGGGACATCATGTCTCGCTCCATCCACCAACGTCACGTTGCACCACAGACTGTCCAGGAGTTAGCGGATGCTTTAGACCAGGTCTGGGATTAGGGAGGTCATACAGGCACATTGAGGCCACACACAATACTGAGCATCTTTTCCTTGTCATGAGGCATTTCCACTGAAGTTGGATCAGCCTGTAATTTGATTTTCCACTTTGATTTTGAGTATCATTCTAAATCCAGACCTCCATGGGATATTCATTTTGATTTACATTAATAATTGTTATGTTTTATTGTTCTTAACACATTCCACTATGCAATGAATAAAAATTTGCAACTGGAATATTTCATTCAGAGATATCTAGGATGTGGTATTTTAGCGTTCCCTTTATTTTTTTGAGCAGTGTATATTACTATATTCAGCCTTTTTTGGCTTTTAGGAGTCTGATCTCCATATATATTATTCTATGGAGAACTGGTTTGGTAGTGTGCAAAAAACTCTCTCCCTTTTTTGCCTTTTAAATTTTTTTTAATGCTTTATTGTTCACTATGACTACAGTGCTTTGCTATCTGTCATATTGCATATGGACATAACTGAGAAGTGAGCCTTCGGTTGAGTGCAGATAACATTAGACAATAGCTGGTGCACTGAATGATTGGAAAAGTGAGGGGAAAATGAAGCTCCAGTACATATAGTCCTATCAGACTGGTTATGAAAAGAAATGTGTTTTGCATGTATTTTTAGACAACAATGATTATTATAAAAATAGATAATAGATAGAGATAGATAATAGCTATAGATAGACATACAGACATAGACAGACAGACATATAGACAGACATACCAATATAATTGCACAACATAATATAAAATCGCATCCTGTGAACCTTTTTAGAAAGCTTTTATGATTAAATAAAGAAATAAATGAATGAATGAATGAATGAAAAAACCTATGTCTTGTCCCCCTCATTATTGTAACCAGCAAAGGTAAAGCAGACAGGTGAGAGCTGATGTTATCAGGCTGGAAAGGTCCCTGGTTATCGGGCCCTTACCAGTGTAAAAATATCCGCCTGCAGCTGCCCCAGAAATGGAGGCATCACATTAGATGTGTCAAATCTGGCACTTCACATAGGCTCTTCACGATTGCCCTGGTGCATTGACAATTAGGATAATTGGGCCTAGGGTTGATGTCAGCTGTGAATTGTTCAAAAACACAGCTGATATCAAGCCGTGGTGCAAGTAAGGCCTGTTTCACACTTACGTTTTTCTTGCTAGTTGTAATCTGCCAAAATGGCGGAGAACGGATCCGTAGGCGTCGAAATACCAACGGGAGCCACCGGACCGTTGTGAAAAAAAAAAATACCGCCGATGTAGCAGAGGAGAGCCGGGATATCGCGGGAAGAGAGGAAAGCCGGGATATCGCGGGACGAGAGGAGAGCCGGGATATCGCGGGATGAGAGGAGAGCCGGGATATCGTGGGACGAGAGGAGAGCCGGGATATCGCGACATCGCGGGACGAGAGGAGAGCCGGGACATCGTCAGGCGGGCCGGGAGGAGAGAGAGATAGAGATATTCTCCAGCAGCTAGATGGGATTTAGGGTTAACTGTGTAGCAAAGGGTAAAAATGCGGATCCGACTACAAAAAAAAACGTTGCATTGTCCGTCCGGAGATGTCAGCGGATGCCAAAATTTTGGCGGATCCGCAGAAATTCGGATGCAACGGACGACCGTCAGTCAAAATCCGCCGATAATGCAAGTCAATGGGGAAAAAAACGGATCCGCCAAGAAAAATGCGCATATTCATTACTTTAATGAGAGGTACCACGTAAACACTGAACACTGAAAGGAGCTGTCTTTATTTTTAAACATTATAGTCCTTGACCGCAAACCTGGGTCACATTCCGCACATACATCAAAACAACCATACCCTTCAAAAGAAGGAACGCCAAAACGCGCGTCAGGGGATACGTGGTGGGTCCCGAAACAGCGGCACAGGTACTTTGACATGTCTTGCACATACTGTAATGGTGGTGAACTGTTTTCGTTTAACAAGCCTTGTACCATTTGGTCTCTGCTTCAATTAAGATTCAGTTAGCACATTGACACCTTATGGCAGGCTATGGTCAGGCGCCATGATGTACTGTTTATAATGCATTGTATACATTGATTTGCTGGCAAAGCTGCTTTTAAGTGGTTATAAATTTGTGCAACTTTATTAGGAGTCTTAATGCTTATGAATACATGAATTTCATGTTCCACCCAGCATTGTGTATATAATTGATTCTGCGACCTGGCTGCTCGTTTTTTATTCCCACCCGTTTCTGATTGATCTATGAGCACCTATATTATGTAAACTTTGAATGTTGATTAATAAATCTATTTTTTATATATAAAAAAACTTTTCTTGAAACATTCCTAGTATCCGTATAGGGTATGGTTGTTTTGAAAGGAGCTGCCGCAGACCATCGGAGAAGCAAAGAGTACAGAGCCAGCGACAGGAGGGGTTGAGTATGATGAGGAGGACGGGGGGAGCCATGCGATATTCACCTGTCCCCATTCCACCATCGCGTGCCGCTCTGTCTTCCGCGTCCTCTGGCTGTGACGTTCAGGTCAGAGGGCGCGATGACGTGGTTAGTGCACACCCTCTGCCTGAACAGTAACTGCAGAGACCCGGAAGACAAAGCGGTGAACAACGGTGGAAATGGGAATCGGCACCAGACCCCCAGCGACGAGAGATGAGTATGTCATTTTTTTTATCGTAGCAGCATATGTGGCATATATATCTATGGGACATCTTATGGGGCCATCAACCTTTATGGAGCAGCATATGGGGCATATTATTCTATGAGCATCTTATGGGGCCATGAACCTTTATAGAGCAGCATATGGGGCATATATATCTATGGGGCATCTTATGGGGCCATCAACCTTTATGGAGCAGAATATGGGGCATATTATTCTATACAGCATCTTATGGGGCCATTATTAACCTTTATGGAGCATTACATGGGGTGTATTTTGTATGGAGCATCTTATGGGATCATCATTAACTGTATGGACCATAATATGGGGCTCCTGATTCAATATGGATATTCTAAAAAAAATTTAACCTACTGATATCTCAATTAATTTTGCATTTATTGGTATCTATTTTTATTTTTGAAATTTACCAGTAGCTGCTGCATTTCCCACCCTAGGCTTATACTCGAGTCAATAAGTTTTCCCAGTTTTTTGAGGCAAAATTAGGGGCCTCTGCTTATAGTCAAGTATATATGGTAATTAGAAAGAAAAGTTCCCACACAGGACCATCATAGTCCATGGAGGACAATCATAGTCCATGGAATCCAAAGTAGTCCAGAGCGCAGAGTGCCCAGGAACGTTTGAAGAGCAGTGATGATACTGATGTTGCCCTTGAGAAGGAGGCGTGACCCCGACGCCTCTGTCTATATGTTTGCCTATATTTCTGTCTGTCTATCTACAGTTGTGGCCAAAAGTATTGACACCCCTGCAATTCTGTCAGATAATACTCAGTTTCTTCCTGAAAATGATTGCAAACACAAATTCTTTGGTACTATTATCTTCATTTAATTTGTCTTAAATGAAAAAACACAAAAAGAATTGTCCTAAAGCCAAATTGGATATAATTCCACAACAAACATAAAAAAGAGGGTGGATAAAAGTATTGGCACTGTTCGAAAAATCATGTGATGCTTCTCTAATTTGTGTAATTAACAGCACCTGTAACTTACCTGTGGCACCTAACAGGTGTTGGCAATAACTAAATCACACTTGCAGCCAGTTGACATGGATTAAAGTTGACTCAACCTCTGTCCTGTGTCCTTGTGTGTACCACATTGAGCATGGAGAAAAGAAAGAAGACCAAAGAACTGTCTGAGGACTTGAGAAAACAAATTGTGAGGAAGCATGAGCAATCTCAAGGCTGCAAGTCCATCTCCAAAGACCTGAATGTTCCTGTGTCTACCGTGCGCAGTGTCATCAAGAAGTTTAAAGCATATGGCACCGTGGCTAACCTCCCTAGATGTGGACGGAAAAGAAAAATTGACAAGAGATTTCAACGCAAGATTGTGCGGATGTTGGATAAAGAACCTCGACTAACATCCAAACAAGTTCAAGCTGCCCTGCAGTCCGAGGGTACAACAGTGTCAACCCGTACTATCCATCGGCGTCTGAATGAAAAGGGACTGTATGGTAGGAGACCCAGGAAGACCCCACTTCTTACCCCGAGACATAAAAAAGCCAGGCTGGAGTTTGCCAAAACTTACCTGAAAAAGCCTAAAACGTTTTGGAAGAATGTTCTCTGGTCAGATGAGACAAAAGTAGAGCTATTTGGGCAAAGGCATCAACATAGTGTTTACAGGAGAAAAAAAGAGGCATTCAAAGAAAAAAACACGGTCCCTACAGTCAAACATGGCGGAGGTTCCCTGATGTTTTGGGGTTGCTTTGCTGCCTCTGGCACTGGACTGCTTGACTGTGTGCATGGCATTATGAAGTCTGAAGACTACCAACAAATTTTGCAGCATAATGTAGGGCCCAGTGTGAGAAAGCTGGGACTCCCTCAGAGGTCATGGGTCTTCCAGCAGGACAATGACCCAAAACACACTTCAAAAAGCACTAGAAAATGGTTTGAGAGAAAGCACTGGAGACTTCTAAGGTGGCCAGTAATGAGTCCAGACCTGAATCCCACAGAACACCTGTGGAGAGATCTAAAAATGGCAGTTTGGAGAAGGCACCCTTCAAATATCAGGGACCTGGAGCAGTTTGCCAAAGAAGAATGGTCTAAAATTCCAGCAGAGCATTGTAAGAAACTCATTGATGGTTACCGGAAGCGGTTGGTCGCAGTTATTTTGGCTAAAGGTTGTACAACCAAGTATTAGGCTGAGGGTGCCAATACTTTTGTCTGGCCCATTTTTGGAGTTTTGTGTGAAATGATCAATGTTTTGCTTTTTGCTTCATTCTCTTTTGTGTTTTTTCATTTAAGACAAATTAAATGAAGATAATAATACCAAAGAATTTGTGTTTGCAATCATTTTCAGGAAGAAACTGAGTATTATCTGACAGAATTGCAGGGGTGTCAATACTTTTGGTCACAACTGTATATCTATTATCTTTGCAGCATTTACTGATGTCTAAAAATTCTTGCAAAAACACTACAAAAACGCAGCAAATTTTTACATCTGCATTTTTAAAGTGTTTTTGACTGATTTCATTGAAGTGAATGGGTGAACAAATACTACAAAAACTCTGAAATAACTGACATGCTGCAGATCTGAATCTGCACCAAATCTGCAAGTCACAAAGAAGCAATGTGTGCATGAGACTTCAGGATTCTCATTCACTTAACAAATCTGCGTGGCAGAAATGCCGCAAAAATGTGAAATGTGCACACATCCTAAGAGAATACGAGAAGGTAGATGGTAACTTCTGAAAAATTGATAGAATGTTTGTTAGTATGAAATCAGTTGTGAAACAAAAGGAATGGGCTGGGAAAAAATGTATTACATGTTGTATTCCTGCTGGATTACATCCAGCTGAGCCCACAATATCAGAAGTGAAGAATATAATACCCAGTAATATATTTCGCATTTATGATAATGTAAAACTACATTGTGGCATTCACAGTTGTAAGCACATATCCCTCTTAGAAAACTTTGTTAATCCAAAAATTATTAAATAGAAAGTATTATCTATTATGTTAAAGTAAATCACATGAAATTATTATAAAAAAAATATAAAAAAGCCTGGAGCAAAATAAAAAACAGTAAAATGAAACACGCTGCATTATGCTGATTATTCTGCCATCTAGTGGCCATATGTCATATTTAGCCAAAACTGTTGGATTTTTCATCTTGCTGGGTTTTTGTTCTGCATATTATGGGGTTTGGTTTTGTAGAACAAGCTTTATTCTATAAAACTGCTATTTTGAGGTTACATACTATATACATACAGTATGTGAGCGTTCATTTTCTGTTAAATTTACTTTTATAAAACCCCACCATTCTGTAATGTTACTTTTCCTTGTTTTTTCCACTAAAGGTGATTATCTACTGCTATTAGCTCCAGTGTTGGCTGGATGTAAATAGTGATTGGTGCTGAACAGCACATTTCCATACATTGTGTAGAGGCCACTGCAGAGGTCCACCACTCCTATTGAAGAGAATTTTAACCATATCAGGGATTGCTTTTTTATATATTGGTTGTAGTTTTGTGTGATATATAGAAACATAAAATGTTAGAGTTGGAAGGGACCTCCAGGGTTATCGCGTCCAGCCCCCTCCTCAATGCAGGATTCACTAAACCATCTCAGACAGATGTCTGTCCAGCCTCTGTTTGAAGACTTCCATTGTAGGAGAACTCACCACCTCTCGGGCAGCCTGCTCCACTCATTGATCACCCTCACAGTCAGTTTCATTCCATTGCTTCTCGTGTTTCCATGTGCAAATGAAAATAATGATGATCCCTCTGCACTGACATTCCTTCAGATATTTGTAGACAGCTATTAAATCTCATCTTAGCTTTCTTTTTTGCAAGCTAACCATTCTCAGATCCTTTAATCATTCCTCGTATGACATACATTGCCGTCCCTCACCATCCTGGTAGCTCTTCTCTGAACTTGCTCGTTTTTCACTGTCTTTTTTTAAAATGTGGTGCCAAGAACTGAACATAGTATTCCAGATGAGGCCTGACCAAGGAGGAGTAGAGGGGAATGATTACTTCACGTGATCTAGACTCATCTCAGAACTGTGTTTGCCTTTTTTTGCTGCTGCATCACACAGTTGACTCATGTGCAGTCTATTAGTATACAAAAGCCTTTTTCACACGTGCTGTTGCTTAGTTCTATTCCTCCCATTCTATAAATGTAATTTTCACTTTTCTTGGCCTGATCTATTATCTTGCATTTCTCCCTATTAAATGCCATTCTATTAGTTGCTGACCATTGTTCAAGCTGCAAAATCTCCAACAAAGCCCTCAGGCATCACACCTCATTAATAATTTTTGTCTTGCTATGTAAGCCAAAGGGATCCTTTGGGTCAGGCCTGACTACAACCTCTGCACACCTGAAGTTACGCCTCTTAAAGGGGCTTAAAAGTCTTATGGCGAGTCATTCATTCATTGACCTGGCAATGTTTCTACAGTATGGCGGTGTTGTCTCTTACATACAGTAACTATCTGGCTTCTAATAATAAGTGGTTTGTGTCCACTAAAGCCAGAGCTGCTTTTTATTTGCACCTCTCAGTTGGAGCTACTAATGGAAGGTACCCAGCAGTTTATATGCCCTAGTATTGGAGAGGGAGAGGGGTTAAGTTTATCTCTTTAATGCACATGCTAAATATATTGACAGAAAGGTATATGTGGCACCTTCCAAATTATGTTATCAGCTCAACTTCACTCATTATTTGTTTTTTTTTCCTCTAGACTAATCCTCAGCAGTTTTGCAGTTTTTATAGTGCCCGGATTTAATGAGTCAGCAGCAAAAAGTGAAAGTTACATATTGAGAATTTGTTGTATAGTGCATTTTTCCCCCGTGATTGAATGCATGCTTAATGCTTTTGACATTTGCATTGACAACAAATATGTAGCGCGTTGTTAATGTGAAGGAGCTCGGCGATGGACAAGATTAAAGATAAATATAATTTTTTTTTTGCAAAAACCCGTGTCAGGTAACTACACAATGATGACAGTACACTTTCCAAGTTAGGCCGGGGTCAGACTTGCGAGTGCAATGCGGAACACACGCGCAAGTCTCTCGCATCAATACTCTGTACTGCCTCCGGCACTCGGGACCAGTGTGTGGCTGCACTGGTAAAACAAATGAGCTGTCATAGCTGTGATTAGACTATCTGACAATGACTTATGCTTTCAAACTTGTAAGTTTAGGAAATCTTAAGGAGAACATGTAGTTAAGATTTCTATGAACTACTATTACTCTCGACTCCACTTGTATTCAATGTAGAGAAGGAATAAGCTGCTGGCAGACATCTCTCTGCCAGTGACTTATCTTCTATGAGAATCAAGGATTTGGCATGTTGAAATCTATCATGCCCCATCATTCATTCTTCTGATATATGATATACATAGAAGAAACGGAGCAGAGAAACACAATCCAATAAAAAAATTATATTTTATTAATTCAAATAATTTTGAAAATATACAAGATGTACATACCAATATTAAGGCTTTTACAATAAAAAGGAAAGAAGGAGTACTACGGCCAATACAGGGGTACACATGGTGATACAGCGACCAAGAGTTATACAATAAGCATATCAGTAATACAGTACAACAGGATAAATCCCAAGCAAAGTATCCATACAGAAACATGAGCAAATATAAACAACATTGTCTGGAACAACTGACAAATCAATGTGCCCATCTGTATCAAAATAAATATCACTTACCCATAATCACCAGTACACTAATGTGCCCTCCTGTGACCCCCTGACGTGCGTTTCGCGTTGGATGCTTTTTCAAAAGGGGTGCAAAGAGATGCCATATCTCTGTAGTTATATAATGGTGCCAATCAATGCCAGTGTGCTGTGCGCACGCGCCGATGACATCACACGCCAGGAATGTTTCCTCCCACCTCCGTGGCCGTCAGTAAGCGGCGCGCATGTAGGTGGAAATCCACCTGCTGACGTCATAAACATGCGCGCCAGGCTGATATAGATAGCCACAGAGGAGAGTAGGAGGGGCGTGGAGCAAAGTGCGCGTGCGCATCTCAACCGCCATTGCAAAGAAGACCATAGCGGCAGCCATCTTGGCGAGGATAAAAATCGGCCCATATAAAATACATATAGTGTTAATGCAGTCCGAATTATAAAAGAGGGTTGCAGTGATCAAGTGCTCAATTAAACACAAAAAGAACAACAAGGCATTAATAATATCTCAGAAAGTGATATAAAGTGCAGAAGTGCATCATAAAAGTGACAGTGCGCAATCCTATATAGTATCACAAAATACTGCAATATTAGAAACGTACACATATTACAAAAATCAGTGATAACGTACAGAAATAATACAAGAAAAGAGTAATAATAATGACATAAAAACAAATAATACATATTAGTGAAAGAAATCATAAGAAAGAAAAACAAAACTAAAAAAATATTAAATAAATAATAGAAAATGAAAAAATAACCAAATATATATGGGCACAAAAAAATGACAAGAAAGAAAAGGACAAAAATAGTCTTCTTATCCGGTTTGGAAAGGATCCTTTGGTCCTATTTGAATATTCAATGATATCCCACATACAAGACTTTCCCAATATTGACTGATGGGATATCATATCAGGCGTGAGTTCCAAAAGATCAAGACCCGGCAAGGCAAGGACTATAAAGAAAGACTAAGAAATGACAAAATTAAAAATAAAACATAAAAACATAAAAACGTGGGACGGTGATGCAAATTCATTCTTTAAACGTATAATACTTGTATAAAAATATACATATATGAAAGGACGCTACCACAAGGACTCAGACAGAGATGGGTGGAAATACAAAGGAAAATCCCATCAAAGAAAAGGGAACAAAGGTAAGTTTTTCGTTGAGTCCTTTAGGTGTGATGGTGTCAAGAGTGACAATCCACCTACATTCACGTTGTGCCAAAAGGCGGACCAAATTGCCACCCATGACACCGCCATGGACCCTATCAATGCCCCTCACCTTAAGGCCGCTGGGATCAGAACCGTGACACAACAAGAAGTGTCATGGTAGAGTCTTAACCCCTTAATGCCCAATGACGGACACAGTCCGTCATCAGACATCTCCCCTGCTTTGATGAGGGCTCCGGCGCTGAGCCCGCATCAAAGCCGGGACATGTCAGCTGTTATGAACAGCTGACATGTGGCCACAATAGGCGCGAGCGGAATCGCCGTCCGCACGCGCCTATTAACTAGTTAAATGCCACTGTCAAAGCTGACAGCGGGCATTTAAATAGCATTTCCGGCCGCCGGGCCGGAAATGACATCATCGCCAACCCCGTCATGTGATCGGGGGTCGGCGTCATGTTGCCTGGACAACCAGAGGTCTCTATGAGACCTCTATGGTTGTTCCAGGCATATGGCTTTCAGCACCACCCGGTGGTCGGCACTGAAAGCACAGCAGTAAATCAGCTACATATGGGCGATCTGCTCATCGCCCATATGTAGCAGAGCCGATCGGGTTGCGCAAGCTTCTAGCCTCCTTTGGAGGCTATTGAAGCATGCCAAAAGTAAAAAAAAAAAATGTTTAAAAATGAAAAAAAATGAAAAAAACCTAAAAGTTCAAATCACCCCCCTTTCGCCCCAATCAAAATAAAACAGTAAAAAAAAAAATCCCACATACACATATTAGGTATCGCCGCGTTCAGAATCGCCCGATCTATCAATAAAAAAAAGCATTAACCCGATCGCTAAACAGCGTAGCGAGAAAAAATTTCAAAACGCCAGAATTACGTTTTTTTGGTCACCAAGACATTGCATTAAAATGCAATAACGGGCGATCAAAAGAACGTATCTGCACAAAAGTTGTATCATTAAAAACGTCAGTCCAGCCTGGAAAAAATAAGCCCTCACCCGACCCCAGATCATGAAAAATGGAGACGCTACGGGTCTCGGAAAATTACGCTAATTTTTTTTTTTTTTTTTTTAGCAAACTTTGGATTTTTTTTTCACCACTTAGATAAAAGAGGACATAGACATGTTTGGTGTCTATGAACTCGTAATGACCTGGAGAATCATAATGGCAGGTCAAATTTAGCACCTAGTGAACCTAACAAAAAAGCCAAGCAAAAAACAAGTGTGGGATTGCACTTTTTTTGCAATTTCACCGCACTTGGAATTTTTTTCCCGTTTTAGAGTACACGATATGGTAAAACCAATGATGTCATTTAAAAGTACAACTCGTCCCGCAAAAAATAAGCCCTCACATGGCCATATAGACAGAAAAATAAAAAAGTTATGGCTCTGGAAAGAAGGGGAGGGAAAAATGAAAATGTAAAACCAAAAATACCCCTGGTCGTTAAGGGGTTAAGCAAAGTCGGATCCACAGCGTCCCTAGCGGCTATGATATCACGAACATGTTCGCTCGTCCGTACCTTGAATTCCCTCGAAGTGAGGCCCACATAAATTAGGGAGCAGGGGCATGTCGCATAATATATCACAAAAGTTGTATTACATGAGATATAATCACGTATTTTGTACTCCCTGCTCCCATCAGAAGTACTGAAGGTCCCACTCCTAAGGATATTAGGACACGCGACACATGCACCGCAGGGGAAGCACCCAACTCTGGGGTTACTCATATTGAAAATAAACTGTGATTTAGTCGTATAATGACTTTTAACAAGATGGTCTTTTAGATTCCTCCCCCTGTGTTGTACCATCAAGGGACGCTGTGGTAAACTCCCAGCCAAGAACTTATCTGTATGTAAAACTGGCCAATGTTTATTTAATGCGTCACGAATCTGATCCCAGTGGCAATTAGAAGTCGAGATAAATCTCACCTCATTAGAATCAATCAAGACCTTCCTTTTTGGGGGCACAAGTAGTTATTCCCTTTTTGTGCGTTTAGCACGTCTATAGCCCTCCCTAATACAGCGGTTGCTGTATCCCCTATCTCGAAACCGCTCTGTGAGGCGGGCGGATTGCCGTTCAAATCGGGCCATAGTCGAGCAGGTCCGCCTGTTCCTTAAAAATTGTCCAACTGGGAAGGCTTTAATCACGGAAAAATTGTGTGCTGAGGAGGCGTGTAAGAGAGAATTCACTGCCGTCTCTTTACGATATAAATCGGTCTCAATGGACCCATCCTCCGCCACACAAAATGTTATATCCAAAAAATCAATACGTTTGGCATGATGATTGAATGTAAATCTAAGATTGAATGGATTTACATTAAGGGACTGCATGAATTTGCATAGGCTGGTCTCGTCACCCCTCCATATCATCAATACATCATCGATGTAACAAAACCAACTCACCACCTGGTCCGCGGCGTGGGCCCCATCCCCATAAAAAACCTGCCTCTCCCAAAAACCTAGAAACAGGTTTGCATATGCCGGGGCACACGCCGCGCCCATTGCAGTCCCCTGTAACTGTAAATAAAATTTGTCTTTAAAAACAAAAAAAATTGTTGTCAAAGCAAATTCCAATAAATCCAAAACAAGATCCAAAAAATGGCCATCCCAGTTGGCAGTCTCGAGGAAGAAGCGGACCGCCCGAAGGCCATCACTGTGTCTAATAGAGGTGTATAGTGACTCTATGTCGATAGTTACTAGGAGCATATCCACCTCTAAAGACAACCCGTCAACTTTAGTTAGAACATCAGTAGTATCCCTCACATAGGAGGGGAGCGTTTCGAGCAGAGGTTTTATGTGATGGTCAATAAACTTACAAATATTTTCGCTCAACCCCTCCATGCCAGAAACGATAGGTCTTCCAGGAGGGTTCTGAACGTCATTGTGTACCTTTGGAAGCAAGTAAAAAGTAGGTACTTTAGGGTACTTAGGCACAAGGGCGTCCAGAATCCTCCTCGGTACAATACCCGACTCATCTTCTGATATATGTCTTCAGGAGACAGTCATGAGACCCTTCCATATATACTTAAATTGGCAAGTTCTGACCACTTTTCTATATAAAGAATTTGTGAACTTCTATTCTTTTGGGTTTGTTTGATTCCTGCCTGTTTTGTACTGCAATTTCAGCTAAAAATGTAATGCAAATTTCTTAGTTAACAAAAGTCAGATAATTGGAATAATTTCATTATTATAAAATGTGAAATAACTTGAAAGCCGCTCACTGCCAATATATCACAATTATATTGGATTTAATACATCACAAGCTCCATAACAGAAAAGACAGATCAGTTTTGCTATAGATCCTAAATATTCCTGATAGGTTTCCAATTTTTTGTATAGTTAGCTACAATGTACTATATATATATATATATATATATATATATATACATATATATATCAGTATATTCTTTATGTAATGGTGCTAGCCACATTAAATATTGAATGGTATCTGTCAAGGAGTGAGATATATTGTGCAGCAGGTAAATAGCTGTTTCTTAAAATTGATATGCTGAATGAAGAATGAAGAAAAAAAAGATACATCCATAAGAATTTGAGCCAAATTTTCGATGGCTAGATAATCGGGTCAGAGCATCTCCAAGCGCCAGGTGTTGTGTGGTTTTCTGGGTCTGCAGTAGTTAACCTGTAAATAGTATCATAGTTGTCCAAGGTTCATTGATAAGCGGTGGGAGAAAAGGCTTACACATCTTGTCCAATCCCACAGAAGAGCTGTGGTAATTCATGATCGATGGAATAGAAAGGTGTATATATTCTATCTAATACCCTGAATAAATATATACACATCCATTAAACCAGGGGTCTACAACCTTTCCTACCTTGAGAGCCATATTCAGCCCTGAAAGATGATCGCGAGCTACATTCTATGCAAAGATATCATAAAAGCCCCATGTGCCTCTCTGAAGTCTATAATTCCCCTGAGCACCACCTTGCAAAGTAACAATGCAGCATATTCCCCCTGGTAGAGTTCCCCTTTATTATGTAATAATGCTCAAAAAACTTCCTTTTTAAAATACTTCTGCCCTGAGTCCTTGTTTACAAAATACTAATGCCCCAAGTTTCCTTTTGTGAATTAGTAATCCCCCTTGTAAAGTAGTAATGCTCTGAGTAAACTCTTCAAAAAAATTAATGCCACAAGACCCATGTTTAAAGCAATAATGCCCCTAGTGTCTCCTTGTAAAGTAATGATCCCCTAGGTATACTCCTAAAAAGTAGCAATAACTTGAGTGCCATTTATAATAATGCCCCTTCAGTAATAATGCCCGAGTGCCACCAATACAAGTAGCAATGTACCCAATGTAAGTCAATACACTTAATAGCTGCACTCAGCTGAACAGTTAGCCTTGAGGCCCTGTGTGAAACAAGTGATTGCCTCCTAAATCTAATAACTGGTTTGGCCACCTTTAGCAGCAACAACTGCAATCATCTGCGATACCTGGCTATGAGTTTTTTACAATGTTCTGGAGGAATTTTGGCCCACTCATCTTTGCAGAATTGTTGTAATTCAGCCACACTGGAGGGTTTCCGAATATGAACCGCCTTTTCAAAGTCATGCAACATCATCTTAATTGGATTAAGGTCAGAACTTTGACTAGGCCACTCCAAAGCCTTAATTTTGTGTTTCTTAGGCCATTAAGCTAGTGTGTTTTGTATCATTGTCCTGCTGAATAACCCAAGTGCCCTTCAACTTGAGGTCACAGATGGCTGGACGTTCTCCTTCAGGATTTTATGGTAGAGAGCAGAATTCATGGTTCCATTTACGACAGCAAGTCTTCCAGGTTCTGAAGCAGCAAAACAGCCCCAGACCACCACACTACCACCACCATATATTACTGTTGCTAAAAAAAAGTTAAAGTTTTGACTTATCGGTCCACAGAATATTCTTTCAAAAGTATTGGGGATCATCAAGATGCTTTCTGGCAAAACTGAGATGATCCTTTATGTTCTTATTGCTCAGCTGTGGTTTTCGTCTTGGAACTGTACCATGTAGGCCATTTTTGCCCAGTCTCTTTCTTATGGTGGAGTCACGAACACGGACCTTAACTGAGGAAAATGAGGCCTGTAGTTCTTTATATGTTGTTGTGGGGTCTTTTGTGACCTCTTGGATGAGTTGTTGATACACTCTTGGGGTAATTTTGGTCAGCCGGCCACTCCAGTGAAGGTTCACCACTGTTCCATGATTTTGCCATTTGTGGATAATGGCTCTCACTGTAGTTTGTTGGAGTCCCAAAGCTTTAGAATTGGCTTTATAACATTTTCCAGACTGATATATCTCAATTACTTTGTTTCCATTTTTTTCCAGAATTTCTTTGGATGATGGTATAATGTCTAGCTTTTGAGAACCTTTTGGTCTACTTCACTTGATGAGGCATGTCCTATTTAAGTGATTTCTTGACTGAGAACAGGTGTGGCTGGGGAATTTGAATTCAGCTTCCCGAAGATGTGATAAACCACAGTTATTTTATGTTTTAAAGGGGGGTCACTTTTTCACACAGGGCCCTGTGTTATGAATGGGTAGCCAAGGAGGAAATAAAAAACAATACAAGCTAAGTCTCAAAAAAGCAAAGAGGTTGATAACTATGCAGACTGCAGACCCCTGATCCTAACACGCAACTAGCAGCAGTCGTGGAGCGTTCCTACGGTGGTCCTAGACGCCTCGTCACAACCAGAGAACTAGATAAGCCTAAAGCAGGAAAAGAGGAAAACTAACTGCCCCAGAGCAGACCCCAAAGGAGAGACAGCCCCCCACATGTATTGATGGTGAAAAAAGATGAAAACACAAAGGCAGGAAAATAGGCTGAGCAAACGATGGGGACCGACTAACTAGAAAGGACAGGAAAGGAAAGACACTGTATGCAGTCTGCCAAAAAACCCTACAAAATGTCCAACACAACTGATAGCAAAATTAACCCTGAAGTCACTAGACTTCTCCCACTATATCAGCACTCTGAAATATTCTGAGACAGAGCAAAAAGAGGCCAATCTAATAAGGGACAAAAAAAAGGCAGCTTGGCAAATAAGAGTGGAAATTCAGCACAGCCCAGCCGGGCTGGCTGACCACACAAAAAACTGAAAAGACCAACAAGAGCAAGTGTGAACATTAGCAAAAAACAAACTTATCTTTGAGAAGACTGGAACAGAGCTGAGTCCTAGACCTGAGAAGCAGACTGAATCACCAGCACCTGGATAGGGCGTCGGCTGTCTTATATCCAGTCTGATACTCCAGAGATCCAATCACTATCTTCCTCACCAGGTGGCTGATCACTACCACTTAAACCAACCTCACTACCTCCTGTCACCACCAGAGGGAGAACGGAAGGGGAACTCTCAACTGGTGGAGCAGAAAATGAGCTCATAACAGCATAATAGTTTGGATTTCCTTTTCCCTTAATAATAAAGTCCTTAATTTAAAAACAGAATGTTATGTTTACTTGTGTTATCTTTTTCAAATATTTAAATTTTTTAGATGATCCAAAACTATTATGTGTGACAAACCTGCAAAAGAATAGGAAATCAAGAAGGGGGAAGACACTTTTTTACACAACTGTTTGTTTTCTGTTTTGGCAAAATATGGCTAGACTGGAATGTTTTTCTTTGTAAGAAAAAGCTTCCATCTTGCCACTCTACCCCAGTGGCCAGACATATGAAGAACACGGGAGATTGTTGTCACATGCAGTTATACAACTACTACTTGCCAGAAATTCCTGCAGCTCCTTTAATGTTCTTGTAAGTCTCTTGGCAGCCTCTTGGACCAATTTTCTTCTTGTTTTTTCATTACTTTTGAAGGACACTCAGTTCTAGGTAATCACGTGTGCAAAACTTAAGCCAAATCTTGATGACCATCTTCACAGTGTTCAATGATATATCTAATGTGTTGTAAATGTATTTGTACTCTTCTCCTGACTGATAACTTTCAGCAATGAGATCACTTTACTGTGTTGAAAAGCTATTTACGGACCATGACTTTTTGCTATAAAATACAACTAAAAAATGTCAGCAAAGTCTTACTAGAACAGCTAACTTTATATGGGGTGAATCACAATCACTTTAAATGATGGCAGCTGTGTACTGACTACTATTTAACATGACTTTAAATGTGATTGGCTAATTCTGAACACAACCACAGTCCCAATTTCAAGAGAGTGTTAACACTAGACAGGGCTTTGAGGTCATATGAAAGATTTGCTAAGCAATGAATAACACAACAACACAAGAAAAATGATGAAATCAGATACTGACCCATACAAATCACCAGAACATGCCTCCTGCTGTCAAAACACCAACTCTAATAGAAAGGTGCCATTTCAAAGAGATTTTCAGCCTGCTTGTATGGGACTGAAGAGCCATAAAGTGGTCAAATTGAAACTGTTGACCATTGAAAGCACCTACAATGGCCATAGGAGAATCTGAATGAGACAGTAGAGCACTAGAAGAAGGTCTCATGAATCGTGTCTTCTTCTACATCACATGGATAACCGTGTCTTTGTCGTTTACCTCCTAGACTATTGGAAAATGGGCGTAGTCCGAATGCACTATAGTGAGAAGGAAATTTGGCAGATTCATAGCAAAGCTGTCATTCATCTTTTGAACTGTGACCCATCAGAAAAAAAAAGAAAATTGCCTCGACAGAAAATGATGGCACCCCTATAAAAGATTTAAAATAATTTTTCCATGGTAGCATATTAAACTAAGGTTTGTCGTGTAATTAGAATTACAGACGTCAATAAACTTGTGTAACGCTGCTGCCGGAATCCCTGCATGGTGTCCCCCTGTCTCTCCATGCAGGGATGCTGGTTTACTCACCGCCCCAACCCCGACGTCGTCCTTGGTTCGCTCCTGCTTCCAGGTCTAAGTGCACGACGCAGTTCCTGGCGGCACATCTAACATGCGTGTTTGAGCACTTCCCTGCTTTTAAAGGGACAGTGAGTGCACATGGTAAAATGCCACCAGCTGACAGCTGGGAGGCATTTAGTTAATGTGTACATCTGCTAGATGTCTCCCAGCCATTAGTTGGGAGGCATCTAGTATAAAAGTCACCCTACCCAATTGGGAGGTGCCTGAGAAAATCCTATAGTTACTTTTAGGTGGTTTAATGTGTGCAACGGTATGTTGCAAGGTCCCTTATCCCTAGTCTGTTAATGTTTCCCACATGTGTCCTGTTAGTCCAGTTTAGCTGTCTCTGGTTCCTATGTCCACTTCGGCGGTGTCCGTACCTGAACTGTTTCCTAAGACCAGTGTATCTAACCTGTCCCTGTGGCCATTCTGTCGGCACAGTCTGAACTTATCCCTGTGGATGTCCCGTCTGCTATCCGGAGACTGCACATCTTGAACCTGTCCCTGTGGCCGTCCCCTCTGCTATCCGGTGACTGCACAGTCTGAACCTGACCCAAGTGACAGTTCTATTCGCCCAGTGTGATCCTGTCCCAAGTGGCCGCCCTGTCTACACAGTCTTAACCCATCCCAAGTGTCTTGTCTACAGTTTGAACTCGTTCCAGTACATGTCCTGCCTTGTCCAGGAGAATGGATTAACGGCTTAGACCCGTAGAGTCAGCTGCTAATACCGGACGCCGCCCTGGAGTGGTACCTGGCAGCTACCTGCTGGAAAAGCCTGACCTGACCACTAGAGGTCAGAGTTAGCACTAAGGTGCATGGTACCTTCATAGTAGGTCCGGTTTGTGGCACAGTGGCTCCACAAACCATGTGCGAAACCTGTGTGCGTAACAACTTGTAATCAGCCAATCTGCCTATTTCAAGGGTGAAAAATAGTCACTGTTTTGTTTGGTATCATGGTGTGCTCTACACTGAACAAGTACCAAATAACGCTAAAGAGAAAGTTGTACCAGGAGATTACAAAAAAATTATAGACAAACATGTCAAGAGTAAAGGCTATAAGTCATTTCCAAACAGCTTGATGTTGCTGTTACTACAGTTGCACATACTATTCAGAAGTTGAATGTCCTTGGGACTGTAGTCAACCTCCATGAACATGGTTGCAAGAGTAAAGGTGATGACAAATTTAAGAGACAGATAATATGAATGGTAAATAAAGAGTCCATAAGAATCTCCGGAGAGATTAGAGATGAACTTGAAGGTCAAGGTACATCAGATCACACCATCTGTCATTGTCTTGGCGAAAGTGGACTTCATGAAAGACGACCGAGGCAGAAAGCTTCTGGGGAATGTACTTTGGACAGCTGAGACAAAACTGGAGCTTTATGGCAAGTCACATCAGCACTATGTTTACAGATGCAAAAATTAAGCATGCAATGAACATTGTACCTACTGTGAAAAATGGAGGAAGTTCAGTTATGTTTGTGGGCTGCTTTGCTGGCACAGGGTGTCTTGAATCTGTGCAAGGTACAATGAAGCATCAAGACTATAAAACCATTCTGGAGTGAAATGTGTTGCCCAGTGTCAGAAATATTGCTTTGGGTTGCAGGTCATTGTCCTCCCACAGGATAATGATCGAAAACACAGCTAAAAACATCCAAAAATGACTAAGAGCAAAACATTGGACTATTCTGAAGTGACTTCTATGATCCCTGATTTAAATCCTATTGAACATATGTGGAAGGAGCAGAAACTTGCAGTGTGGAGAAGGCACCTTCACACCTGAGACAGCTGGAGCAGTGGGACAAAATACTGTACCTATGGACAGGTGCAGAAGTCTCAGAAATTGTTTGCAGTGACTGACTCAAAAGCTTGTGCAACAACTATTAGGTTAAGGGTAAAATCACTTTTGTCCTAGTAATTTTCATTAGTTTGTTTGTTTGTTTGTTTCTGTTGAACTAGAATTCAAAATCAATGTCTGATTTTCAATAGTTGATATTCAGTAAATTTCAACTGAAAATTACTTTTGCTAGTTTCATGTTATTTGAGTGAGTATTGTAGGTTTTTCTTACTTTACCAGAAGGGTACCAATAATTTTATCCACATGTGTAGTTAAAAAAAAAAATGAATTAAGATATTGGAGATGTGACTCTTATACATCTGACCATGTGCCCTGATATGCAATGCTGGTCGAATACAATATAGTCAAGTGGAATACAGGTCAAGTACAGGAAAAATAAACAAATGCACAAAGACTGATAAAAGATGTCACCAGGAAAAGGGAAACAACAAATAAAAAAATATAATGGTCCAGTACATTGACCACACTGGAACTTAAAAAGTGACTAAGAAGACAAATAATTAATAGAATATTAATATTAAATATTAATATTTAACTTCTATTGTACAATGTATAGTAACATATTTATGACATAATTGTTAAAGTGATTGTCTTATCAAAGAAACCCCTTTTTAAATGTGACTATTAGGACAACCAGCTGATGCCCTGGTTGCTGCCCCACAAATGGCTTTGTGGTGTAAGTCACAGCCAGACAGACACTTAGTACAGTAAAGCCATTCAGACGACAGTGCCTTCAGTACGGAAGTCACAAGATGAATTCCACTGATGTGCTACCTCTGGTCTGAGCTTGGCCTCATTCCTCTCATTCCAAAGCTGCTCAGGAATAGTGTCTCCACTGTCGTCTAGAAAGGGAGGACCCAATGCTGTACTTTTCGCTTTAAGACAATTCTCAGTGCTTTCTTGGAAGAAGACAGCCTCTGGCCAGACATTGAGTAGTCAGAAAGCCAATTCTAGCACTGAAAGGGTTATCTGACATATTGAAGTCTATATCATCGTCTTTATAGCCATTCTGCCCTCTGGGTACATTAGACATGCTCACCTTCATATCCTAGCAATGACTTATGTCCATAAGGTGTGAGCTGGAGAGGTTGTTCCTCATTGTCTGTGAAACATATGAAGACTGATGAGTAATGTCCACCTAACAGTAACAAATAAAACTTGGCTCAGTTTCGCAATTGCTGATGTAAACCAGAAAATATATACAACTCAGGCTAGACCCCCCGAAAGGAAGTGTAGGTATGGCTGCAGGATGTTTCCCAGGTCACAGATGGCTAAATAGGATTGGTGACGATAAACTACAGCAAAACCAAATAAATGAGCAGAAGCATACGTTCATATACATGCAATGTGTAAGAGAATTTTCACACTGTGGCCATTTCAGAGAAAACCCAAGAAAAAAAACAAAATGAGCATATACTTTATAGTAAGTAAATAGTAATAGTAGGTGTAAATAACATAGGGTACTTAGTTATCACTATTTTGATAAATAAAGCGTAAAATCCATACCATCCTGACAAGGTGTACCCAATCGGTGCGGCCCTATCCGGTCTAGTAGTAAAACCACACTTTGTGGCAACGACCTCACTGTGAATAAGGGCAGAGCAGGACAGGGCCTCGACTGTTCAGACACCTGTCTATGGGAACTTAAATAGATGAAATGCCTAGCTCAGAAATGAGTCTGCACAGTTGGGCCCCTGTCCTGCTCTGCCCTTATTCACATTGAGTTTGACTGATAAAAGGTAAGATTTTAATACTAGAAACAGAATAGAACCATCCCGATTGGGTACACCTTGTTATGGTGGTATGGATGTTTCACTTTTTGGATAAAAATAGTGTTAACTAAACACTCTATGTTATTTACATGTACTGCTACAATTTAATTGCTAAAGGGTATGTAACGACACAGCTTTTAATCTTAATTATCCAGACATCTATTTTCAGTAGGCCAGGAGACATAGGCTATTATCTTGGAGAAATTTTTTGTGAGATCATCGGCTGCAGGAACTCCAGAAGCGGCTGACAACGGAAGAAGAACACAAGACTATCAACCATAGATAATGAAGAAGTGTGACTTTTGCAAGGGCCTAACTTAGATGATTATTATAGTAGAACGCCGCCCAAGGCAAGAGCTTGTCCCAGTTGTTATGGTGCACACTCGTGAAATGCCGCATAAAATTAGTGGTGGCCAGAACTGCTCAGTTACAGAGCTACACAGCTGTGTCGACTATATAGTGGCTGGATGCTGCATATCCGCCACGTATTCAAATCAAAAGGTGGCGGATGTGCAATACCTGACCGCTGCCACTATTCCGCTGACAGAGCTGTGCAGCTTCGTCACCGAGCAGTTCTAGCCGCCAACATCGGTAAAATCTGATCAGCAGGGCTCCCAATTGTCGCACCACCACTGATAACTTATTGATGACCTATCCTAAGGATATTATTTGCCGGTTTGTGAAATAATTTTGCACTGGGAGCTTTAGTTCTTTTTGGTTCATTACAGCTGTAAAGTATGCATATAGCATCAAATTGCCTCAAAATAATAATATATCACTTATGTGTCAGTAGGAAAACAGTGCATGAAATAAATCTATGGTTCGAATATGGAGAGCATCCAGTGTGACAGGGACTTATCAGAAAATGTCTTTAATTTCCAGTTAGAGGAATAAATGCATCCTTAAGACCAAGTTTACTTGACAATGTGATATACATGGGGGTTAATTTCTTTTTGGCTGCATGGAATAGTGCACTTATATGAGACAATCTGCTGGCACAAATAAAAAGGGGATAGCAGCACCAGAAATGGGCCCACCTTTAAGCCCCCTGTTGTCTATGCATCCTACTACCGCCAGATTTGCCCCACAGTAACAGTTGATTGCCAGGACTATGGAAAAGAAAGAGAAGAGCTCTAGTCCCTAAAAATACATATAAGGCCCCATTCACACATTAGTATTTTAGTAATCAGCCAAAAATCAGGCGTGGAACAATCAGAGGAAAGATATAATAAAACACATCACCATTTCTGAAATTTTTACCCACTCCAAGTTTTAGCTTACAAGTACTGATGTAAAAGACTTACCATATATATAATACCATATATATAATTATATCAGCATACCTTGTTTTTCATTCTAATATTCTGAGCTGCTTCATTTGATAATATATCTTTTTAGGGGTTAGTTCTCCCCCCCCCTAAATTTTGGAACGTATATTTAGCAACCACAGGCACCTTTAAAATTTTGAACACATGTAAAAGAATATAACATCTTTATTTATTTAAAAACAAATCTAAGTAAATTCACATTAATTTTTAGTTTCCCGAAGTTGCACAGTTTCTCATTCTGTCCCTGCACAGACAACAGAATGGATGCAAAGCACCTGAGGAATGTATTGCACTTTGACAGTATTTTACAAAGCAGAATAGTGACAGCCTCTAATATATTTATGACCACCATCATTGAAAATAGATTTCATTATCCACAATATATCATTGGAATGGGGGGATGTTTCAGAAGTCGAAAAGACATAAATGTCACAGTAAAGTACCTATGAATATAGAACATATGATGGCTCAATAATTACTAGGGACAGTAATATACATTTATTGTGCATGATACATGGAATTACCAAAAAAACCTTAGTATGTAACATTATTTCCCTATATGGGTCTACCTAATAATCGGAATACCTGCATTTCTAATACTGATAAGGTGAAGAATTCAGAACCAGAGGGGAAGTTTGCAGTTTATATGATCCTGGGCAACAGATGAAGCAGGGCTAAGTTTGTAATTTCTACATTTTTCATAAGACTGTAAACGAACCTAAAGCATTTTCTAATGGAGATATCACAATTCACGAATTATAGCATTACAGTGCATACGAGCTTTAGTTCATGTCCAGCTGTATATAGTCCACATTTGCAGAATTTTCCAAAAAAGATTTAAAATTCTGACAATTCATTTTCTGACCCTACCGAAAAATGTTCACTAATGACACAAGGTCGTCATATGTTATATGGCCAATATCCGCTTAGATGCATTTTACAATATTTAAGCTAAGATCCAATGGCAAATGTTTTAACCCAATTTAGAATTTTAATTTCTAAAAGTACTGTTAGTTCATCTAAAATTCTCAGTAGCTAGAATCACCGAAAGTGTTTTCTTTCAAGGGGGAGATTTAGGTAACAGACTAAAAGAAAAACTCTTTGTTGCCCATAGCAACCAATCACAGCACTGCTTTTATTTATTTTAGTGCTCTTGAAAAATGAAAGCTGCTCTGTGATTGGTTGCTTTTGACAACAAAGAACCTGAGTTTATTTTCAATGACAAGTTTGTTATCAGTCACAATAACGAGATTCTTCACGACATTTTGCTAGTCCCACTCGCAGCCTATTTTATCAGACACAATAACAGAAAGAAAATGTTACCCAGTTAATAAACCCATAAAAATATACCACATGATGCAAACGACAGGATTTACATGTTCACATTACCATCCTGCTTGGACAAATATTATACGTCAGTCTATTTCCCAGAGATCGTAGTGTTTGTGCGGGACAGTTTTTAAACGTCTCTTAGTGCATGGAAAGGGAATGTTGGTAGCCGGATCCTTGTAAGAAACCAACCTGCCATACAAATGGTCCGGAAGAATGGTCTGAAATGTTGTCCATCTGATGAGGGAAGCAGGTACCTCTTACTCCGATGCTGTAGCCACCATGTGGATAGTAAGAGTAAGGGGTGCTTGGCAATGAAATATCCTCCGTTGGGCTTCCATATTGGCATTGTAGATAAGTAGCCTCAGGTGACTGTCTAGTATAGTAAGGAGAGTGAGATTGCTGGAGATGTGGAGCCTCCCCATAGCTAAGCTCTGAGTGTATGTCTTGATGAGACTGAGGTGGCGTTATGTAGGCCTGAGGACTTCCATCATGGATTTCTGGCTGTCTATGTCTTTCATGCTGAAGATGGCATTCTGTGTGGTTGCAGGCCCATTTTGACTCAGGACTTGAATGCAGGAACATGGACAGAGTAGAAATCCTGTTGATTGCCCTTTTCAGAGTTGCTATCTTAGATAGTCTTTTTCCACTCAGGTCATGTTTAAGAGCCAGCCGTAAAGCATTGAAGGCTTGATTGTAGTCCAAGATCCTCTTTCTTTCTCTGACATTAGCTGCTACCCGCCTGGCCTTTGACCTCACTGGCCTGGTCCTCTTCTTTGGCTTGGCATCTTCTGCTTCACTCTCACTCTCTGGCATTTGCAGCTTTTGCAGAGACTGCTCACCGCTCTCATTAATTTCATCTTCTATCTCTTGCTCATCATCTGAGAAGTCTGACTCAATGAGACTCATTGCAGCTGTCCTCCAGTCTAGCCAGAGATGAGATTGGTTTTTCTTGGACACTTCTTATCTTTGCTCTTCTTTTAAAGATGTTACGATGATAACTTTAGTTAATCCACTCCCTCTTGAAGTCACACCCTATAAGGGTGGCCTATTTCTTAAACGTAACTTGCCTTCTTGCTTTATTATACCTCGTAAGAGTCTATCAGGTAACTAGTATATTTGTTTTATTACCTGCCTGCAGGTAGACAGGGCAGGGTTTGATAGCTTTGACAAAAAAAGATCATAGAAAGCATGCAAATGCCTGTAGTAAGTACTCTGACATACTGATCTGCCAAATTACACAGCATACATAGTTCTCCTTTTACAACAAATTACAGGTCTTTCCTCTTAATGTATTCTAGCTGATCACCTTCTAACTTGTACTGCCAGAGGGGCCGATAATACATGCATGAAATTCATTTGACAACTTTTGGGTTGAAAGTATTCTTACATATCATGCGGTTAAAAAATAAATGACCTAATATTCTTTGATTGTTTTATGGTCACAATGTAATATGAATGAACTGTAAGAGTGACAAAATGAAGGATCATTGCTATTTGACCTTTTGGACACCTACATATGCAAAAAATGGTTGTCTGTTCCCTCAAAAAATTAATATAATGTGTATGTTCAACTTAGAACACTATTGAAAGTCCCGGTCTAATTCGTATTGCAAAAAAAGCACAATAAATATGGTTATTTAAAGAGGTTTTATGGTCAGAATATATTGGACAGAAGAAGAATTGATGCCTTTGAAAAGTGGAGCTGGAGAACGATGCTATCAATACCAAGGATGAGAAGAAGAACAAACAAATCAAGCCAGACATGTCACTCAAAGTAAGGATTGCCAAGCTATGAGTTGCCTACTTTGGACACATCATGAAGAGAGCAATCACTGGAGAAGTGCATAATGGTCCGAAGATTAGAAGGAGCAAGGCAAAAAATGCAGCACCCAGATTTTGGCTGTCCATTAATAGGAATATAGGAAATACATCATAAATTGTGATTGGGTCTTCTTTTGTGGCATGTTCTCAAGCTCTTGGTTCCTTTTTCGGATCGCTGCGTAATAATCATAATTGAATAATTTGTGATCAATTATTAGGAATTTCATTTAATTCTATGATAAATTCTCAGGTTTTGAGTAAAAAAAAATGTTAGCATTTATAAGCATAAAAACTTCCCACTGGTGATTTCATTGATATTTTTGCATGATTACAAATCATTGTAGCTTTGTAGCTAGTCATTTTCATCTTTTTTTTGATGAGCACTAATCCCACCAGAAACTACTGGAAATAAATGCTATTAGACCTCGCTATATTGAAACGCGATTAGGGATGTGACGGCCCGTGCCTGCGCACCATAGGATAGAAATCAAGTAAATTTAGCAATGTCTGGAAAGTGCACTTTACTCACATAGGTCAGGTATAATATGTGTGAGAAGGTCACTGATAAAATGCTGGAGGGAATATATGTGTCACTCAGGATGTTAGCCTCAGTGATATGAACCTGGAAAAATGCTCCAGCACACCAAGTGCTGAGAGGAGTTATTCGGCCATGTTAAGGGCTGAATTTTGATGAACAGCTGAAGAGGGGGTGGGAGGCTGTTCACCATATCTCCACCCCAAGGTGTTGTCCAGAAGCTAGATGTGGAGCCTTTGGGCTCATTCAGTGTTCTGTGTATTCTGGAGGGCAGCTGACCTCCAGAGCTGGGCTCTTCGTAAACAGAGCTGAAATCTTTTTTCCTGTGCGGGCGGATCACTGCAGTTACAAGGACTATTGTGAGTGCTATTCTTTTTGTTTATGTCAAGAAGACTGAATATGTCTATTTATTTTGTTTGCACTGATTTATGAAGCCTGTTTTAATAAACCAGTTGAAAATTTTAAACAGAAAACATTTCTGTGACTACCTCGTTAAGCAGTCAAGTGAGACACTCTACCACATGTTATACTTGTGTTATTTATCATATATATGCATGCTTAATTCACCTAAATTATGGTATATATGACAGTATTGTGTATTTATTATTTTTGGACACATATCTTGAATTTTTATCATGAATTTTTAGCACTTTACACTTCTTTCCAGGCATCGCTATATTTCTTCTCCGGTATACTTGATCTCTATCTGATGGTGCGCAGGTGTTGTGTTGGCACATGCAGCCAAACTCCTGATCACGTCTCAGTTGACTGGCACTTGACCGTGTCAACTGACTCCCGCTAACATGAATCATGGTGGGCAGTGACTTGGGTTACTGAGCGTCACTCAAGATGCCCCGTTTTTTTCACCCCAACACGTGCCAATTAAAATCAGCTTTCAAATCAGTTAGTGTAAATGCACCATAAATGTTTACGTGTGACAGTGCAATATGTTAGTGTAAGGAGGAAGACCGGGCTGCAGGTACCTGTACTGCGCCGGGTCCGCAACTGTCAAGGCAGCGTCCCAAGTTGTCCGGGGGGGAAAGAATAGGGGACCGGACAGACCTCTTCTCCCGGAAGCAGGGGCATGGCAAAGAGAAAAGCGCGCAAAGCGACTAGCAGTTTCCCGACAACAGAGGCAGAGCAGGTGTGTGCGTAGCGTGCTCTGCTTGGTGTGCAGCAGCACCGCAACGTACCGCGGTTGGCTACAAATGAGCACGTCACTGAGCCCAGCAGAAGAAGATGGTTCGTGGGCTCCGTTAAGCTCAGTGCCGCGCGTGCGGGCATAGGAACGGGGGCAGTGTTCAAGAGTGCAACACTGTATGCAGCTCCTCTGACTTTGGCTTCACAAGTGTATGGACTAATTGGCTCAATGGGTAAAACTGGAGACCACCCGCTGCTGCCAGAAGATATACTGTGAGCTGTGGAATTTTCTCTGAGGACTTTGCACCGTCCGTTACTGGGACAACAACCCTCATCGGATCATCTGCGGCCGAGGAAGCCACGAACATAAGTTTATTGAGTGGACTGCTATCACATTGTTGTTTATTGCCCTATCATTTGAAAATTAAAGATTCATCTCCCTGGGAGGAGTATCTTTACTGTTCAATTAAATTGTTAACCCTTGCTCTGCCGTTCTTGTGTCTCTGCATCCCGCAACCTGCTTACATTTGGCGTAGTCGGCAGGATGGACCTTAGCAGCCTTGCAACCCTGGGACTGATGGAGGGAATGCTTGAGATGTGTGCATTGTTGACCACCGTAGAAGAAATGGAGCTTGTGGCTGACAGTGACTTTGAGCCTAAGATTTTAAATTTGTTGCCCGCCGTTAAGGAATTAAAGATGGCGGCCAACAGTGATTGCAAGATGGCGCCGACCGATGCCAAAAAGATGATGGGTGTTTGTGCAAAAACTGGATGTGGTGCTGCCTTCCGTAGGCATCATGCAGGAAATTTGGTGCCAGAACAGAGAAGGCCGCACCCCATTGTGATAGATTCCTGCACAAAATGGGTACGAGCGAAGACAGAGCTCCCGCCCCCCCACAGCAGAACCTAGAGAAATGGGTGGAGCCACAAGACGTTACACCGCCCACAAATGGATGGAATCCAGCAAAGATAGACTTCCTGCTGATGGACAAGACGCCATTCCTGGACATGATGGAAAGGCGCAGCACATCATTTCGCGGCGGCATCGGCTGCCAGTATTGGAGGAGGCCTGCGGCCCGGGAGGAGACTCACCCGCACTACGAAGCCTGGTGGTTGGAGGGATTCAAGGAGTGGCATCCGTTCTGGCGGTTGGACAAGCAGCCGATGGAAGACGAAGAACCAGAAGAGAAAGGAGCCAGGAGGACATTGGAAGCTGCACTGAGGGGAATCATTGCGGCTGTCATGACTGGCACCCACGGCCGTGCAGGAGGACTGTCACCGGATGCAGCAGTGGTAAGTAGGAAGTTTCTGTCTGAATGACCTACCGCCCCGGCCGCTGCCTCTTCACTCCTTGTGGCCCCACCGCCATCTCCATTCGTGCCCCGTTTTCCGACTCCACCATCGTCACCATGTTGGTGGCACCTGTTTCCTCCCGGCCTGCACCTGTCCTGTACAGCACCACCTGTGCGTACGTGGAGAAGCCCCGGATGCCCGTTGCAGGTGAGGCTCAGTGGATCCTGAATGTGATCCGGGAAAAGTGGCGAGAGTGGCGTATTGTCAGAGAATTGAAGCGCCCCTGCAGGAGAGCTGTAGCTGGCCGGATGACCAGCGGTGTGGTCCGGCCCCTAGACCTGGCCAGAGGATGTAGCTTCATCCAGGAGACCCAGACCGGATAAAAGATTTATGTGAACACGGGATCTGTTGGCTCCGGAGGTCCCCTTCAGTTACCAGACCATGTTATCTTTGTTAAAGAGCAGGGACCCCGAGGGCCATATGCGGTGGCTGTGCAGAAGGCTTCCAATCGGAAGGACAATCTACTTCAGGGGGCCCATACGGTGATCAGCCGATTGCCGCAGCCACAGTTCCCGCGGATGAGCAGGAGTGAGCGGTGCCTCAGCGTAGTAAGGCGGTCACAATTGTGACAGCAGAGACAGAAGCTCTGGAAGCTGTGAGACCACCGCTGGAGGGGGTGCGAAGCCGAAGGAACAATAGAGATTCCTCCGGTGGTTCCTCATCCCATACCTACATAGTAGTGCAGGGTCTTCATGCGGCCCATTACAATAACCAGTGGCTGTGCATAAATTGATGCGGTCCCTTTAAGGACTGATGTTTAAGTGGTGCCGGTTGCACCTGTGGAAAATACCAGAGACTGTTCTGTGTTCCTGAAAGGGCGGTGGGCCCTGTACAGTACCAAAGGACTGAGGCATCAGAAGTGGCCACCACGGTCACCGCTGAAGGACTAAGTATTGTTTGCTCTCCCCTCCTCTAAGTTATTTGCGCACGTTGATGCATTCCTTGCTGGATCACGGGCCTGACAACCCTATGAGGGTTAACTGTGTATGCGGCTTTGGCGAAGACTCTCTGCACCTGGAATTTTGTGCCCTGTTTTTTACCTTGGACTAGCCCCCTGTTGAGCCCAGCGCACCGATCTGTTGCTAAGCCCGTGGTCTGGTCAAAGGGGGGAGAGCGAGAGCTTGCTCCGGTGGACCCGCTTTAAGAGAGACTGGGACTCATATTTTGAAAGTTATTGCACCAAAAGTTTTTCTATATGTGCCATTTTTCTGTCATGACCTGGGATGGCCATGTTTTAGGGGGGAGGGGTGTATGGAGGTGGCGAGGACCCTCGTCTGCCCCTCTCTCCCCTGTGCAGGGCCTGTGCCTTTGCTGTGGTACCCAGACGGTGTACTCGTTTAATAATGTCTGTGTTAATGTTACGTACCACTTATATGTATTAATGTGCTGTGTTTGTAATGCTTCTTATATGTGTATTGAATTGTAAGGTATTCCTGAGTAAAGTTCCCCTTTAACTTGTGTATTGTATTAGCTTAGGGATAGTGAAGAGTTAAGTTAGTGGGCTGGGTCAGCAGCCTCAAGGAAGCAGGAAGCTCCTGCTTCCAGCAGCAGAGCCCAGGCAGGACGGCCTGAGGCAGGGTGTGTGTCCCCGTCTGGGGCACAGGTGCACCCCCGCATGGGACAGAAGGGACCCCTGTTTGGGGTATATGTGGATCCCCATCTGGGACAGAAGGGACCACCAGCTGGGGACTTCAAGCTGCCAAGGACTGCTGGGCAGTGGAACAGGGCACGGGAACTGTAATAGTGCCCTGCAGGTGCCTCCAGGTGACTGTGAGCTTCCAGGAGCCGCTGGGAGCTGATGCTTTTGCTGCTGCTGCCAAAGGAGCAGCATCTCTTAATAGTGACAGTTCAGGAATTGTTATCTTCTTCTATACTTTATCTTCATTAAACAAGTTGCCACTGATGGACCCTAAAGAGTGTGACGTGTTGTGCATCCGGAGGATGCCATTACAATGTGGCGAGCAGCCGTGATTCTGAGGTAACCCACTCTGACCTGGGGCTGGGACTGGAACTGTCTATATGCAAGGGGCCGGGGTGACTATAACCTAGTGGACTCAGCTATGACTACCACCTGGTGCCACCTTGTTACATTAGCATTTGGGGTCCCATTTTTAACTTTTGTCCAGAAGTCTAATCTGGCCCTGCACACACAAACACTTATCTAGAAAGCTCAACAGCAATGTCTAGACTATGCAAACAGTACAATACATTTTTTTACTTGAGCTTTAATCATGGAATGGAAAGTAGTGGCATTTATTACGGTGAAGAACCTTGATAGCGGTGCTAGATAGTAGAAAGCTGCCTAATTGTTTTTCTTCACAAAACGATGTGAAAAAGACAGATGCTCATGCATAATGTACTATTCATAGCATCTGTTTATAGCAGTTCTGAAAAAAAACAGGTGAAAGAAGATGGAGAATAATAGAATGTCTCCTCTTTTTCCTCCCTACAATCCAACAAACATGATCAAAGATAGGAGTAAAAGCTAGCAGGAGAGGACGATACCTAGAGTAAAATAAAAGTCTAGGATATAGCACAAAAAGCACGAAAATATTAGGCTAAACATAGTAAAGTAGTCAAATTTTCATGTAGTAACAAGAGACTGTGGGCACCTACCCAATCCCTTGAACCAGGGTTGCCCTACCCTATCCCTGTTTCCAGGATTACCCCAGATGATGGAGACGACAGGGTCTCGTACTTTGCTATGCTTCTATCGCAACCCATATCTCTTCCGTCCCCCGCCTAGGGAGGTGTGAGGCCAAAGTGTATAGGAAAACACTAACCAGACAGACAGGGGTAAACAGACAGGGATAAAAGAAAACTACAATAATACAGATACACTCACAAAACAAGAAAGTGGGAAACAGGAGGAATAGGAAGGAAAAACCACATGTGAGAGGATAAGGATAAACACGCAAAACCAACTCCACACAGCAATCTCCGGAAAAGCTCTCCATTCGCCTAATTGAAACACTAAGCTTCTCCTTCAACTCCAAACCAGGAAGTAGAACCACTATCACTGGCAACTCCCGAGTGCCAGTGGCAAACATATACATCAGAGGGGAGTGGTCAACACAAAACAGCTAAGACAATTCAGGATAGAGAGCTCCAGGAGATCAACTGAACTGATTAACCTTTGCAATATTATTAGAGCAAGTAAAACCTGCACTGTTTAATAGGATGGTGAAGCAGTTCTAATCAGTGGAGGAGTTTGTGTAACCAGATGCCACAATCTCCTGGCCCTTCTGTGTCACGGTATCCCATGACAGTACTACTCCTCCTAAGAGGGACCTCTGAAAACCTCAGAACCAACATCAGATAGAATCCCATGGAATTTAACAATTTCTTTACTAAAAATTAGAGCCAAAGTCTTGGCATGTGGTAAAGCAGGTAGCACAATAAAATGAGTCATCTTGCTGAATTTATCTACAGCCACCAATATTACAGTGCTATCTGCTGATATGGGTAGATCAATGATTAAATATACAGACAAATAAGTCCATTATCTACAGGGAATCGCCAAAGGCTGAAGAGCCCCGGACGGAAGTGCTGACAGGTTCTCTTTAACTATCACTAGCAGGCTCCTTAAACAGGACTATAAGGCCTGTCACACTAAGCGATATTGCTAGCAATATCGCTATAACGTCACTGGTTTTTGTGACGTATCAGCGATATTGCTAGCGATATCGCTATGTCTGATACTTACCTCCGACAGCTCCCCCGCTGATTATCGCTGATCACGCGAGAACGTCCTGGACAGTTTCTCGTCGTCAGCTTCCTGTTGAGCTTCCTGTGGCGCCGACGAGCGACGCGTGGACGCGGGCGGGAGGACGTCAGGATCGCCTCGTCTGACAGGTAAGTAACGAGCCCCGACCCCAGCGATGTCGCTGGTGAGATCTGCCTGCGTGGCAGCTCACTAGCGACCACTTAGCGATGCACCAGCGATCCTGACCGCGTCATATCGCTGGTCGGGACCGCTGGTGCATCGCTAAGTGTGACAGTACCTTATGAGTTCTCCAAAGACTTACACTATCACTAAATGACTATTCAATGGAGTAAACATTGCTTTATAAATGAGAGTAGTAGCAAATATGTGATGCCAACTAATCTGGCGCAACTGGATGATGAATGCAAGTCATCTTTTCAAAAAAAGATTTATTTTTTTTCGTGTTACAGCAGTTACTAAACATAAAAACAATACTACAATATAAGAATTGTCTAAATGTGTAAACATTGTTATAGATTTCCCCAAAAGAGAAGAGGAACAAAATAGATATTTATAAAAATAAGACAACTTTCACACTTTTTCTTTGGCTTACAATGCAACAAGCTCAAGCCCTCAATTAAAATACTGTATCCGAAAACCCTTCATCTGCCAAAATATACTTAATTAGCATTTTATTGTTATAGACCCCGTACTCTACATCAATATTCCTAATTATCAGTTTTCTAATTGAACTATGCTGTCTATTCTGAAACAAAAGAAACAGAATTTGCATATTACATTTTTGATGAACATGAAACAGAATCAGAATGTGTACAGCGCCTTGTTGAATCCATAACATAATGTTGCCACAAAAGGCAGTCTGGATAGGCAACAAGGAGAGATCATAGTTAAAAGCCCACACATTCTAGAATGATGAGATAGATATAGATAGATAGATAGATAGATAGATAGATAGATAGATAGATAGCTTTCACTTGCATTTAGGTATTATTATGAAATGAATGATTACTTATCTTGACAAATTGCCTCTTCATTATATCCGTTCTAAGAGCTTAGAAATCAAAACTGGATTTAATTTATTAACACAATTCATTTATCTAAAATATAGTTTTATCAACACATACAATTAGTAATAGGACAATTGTCTATTACAGTCCCGTTTCCCAGCCTTTTGAAGAAGAAAATAATTTCAGTGTCTGAACTGTAACAGCCCAATAAATCAGAGGCTGGCTGCCCGAGGGATGAAAAGGGGTTGAACTTCACATCAAAGTGTCTAAAAATGGGAGAAGGAGCTCTTTAAAGAATATCTCCCCACAATCACCTGCAATTGTTTCTGCTTTAGATCATTAAGCAGCGATCACTTCTCTTCTTTTTTTTACCCCATGTAGCATGGTCTGTGACCAGGGGGCCAGTTTGTTTCTTGGTAACGCAGAACATGTTACATCTGGGATAACTCCGTAAGCTCTGATAGCTTGAGTTTTCTACAAGAAAATGGCATAAATGAATCAATTCCCAATGTAGACCTTACCTAATCAAACAGACAAACACTAATGATCTTTTTCACTCTGTGTGGATGGGCTCAAAAGTTTTATACTGAGATGTGATCAATACCGGTGCAATTACCACTTACTCCATTACCACAGCCACCTAGCCACAGCTGAGCTGCACATGCCGATTATAGCAGGCTGAATAAACATAGCTGTACTGTATGACTCATGCCAAGTTTTTTAAAAGGGATCTGTCACCCCATTCAACAGGGCAGAGAAAGTACGCCTGCGCAGGAGCCGCAGCAGAAGTAAGAAGGATGTCATCTATAGAAGTTGGGAGGCGCCGGACCGGACCGTGACATCCACCGCCCCCGCACCCTGGTGAGTATGATCTAACTTGTTTTTATTATCTGAATGCTGTAGATAAGCCCCTGATGGCGGTGGCCACAGCTTATAGGCCGAAAATGGGGTGACAGATTCCCTTTAAAAGGCTGGAAACAGACAAGCGTATGGCATCCGATATTAGAGTTTCGGATGTGATATTACCCTCGGCTCTTGACCTGCTGCAAGCAGGAGCCTAGTGTCAGTGCTCTAGGCTCTTCTCACATGAGAGAATCGCAGCACAGGTGCAGAGGAGATGGAGAAAGTATTTTCTCCATCTCCTCTATGGCCTAACTCAAAGTATATTGGACTGCAAAGAGATGACATCCGAGTGCAGTCCGATGTTTCACAAGCACCCATAGACTTGTATGGGTGCGAGTGAGCCGAATCGGAGATAGAACATAATCACAGATGTGAGCTGCTGCATAGAATAAGAATGGGCTGAGTGCCATGCGATAGCTCTCAGCCATGTTATAAGCTAGTGTGTCCCCAGCCTAACTCTTATATCCCTCGAGCTCTGTTCACATTGTGCTTAGGCGAATCAGTTTGTTGGAAACACTGGACACATGCCTATGCACTTTATATACTTGTAACTAAATAGTTTTCAGCTTAATGGCACCACTGCCTACTGATTCATCTCAGAAAATCAAAATATACTTATCACTGATCAAGAAGAAGGAGGTTTATTTGCCTAAAGGGAATCAATGTCAGTAAGGTTAAAGCAGTGTACAGCTTGTGGATCACACAGAGGCTACCATGAGAACTGCTGGCTGAGACTTGTGGTAACCGTAATGATGTCACCGCTCATCATTGTAGCTCATGCTATTCTCGGTGTGTTCCAGTGGCCGTGATAAGCAGTCTCGTTAATGATGTCAGTGTCATCACAGCCTCCAGATGTAGCAGAGTCGGGAATCTTCTTGGCACCTCCTTATTATGAATGGACGTTAGACCCCTGTAGATTAAATTTTTTTTAATAAAGGGGTAAAAAACGGTAATTGTCGGGGCTTGCTTTTTACAATTAAAATACTTTTCTGTGTGTGTATTTATTTTGACTACGTGGTTAGTAATAGGGGTGTCTGACTGACACCTTTGCAAATAACCCCTGGGTGTGATGTCAGCAGACATTCCACAACTGACATCAACCCCAAAACCATTACCCTGATTCCTGACATACCATAGGAATCGGGAAGAGCCGAGGCTAAGAGCCAGAATTGGCACATCTATTGGATGCGTTATTTCTGGGGCGGCTGAGGGCTGGTCTTAATAAGCTGGGAAGGGGTCAATATTAATGGCCCTTCCCAGTCTATAAATATCAGCCTGCAGCTGCCTGCTTAGCCTTTGCTGGTTATTAAAAAATATGTGGGATCTCAAGTAATTTTTTTTTAGGGTCCACCTTTTTAATAACCAGTAAATGCTAAGCAGACAGCTGTGAGCTGATATTAACAGACTGGAAAGCTCCATGGATATTGGCCCCTTCCCAAACTACTAAGACCAGGTCACAGCTGTCAGTTTTCCCTTAGCTGGTTATTAAAAATAGGGGGGGGGCTCCAGAATATTTTTTCATCTATTTGTTGTGCTAAATTCAAGTACAGAAAACTATACCTGTAAATTACTCATTATATATCTCACAGATATATTTCTATCTATCATGTGTTTATCTATCTCTATCTTTCAACAACTAACACCTAAACATCTGTCATTTGTATTCTTCATTCTATTCCAGTACTTGTCACACTGATGGAGCACACGGAGAGCACACGAATGTTACACACATACACACTGACAAGTACACATGGATGGTGTCACACTGTTACCCAGATGGTGCATGGACACGGAAAACGAACCTTACTGGTAGTAGTTTGTCCAGTACCGGAATCACCATGACATGATGGGGGCCTTACACAGACAAAAGCCTCTTAGACCATGCTCCTGGCAGACCCAGAAATCATCATGACAACGTTAGGTTTCCATGACAGTTGGGCCCTCGCGATGATGTCACAAGGGTGCCGGTCGGACAAGAGAGGGAGTCTTCTCCTAAATGGTGTGATTTATATTGATCACAGCATTTAGTGGGTTGAAGAGCCTGGGTTGGTGCTGGCACCGCTCCTGACTGTCACAGCCGGGGCTCGGCTATCACGTACGCCGAACTCCCAGCATAGATGGTGTGGTCATAGCTCCTGTCCTACGCATGATCGCCATGATGTACCTGTATGTTTTTAGATGGTAACCCCTATTCGACCATGGCTTATGTCATATGTCTTAAAGAGGTTAAATGCCCTGGCTCCATATATTATGTTCATGCTCTTCTTAGTTGTGGATTAACTGCTATGACCAACTCTTTGTCAAACTCTGCACCCACATTTGGTAAAGGCAACATGAACCCCATACTAATGTGTTTCTTGTCTTTTGCAATGTCTGTGATAGGCCCTTGTATGTATCCAGCGTTGGTAAAATCCCATAATGTACACTTTATTTCTATATTAGTAAATAGGAAAAAAAGATTTAAAAACCTTTGCCAAAATAATAGTTGATTTTTTTCAAAAAAGGTATGTATATCTTCCCAGCCAGAAATGTTTGATACTTTATGAACTGCAGATGTATATTTTTCATGGAGCCAGCACATGCCCTTTATAGTTTATGGGTATGTTCACATATCTACTTTTTTGTATGGATTGCGTGTCCCCCCAAAATAATAAAACTGACACATGTGCATTCTTAATCTTGAAATAAATGGGTTGGTGAAAAAAAACAGCACACAGGTGCCATCTGATGCTGTCCTTTTTACTATTAAAGGGAGAGGAGAAACCTGTTTTTGCATACTGATAAAAATGGGCACATGGACCAAAAATGGATGGTCTGCTTTTTCTTGCATGTCTCCCCCCCTAAATTAACATCTGAATTAAAATTTATTTAAAGATCAGATTCAAAAGAATGGTTATATAACAATTCTAATCTTTTTCCACGATACTATACTATTTATGGAATTTATACAGTTGCTAGGTACAAGCTTTTTAGAGTGGAATCTTCTGTAGAACTAATAGGTGAAAATTCAAAAAGTATAAATAATATTTGATTTTTCCATATACATTAGTGCAGAAGAAAGATTGGTCATTATGGACACAACTCAAGAGGTGGACATTTAGGAAATCTGTCATATTGAAGCACTAATCACATTCCTTTTGTCTAGTAATGTAAAAGCGAGTGTCCTAGATTACACGCCAATAGCTCTGTGTTGTGGTGAGTTTTATGAGGCCAGGGCAATTTCCCTGGGGCTAAAAGGAGGTGTAACAGGGATTCCTCATCTATGTCAGTGCTTCTACAGCAATATGTTTAGATTTTTGTTTCCTGGACTCTATAATTGAGCACTGAGTGACAGGTTGTAATTAAGACCATTTCAATAGTAAAAAATGGAGGTTATAAAGCTTAGAATTGTAGAAAACCATATTAAAGTACAAGGTCCAGCATGGACTGCTGCAATTAACATGCATGGACGGTAAGGCAAGAGCAGAAAGCTATGTTCCAGGAGAAAATGACACAAATAAGTCATGAGAATTCTCAAAATATATTAAAGAAATTTTAAAAAATAACACTGTGATTAATGAAGAAACCTAACTATTCTCGAAAGCTTGTTATTTGTCAGTTTGCCGTTAAAAAGGTTTCAACTAGAGTTGAGCGACTTTGGTCGGATCGGGTTTCATGAAACAAAAATTGTTTCGGATGAAACTGGTCCGACTAGGGCAAAAAAAGTCGGAGTTTCGTCCGAAACCTGACCCCAATGCAAGTCAATGGAAAATAAAAGTCGGCATTGAGTGGATCCGCTCAATGCCGACTTTTATTCCCCATTGACTTGCATTGGGGTCGGGTTTCGGACGAAACTCCGACTTTTTTTGCCCTAGTCGGACCAGTTTAATCTGAAACAAATTTTGTTTCATGAAACCCAATCCGACCAAAGTCGCTCAACTCTAGTTTCAACCAGTGAGGACTCTCAGTTTTTTTATTGGTTTATCTATTGGCTTATACAGTACAAAAAATATATTATGGCTTAGGCTACGTTCACACGTAGCGGAACTCTCGCGAAAATTACCGAGAGAATTCCGGATTCCATTCCGTGGGAAAATCACATTTTAAATTCCAGCGATTTTCCCATGGAAAAACTAGCGTTTTGCAAATGTAATTAGCTTGCAGAATGCTAGCATTTTCCAAGCGATCTGGAGCATCGCTTGGAGAACTGATTGACAGGTTGGTCACACTCGTCAAACATAGTGTTCACACAAACATAGGGATCACCGCAATTCCGATAAATTGATGAGCATGCTGCGTTTTTTACCGCAAAGCGATTCCGCCACTGAAAAAACCGCGGCATTAGCACAGCATTGCGGAATCCCATAGGAATGCATGAGATGCTTATTTTTCGCGTTTTCGCGGCAAAATCGTGCATTTAAAACCGCCGCGAAAACGCAAAAAAAATGCTACGTGTGAACTCAGCCTTATACCTAAAGGAATAACCAGGATTTAAATCAAAAAGGCATCTAGTTGCTAATAGAGGCAACTACCTGCCGGTGGTACCTGACACGAGTCATTGACTGCTCCTGCTAGAGGTTCAGCTACTCACTGTCAACAGACACCCCCTGACGAAGCCTTGGGTGAAACAAGCATTGGGGCTTGTGGACCAGAGCACATGCACCTTACCCCTGTCTTTTTTGAAACATTACTTAATGAATTTTCTCTTACTAAGAGCTAGTCCTAGCATCATGCTTGTATGACTTAGGGCATTTTTTGGTAGGGTTTTTTTAGCTCAATTTTTTATTCACATATCTTGCACTTTGCCTTTAGAAATTTGTATACGATGGTACCACTCCATAGGAGTATTCTGTTTTTTGTACAATGCCTGTCTTTGATAAACTTTTTTAACTGGCATTAATAAAATATTTATTTTTATGAGACCCTAGTTGCACTCCTTCTGCTTTAAGTTGGTTTAATTTTTGACTGTCAACAGAGCTGCAGTTTTCTCTTCCTGTTGACAGGGGGCAGGACTACTGGTGTCATGCTGATTGACAGCCAACTCTCCGCTGCTTAATCGGGGAAGCCGCCTGTCAAGCAGCATGACACCAGTAGGCCCACCCTGTCAAAAGGAAGAAAACAATGTTATTTTGTTGACAGGGAGTAAGGCTGGAGTCACACATAGCGACTCACCAGCGATCCCGACAACGATATCAACATGTCAGGATCGCTGGTGAGTCGCTATGTGATCGCTGGTGAGCTGTCACACAGACAGCTTCACCAGCGACGCCGAGCGCACGGCGTCGCTGTGTTCGTTAGTTACCAGCGCGCTGATGCAGGGAGCTGGTAACTAACGTGCACATCGGGTATTCAAGGGACGCACGTCCCTTGGATACCCGATGTGTACGTTAGTTACCAGCAGATCGCTGGTCTCCCGCCTATCACACGCAGCGATGTGTGCTGGCCAGCGGGAGTCCAGCGACAAAAGAAATGTCCAGCGGTTTCCTACAGCGATCAGCGATACGGACAGGGGTGGCCGGTCGCTGATCGCTGTCACACACTGTGATCTCGCTGGTGAGATCTCTGTTGTGTCACAAAACTTGTGACTCAGCAGCGATCTCGCTAGCGAGATCGCTATGTGTGACGGGGCCCTAACTGAATCTCTGGCAGGAGCAGTCAATCACCAGCGCCAGGTACAACAGGCAGGTGGTTGCCTCTGTTAGCAAGTCCATGATATACCTTTTAAGTAAATCTGTCCTTTTGGTGTCTTGGGTGCCATTGATTTTGTTATTTCAGTGTGTACATGGGATACTGGTAGTCATAAAAAGATGCATAGATTTTTTTTTGCCTTTAGCTGTGAAACAACCCCATATCATCAGGCTTCCTCCGCTGAATTTGACATTTGCATCAATTTCTCCATCCCCTTAATCCTTTTTTCCCTTGTTTCTTTCAGACTCACTTGCTCCCAAAAGAGCCTAGTCTATTGACTTTCATGTCTTCGCTCCAAATCACCAGTTTCAAATCTTTAGATGTCCACTTTTTATTCTTGTGTGCAACGTTTCTTATGACAATATTGAAGTTGAGGCTTCTTCACCTTTTTTAGGGCCACCATCCAGACTTGTGTAACGTGTGTTTCACAGTGCTTGCATCAATGTCTATGATCTCACTATTATGAAGCATATGAGCCACCTCCACTGCCATGTTTGTCATGCCAGAGCTGATAGACCTTGGGATGAGCCAACTTGTTGACTCATCTATTTTGCCTGGATGCCCGCATTTTGGCTTCTAAATGGATGGACTTAATTTCATATTCTTCCAACTGTCATGGCGTCACATGATGATCTCACTATTGTAAAGCATATGAGTCATGGCACTCAGATGATGCAGTTTGGCCATTTTCTTGGCCAAGAGACTGCTATCGACGAGCTGGATGACGCTATTTCTCTTTTCTTGGGAAATCATCTTTATGGCTACTCCTTGATTCGAACCAATGACCTTTCACTTGGGAATCAACCTAATAACACACTGAGCTATTAGGGAATGTGAGAAAAGGTTGTAATTCGTAGTATACAGGAAGGAAAAGATTTTTCCACCACCAGGAGCAAAATAGTAACAAGCAGTGACATGACTAATCATATGCTAAATAGTTGCAAGTCAAATTTATGTATGAGATAGCCAAGATGATTAACTATAAAATGATGGTAGTCTCACAATGAAAGCTGTTCAAAACATTGTTACCCTGTATAAAGTAAAATAACATAAATGTCATTATAAATAAATTCCTAAATACATTTAATTAGCAAATCACAAATGTTTGATCTAAGGGGGTAATTACTATAGAATTAAAATGGCTGCTACCATGTTACATTGAAAGACACCTGCGCTGCACCATGATCGTATCCATATTGTGCATTTAATTATTCTTTTTGATAGTATCCATAAATTCCTAAAAAAAAATCAGTTTGAAAATGGTGCCAGTGCAGTAGCAGCTATCGGCATTACGATAGCTGCTACTGCGCAGGCAGCGCCATCTTGCTAGAGAACAAGATTACCTCTACCCAAGATGGCACTGCCGGCGCCTGTGCAGTAGCATCTGTCAGATTGCCAAAAGTTGCTATTGCACAGGCACGACCAGCGCCATCTTAGTGGATACAATTTATTTTCCCTAGAAAGATGGCACCGCCGGCGCCTGTGCAGTTATCGGATCGCCGATAGCGGCTACTGCACAGGCGCTGCCAGCCCCATTTTCCAACTGAATTTTTTTTAGGAATTTATGGATACCATCAAAAAGAATAATTAAATGCACAATATGGATGTGATCATGGTGAAGTCCAGCTGCCGCAGCCTGCCTGCAGTAAGGGATTTAACAAAAAAAAAATATAAAAAGATGGACACAGCCAGATCATAGGCCATACTGCGTACACAGTTACTCCATCTGCCTCATTATAAGGAATCTTCCACTGGAGGCTCCGTCTCAATAATGAATGTCATGGATTTACACAGAAACCCCTTTGTAAGCGCTCAGCGAAGAGCGCAGGATAAATGTGAGCTGAGCCTTACTGTGATTTTTGCGAGGCACAATGAACAGATCAACAGCAGGTGAAGAATTGGCTTTATTTTTTAAGCCGTTCCTCAGCAATACCAGATTTATATTTTTTTATGGTTAGCTGCTGTCACACACTAAGACGCTTTTTTTTGGCAGAAACTAGTTGGGAAGTCCTTACCAACCTGGACGTAAGCATATGTCTAAGGTCGTAAACTGGTTAAAAATCCTCTCTGTTCTCAAGAGCAAATTTAATTTTGTAGTGAACAGATCTTTGCCTAGTTTGCATGCCACCCTGCTGTGCGATCTCCGAATGGCCAATTACCTACCTAAGGAGTGTGCATCACAGATAGGCTCTATGCCTTATAGCCTACTTGCAGCACTCTGAAGCTGACTGGTTCGCTGTATCCGACCAGCTTCAGTCCCCCTGCATTGTTCCCATGCTGCAGAGGCAGAGATGCCTGAGCTAGCAGTGGGAGACCTCCCAGTTAGGACCAGCGGGCACTCCCACCAACAGGAACCTGGTAGGCAGGTGAAGAGCGGTGAAGATTGAAGGCTTGAACAGACCTTTATGCAACTAGCTATTCTATAAAAATGTGTTATTTATTTATTTACTATGCTTTGCTTATATAGCGTTATCATATTCCGCAGCGCTTTACATGCATTATCATTGCTGTCCCTGATGGGGCTCACAATCTAAATTCCCTATCAGAATGTCTTTGGAATTTGGTAGGAAACTGGAGAACCCAGAGAAGCAAACAAGATAAATAATAATGTAAGATATTATCTACATGGGTTCCATCTATAATTGCGTCCAAGAAAAAAGCACAACTCATCTCTGGAAAGAAAAGACCTCCATTTCAGTCTCCATTACTCCATTCAAGACCCTGGTCTTCATTTGAAGACCACATGGGCAATACAATGACAAGACTTTCTACTCCCGTTATTATTATTATGCATTTTTATAGCGCCAAATTTTTATAGGGGCAAATATAGACAAGTACAATAAGCATGAGCAAAACAGACACACACAAGTACAGAAGGAGAGAGGACCCTGTCCGCGAGGGCTCACAGTCTACAGGATATATTTTAGAGTGGATTGGCATAATGTACTTGACCCCTCTAGCTGTTTTTCCAGGTACACTAACAACCTGTCATTGCTTTGATTTGGTTGTAGAACCTGTGGTACTTCTATTTATCCAAAGTCTTCCAGAAGTTTTTCAACACAATGCCAGGCCTGATGTTGCTTGTGCTACTGTGAGCAGCCTGCTAAGCTTAAATGTGCTACCATGTTCTGCAGCATCTCCAGACTTGTCTCCTATCGAGCAAATCTGGGATGTGATTGGCCGACAATTGCAAAGTGAGCTGCCGGCAACGGATCTTGATGATTTGCCCATTCCTCAAACAACCATTAATAATTGTATGGTGATTTCTGCACAAAGCTCTCATACTCAATACTGAATAGAGATGTGTTAAATTTTATTTCCAATTTTTCATTGTTTGCATATCATTAACACACCTATCAGTCCTGTAATTTCTATAATTAAACGACTTTTCTGTCTTGGTGTTGCAATGTCAATGTTGAGGAGTGTATAAATGGTGAAGACACCTCTATATCATATCATTGGCCCCTATTCTGATAAAATGCAGAGCGTGCTACAATAAGTTAGCCCTTTTATAGAAAGACATTTTATACTTCACTGTATAGATATTTTATCATGAAATAGTAAATATTAAATCCAGTTTGTGATGCTTCTGCAGTGAATTCCCAATTACACGCGTCCAGTAAGTATAATGAATGATCCTTCTCATGACATAGTAGGTAAACTGTGTAATTTGTAACATCCTGTTTAACAGTATCTGCTAAATGACTTGCATAGCCCAAAGCAGAGGTATCTCATAAATGATTTATAATGAAATTGAAAATGCATTTATATTCAGGCAAATAGACATGGGTTGCAAATCGATTCCGGTGAGTAGGCAAAATGTGAAATCCAGACAGTAAATCAACCTCCATGCTATAACATAGGAGTGGGATATCCGGCAAGAGGGTCCTAAATGTATGGTGGGAAGAATTGTAACGAGCAGAAGATGGTAAATTGGGACAGGTGCATAAAATGGAGCTGAAAAGACAGTGAAGCAGGTGCGAGTTTCGTGTATAAATCATTTATCCCCGGATGGAAGAAGATTACACATTTTCAAAGGGAGGATTATAAATTGGTAACAGAAAATAAACTACAGTATGAGAGAAGTAAAAGGCAGGTGGCATAGACTAAAATGGAAGAAAATAACTTACCAGACCTAATCCTGCACAGTTTGGCCACATTATATTGCCAACAGGGTAATTCCAGACATTTATCCCCTAATTGCCGAATATAAACGATGTGTACATTAGTAATGTGACCTGGCGTTGGTAAATACGGCCGCCTTTTTCTGTGGTGTTTTTAAATTTTATGTCCTTTTTGGTGAGTTGCTTTAATTTTAATGTAGGGACTCATAAGACAATGAAGACTTTTGATGCGAGTTATGGGCTTAAATGGGCTGCCCAAAGAACAAAGTTTATTTTAATCAATAGATCTTGGAATAATAATAATAATTTCCACGATTGGATGTGATTAAATAAAATGTTCCTGTGCTGAGATAATCTTATAAATGTGTCCCTGCTGTGTACTGTGTAATGGCTGTGTCTCACCGTACAGGAACCTGGTCTGATTATACCACAGCTCCTGAGTGGAGGATGAAACAAAAAATTACGTAAACTATTCTTTCTTTGAAGTAAAACATTGCTTAAAGACCAGCAGGGACATTCTTTTGCCTCCTGTCTGTATACTCTCTTTTGCTTCCTCCCCTGCCCAGGAGCTGTGGTATGATCAGACCATGTTCCTGTACGGTCAGACACGGCCATTACACAGTACACAGCAGGGTTGATAGGTGTGGGAGTGCTGGTTTTACCAGTATTTTTCTCCTGTGCTGTCTCCACCTTTATCATAGGTGTCTGCTGCATCCTTGATTGCATTATTGTTGTAATCTGCTGTTGGTAACTATGGCTGCTTTTTCTGTGAAATCTTATAGATGGTACAAGGTGTCCACACAAGTCTATTGCAACCACAAAATAGTTTCAAGTCAAAAGTTGGTGCATACAGTAAAAGGAAAATAGTGAATATCAGATACATCTTGCAAAAAGTAGCCATAGCACAGATTTTATTAAAAGTATAAAATAATGCTGTAGACACAATTGGCAAGGAAATGTAATTCACTTTATTAAATGTAAGATCCAAATATTATACTAAATGGGTGTTGATCCCCTTGGATGTATGCTGGTGAGGAGCAGGGAAACACTGAGAAGGCATAGCACAAAGTCTGGTCATACACATTAGATGGATGTAAGCCGAAAGATGCATCAGCCAATCGTTTGTCCGACAGACATCTCAGCCAACTCTCCCATACACAGGAGTGCTCATTTGGCCAAGCATATCTGTGTGCTCTGTAAGAAAATGCAGTAGACTGACATATCAGCTGGCAGATGATCACTGATAGAACAATGGGACTAGTAGCAATACATGGTCGACATCTTCCCTGACCATCAATCAAAGGCTCCCCCAAACACATTAGACTGTTAGCCGAACTTTTCGATATTGGTGGGTTTGGCTGACATTAATCTAAGGATCCTATAGGGTATGTGCACACAGTGCTAATTCTGCTACGGATCCGCACGGATTTGGCCCTGCGGGTCCGCAGCAGATCCGCAGGCATTGTACAGTAAAATGCTAATCAATGGGTTTTCAAAATCGCAGTGCACATGCTGCGGATTTTTCCGCGCGGATTTGCTGCGGTTTTAAATCCGCAACATGTCAATTCTTTCTGCGGATTCCGGTACGGTTTGACACCTGTTCCATTGTCCAGGTATCAAACCACAGGGTGAAACCGCTGGCAAATCCGCACGTAAACCGCAGGTCACTTTACCTGCAAATCCGCGCTGAAAAATCTGCAGTGGAATTTGCACTGTGTGTACTCACCCTTAAAGTAAGGATTGGTGTTCCAGGTTTCTTGGAGCATGTGATTACATAACCTTTCCACATGTCATTAATTACTCTGTCAGCACAGAATGACTGTTCAAACCGAGTAATGCCGCTCAGTGCACCTTTGACTTGGCCAAACAGTTCAATGCACTTTTGTTTTCCACCTATTTGTGCCCTTGTCTGGCTCCTGCAAAGCCACTGTAGTCAATCAGGGAAGAGGAGTGAAGAAATAGGTGGTAATTGGGAAGGTGCACTGAATGGCATGGCAATGTCAATAGTGTACTGAGTGCCTATGCTTGGCTAACACAGTCATTTTGCAGCCAGACTCCCTTTAAACTATAAGATCCTCTTCTAAATACCACTTCTGAGATCAATTCTGATTAAGATTAAATTCCCTTATATTCTATGTGCAACGGCTTTCTTCTACCACAGGAGCAATACTGTAGAGCAGTGATCCAAAAACCTTTTTTTTTACCTTGAGAGCCACATTCAGTTCTGAGAGAGGGTCGAGATCCACTTCCACAGACCTCATTCGGTATTCTTGCATCAAGCATTCAAACCACGCTATGGCATCCAATTTTGGATGTGCATATCCAGATGTTCTGTGTGTAGGGGGTGGACTGACCTATGGACCTGTCTGAGGTGGGAAGAACATGTAAAAGATGATGTGCACTATGCTTTATTATATGTGTATGGTTAACAGCTGGAAATTAGTACAGGGCGACGTAGTACCGGGTTTTGGCCACAAGATGGAGACAGACAGCAGTGAGAAAAGGACTCAACAGTAGGCCTTAGGCTAGGGAAACTGTATAGTCATGGTGGGTGGAGTTACGGGACTGGGAAGGGGATTTCCAGAAGGCGGAGATATAAGGAAGGAGAGTCCCAGGGGGCAGGGCAGACACCCAGGAAGAAGACAGAACTGGAAAGAGCTTAGCAGAGGACGGAGAAGCTCAGGAAGGACAGAAGAGAGAAAGAGATGGTTACTCTGAGAGGGCGGTGGCCCTGAGAAGACAGCCGCAGGACAGGACGGCAGTGACTAACGGAAGGTTTGGGTACCGGACGGCTAGACACCGAAGAGTGAGTAGATGTACAGTGGGCAGACTCAGCCAGGGGGAAGCGCTGTGGACGTGGGCCTTACGGCAGCCACGGTTAAGGAAGCCGGAGGGGCTTTTCCAATAGTAACAGCAGGAGGTGACGGGTACCCGGGCCTAGGGGCAGGAGCTGTCATGCATGCCGTGGATGTCAGGAGGACACCCAATAAAGTTTGGACCTGATTGAACGAATTCCTGTGTCTGTCTCCAGTCTGTTCCGCAGCAGAAAGGGACCATCCCCCAGTCGGCACACGTACCTATATGTCCTGGGCTACTCACGAAAGTCACCAACTTGAGACCAGCTGTGGTACTAGCAGGTACGCAGGATGCAGTGACGAGTCGTGAGTCGGCTTGGTTTTTATAATAACGTTTATAGGCCTAAAGTAGACCTTCCTCAGTTTCAGCCTGTTCAACCAAAGGGGGTAACAAGGGTTCACACAAACAGAGGAGAACACGACTACGTCCGGCGAGAGCCGGTCACTATAGGGCCACGGTATGGCCGACTACGGGTCCTTAACTGTATAGTCAACTTAGCGGTCCCTCGGCGTTCTGGTCGGTGATTCTTCGGCGGTGCAGCCGCTGGGCCCAGCTGCTGAAGAGTTGGCGTAGTCTTCGAGCGGTCCGCCGCTCCTGTGGCGCTGGGGTGTCTCCAGCCCCGGAGGAGTCCTTGGACAGGTAGGCCGCAGCCCCTGGATGGGGGCAAGTGGCAGCGATGCTGGGTGGCGGGTGACAGGTCACCTGTATAGCTAGCCGCTGCAACGGGGACTCCGTGGTGAGCAGAGGCTCGGCCCCTGCCGCGGACCAGTGCGGGACAGTCGTGGTCGCCGATGGCACTGGACTTGCCGCGGCCACTGGTGAGAGCAGGGCAGCTGCAGGTGGCGAGGAACAGGCAGCAGCCGTGGGCCGGAGCGGGACGGCAACGGCCGCGGGCGACCGTGGGTAGGCCGCAGCCGAGGGCTGTGGTGAGGCGGCAGCGGCTGCGGGCTGGAGCGGGGCAGCAAGTCTCAGCGCTGTCCCTCTGAAGTCCTCAGTGAGCGTCTTCCCTGGCACTGGTAAGTCGCTCTAGCTCCCAGTCGCTCCCACGGTCTCTTGCTGTCTCTGTCCTGGTCTGCTGACTCATTGTGACTGGCGCTCCCCGCCCCTTTTATACTGGCTCCTCCCCTAGCCCAGCTGTCCATCTCAATGGTCCGTCCCCGAACTCTGTCCCCCGGGAATAGTTTCCCCCCGGAACCTAGATGATGGCTCCCTTGGTTCCGGCCCGGACACTCGACGGGGGGCCGTTCCTCCCACACAGCTTTTCACAGCTATTAGCTAGCCCTGGTGATAATGCACCAAGTTGACATACGGCCGTGAGCCACACATCATGGTCCTGAAAGCCACATGTGGCTCCCAAGCCACAGGCTGAGGATGCCTGCTGAAGAGTATGTGTATAACAAATAATGTACATAAGGAACATTACGTGGTGCCCATCAGTACATAGTGGAATACGCCAGTACTATGTAACAAAGTACTGAAAAATATAAGATCGATGCTTATGTCAGCTCCCCAATACCCGTAATATATTATAGAACTGTTCGCATTATTACAACAGTGGCAACTTAAAATTCAATTCCTGACATGCCTAATTTCCACTTGCAAGCTGATTGTAAATTTTCATATGGCAATAATAGTTTTTTATATATTTTAGCCCCTGTTCCGTAGAGTTAAGTAGAAGGTATCTTGGTCTTAAAGGGTTATTCCCAAAAAAATCTTCTACACTGAGGACAGGGGATAACGTGCCTGATTACTGAGGGTCTGACTGCTGGGATCTAAAGAACTTGGCTCTGCAGAACCTCATCTGGAATGATGCGATGGTGCATACTTGACCTTAGCTTTATTTTTTGTCTATGGGACTATCGCAGATCACTGTACTCGGCTTTCTCTGGCAGTCCCATAGACAATTAATCAAGCAGAGGCTGATCATACGCACCTCCACCCCAATCAAGACGAAGCTCTGCAGAACCTTATTGTTTAGGTTCCAGAGCACTGTTATGTTATATCTTGAGGATAGTGGATAACTTGCTAAATTGAGAATAGCCCTTTGGGACACCCACTGATCACGCAAGTTGCAAAAGCACTAGGCTTATGGTCAAGCACAAATAGAGCAGTGTAAGGACACTTAGACTTTCTACTGAGCCTCTTCACCACTTGCCGTGCGCTCAAGCACAAGCTGATCACCCCTGCCCTTATGTTTAAGCGAACAGTATAGATTGAGTGATCGGCAAAGGCTCGGGAACTCCACAGACAACTCTACTAAACAGGGGCTCCAACGTAGCAAAAAACGTTTTTAAACGTTTTTAAACGTTTACCTACCCTTATATATAAAGATGTCCGCATGTGGACGCTAGTATGAGCGATATATACTACAAGCAACTACGAATGGCTAAAGGCCTGCTCTAAATTAGTGTACTGTCCCAAAAAGTGACCATTGCAGCTGGCAACTTAAAATTAACTTAGAAAACTCTGATGGTTGTAAATGAGGGAGGACTGTTGGGGTGCAGGTATCAGCTGATAAGTGTTCTCCCTCCCATCTGTGCTGCCCAGACGCCATCCTCACAATATATTGCTCATATTAATATTTTACATTAGATATGATGCCAATGACTGAAAACAATATCAAAAAAGAAATATTTGCTAAATGCAGACAAAATGCTTATTTTCATAATCCTGACATATAGAAAAAAATGGTACTTTATGTAGTAAGCAGGAAGCTGTAAAACGGCCAATGTCACAAATTCAATACATCGGGGTGTGCAGCAATGTTCCTGCCTAACCCCTCAGTGGGCTCATATAGAGATACTGTATGATTTATTGTGGCATGACAGATTGATGAGCTGATGCAGGGAGCATGAAATGTGTTGCTGGGGCACTCCCCGAGCCCTCTCCCTGACTGATGACAGTGAGCAGTAATTATCAGTCGCCAGCACTAAATCACTGCTATGTCTATATAGCCTCCGGCCCTGATATCCCTGCACCCATTAACTCCATAATGAAGAGCTACCACTTGTCCACTACAGCTCTATCGTCCTTTTTTCACAAAGTATTATATAAAACTGTAAAACTTATTACACCAAACTACATACATTATATACTTTTTGGTAGGTGAAACAATATTCAACAAAATAGTCTTCTTACTTGACCCCTATAGTATCCTCAACATTGAACATCAACAAGGAAAAGTTGTAGAATGATGTAAATCACAGGATGGATAGATATGTTAATCTGTAAAGGATGACAAAATGGAAAAATTTTCCAAATATCTCAATTTATTCAGTATGCAGAAATCTCTGCACTTACACGCATTGGTGTTGGTTGTCTGAGTAATGCTCTGCCACACTGAATGAACTTGGGAGAGCGAATCAGCATGATCCGCTGCCGGCGACCCCGATGTGCTCGATGGGAGACAAGTTTGGAGACGCTTCAGGCCATGGTAACAAGTTTCATCCACATAAGATGCTCACAGCAGCAGAAGCAACATCTGGCCTGGCGCTGTCACTTTGAAAAACGGCTCCTGGGACATTTTGGAAAAATGGCGGTTCCTCGATTAATCTATTTTATACTGCAAGTGAAATTGAACATCACGGACCAAGCCTAAAGTGTCAAACATTGTCTACAAAAACATCAAAAGGCATTTGCTTGACATTAGGCTACGAGCCTGACATCCAGCTACACGTGCTCTATTGAACTCACACCACCACTCTCAATGACTATCATGATGCAGAGCAATAGAGGCTGGTATGGAGGTCAATCCTCTTCAATGAGTTCCGATTTTTCTTGGACGCATTAAGCCAGAAATTAGTCTGGAGATAACGTAAGTAATAGCAAGAAGGAGGAAGGTCACACCAGTCCTACTCCTGGGATTATGATATAAGTGGGATATTGTACAGTCGCTGGACCCCACTAGCCTTCACCTTCATTCCTGGTACACTAGCAGTTTGGCTTTACATTGTCTTGATCTTGGAACCAGTGTTACGTCCATTTCTCCAAAGTATCACAGGAGCCATTTTTAACATAACTCCAAGCTGCATGTTGCTCATGCTACTGTGAGAAGTCTGCGAGGCCTAGATTTACTTCCATGGCCTATAGCATTGACAGAGATGTCTCCCATCAAGCACATCTAGGATGTCATTTGTCGAAGCTGCCAGCAGAGCTTCTTGATGATTTGTGTGACTAAGCACATTCAGTATTGCAGAGTATTCCACTGACAATCAATAATAAAAGTTCTGACCAGTGGTATGATCGCGCTGCTGGTCTGAGCTTCTAGCAGATGCAGGTATGCCTTGGAATCATGGGAAAAGCACAAAGGCACTGAGGCTGGTCAGATGTAGCGATCCGACCCTCTTCACAGCACCATGAGTAGGCTCTAAAGCATAGAGCCTAATAGCGGTGCAAACTCCTTAGGGGGCTTTCACATTACATTTGTCACATGCTCGGTGGACCCGTCAGGGCTTATGTCCAAACCCCCCCACGAAAAACCGAGATTTGGGCATATATGCCAACATAGACTGCTATGTCTACTACACTACGTATACGCCCAAAAATGATGCACGACAGAGCACACGTCCACTTTGTCAGCACCATTATAGTCTATGGTTCGTCGGCACATACTTCCAATCCCATTTTTCCCATGGTTCAGATGAAAGCCCTGACAGGACCAATGAACAGGAAACAAAAGGCAATGTGAAAGCACCCTTACCTAGCTGCCGTAATCAGCCTAGGCAAGGAGCTGGACTCTATAGAATTAAAAATTCCTAATGCCTAATGCTAAAGATAGGGTACGCAGGTCGCATGCCGACAGAGGTGGAGCTGACCGGAGGAGGTGCTACCGGGGGCGGAGCTTCATGAAGGAATCCCGCTGCCGTCCGCAGCTCCTCCATACGGTAGTGTGAAACTAGCCTAACACAAATAATTTAACAATTTATTGGGTCGAGGGAGCAAATAAGGACAAATATGTTTTCTTTTGAAAGGGAAGAGCCAAGCTGTGCTTACAATTTACAGTTATACACAAGTCTATGCACATAGCCAAAATTATTGAATAAAGCACAGAAATATTATGAAAGTGAGATAAACTCTGGAAAGGTCTTGCCAAATGAGTAGAGTCAGCTTTTAAATTTAGGAATAGGCTAGCCATGATAGAGGTCCACCTCGAACAGGCCCTCAATTCTGAGGAATAGGGTGGAACCTGTGGATTACTGGAAGGTATCTGACCAAGTCCATTCCATCAAAAAACAGCCAGATGTAAAAAAAAATATCTTGTCTAACGTCATCGAAAGGCTGGATTTTCAAATAATGGGGTAATAGTGGTAATATGGACTGGTCTGGAAGAAATAAATTTTTTAAGAACCACCCTTTCCCATACAGTGAGGAAGTGGGAAAAAAAAAGCTTTGTGGCCACAAAAAGAAGTCTTGTCATGGATGTGAGTGCAATGATATGGGACAGAGTTTATCATTTTTTTGAAGTCTAAGGGGTAAGGTTTCTCCTTGTGGAGAGTGACATACCAGCTCTGCTTTGTCAAGGTAAGGAGGCTTATTCGCGTGCAATGCTCCTCTGGGAAAATAATATGCAAATTGCCTCTTCAGAGAAGAAGAGGACTTGAACTCTATAGCGCCACCTGTTGGTAGTAGCAATCCTACAAGTCACAATCAACCCTTTAACAAGTCTTGTATTATGATTTAGGATAAAAGCCAAATCAGAATCTCAATTTGCAAACACGGTGTTTCGGGCTATTAGCCCTCGTCAGTGTAAAGTATGAGAACTGATTTGGCTAGGTGAGAGGCTCTGGACTGAGGTTTAAGGGGTAAGGTTTCTCCTTGTGGAGAGTGACATACCAGCTCTGGCTTGTCTTGTGCGTTTTTAATTCAACTTGTTCACTGTGTGGCACAATTAAATAGGTTCCCAATTTTAGAATTTTATTTTACTGTAGCTATTAAAGAAGTCTAAAATAATGCCAGACTTATATTCACCCTTCCTTGGTCTAGCTATGCCTCCCTGCCGCTGCTCCATTCTTTGCTGATCAGCTAAAACAGTGATATCACGTCTACAGTTCTCATAACCACTGCAGCCAATCCCTCTGCTCAGTGCCTCATGCCATCTACATCGGCAGAACCACCAAGCCCAATGATTGGCTGCAGTGGGTATTAGTGCTGTAGGCTTGACATCAACACTTCAGCTGATCAACAAAGACAGGAGCAGTGGTGGTGAAGCATCACTCATCAGGAGAGAGTGAGTAACAGCTCCATTATTTTAAACTTCTGCAGCCCTACGTTATAAAAAATGTAAAACGTAGGACCTCATTAATGTTTCTCTTTTACTCTAGTAGCTGGCCTGATTAAGATTATAGAAACCAATTTTATAAAGAAAAAAAAGAAAAAGATATAGGCCATAGATAGGGGGATCACCACGTAATGCATAAAAATACAAGCTTTATTAGGTACAAAAAACACACAAAAAACATTAAAAACATTAAAAAGTCACATCTGTGACATACACAATAACAATTGAGCTTATAATAAAACGCTAACCCACAACCTGGCACTCATGTGTGTCAAACAGTATATAATAATTCAGTATAATTCAATATAAACAGCATACCATCAAACAATAGTACAATAGGGTAAAGAAGGGGTTAAGTTGGAGTCCCAGCCCAAAGGAAGGAAAATTATGTGTAACAGCTGAGATGCATGATACACGCCTGAAATGGCATTATTTGTTATACACAATTCCAAAAGGCAGATAAAAAATGTATATAAAGCATAGTATTACAGAACCACTCAGCACCCAGAATATGTTGTGCAGTTATATGTATATATAATAGGTTCCATGTGAGATGCATGTCCCTAATGTATCAGCAGTGTCCGCCCTCCCCACACCTTTGTAATTCCCACAGTAAACATCCGCAGGCTCCGGCCACCTGCGGCTTTTGTAATGCATGTCTGGCCTGACGCTTGTCTATTGGCCGGCCCTCTGTATCTGTGTGATATATTCTGTGTCCTGTGAGTAAAGTGTTGTCAGACTGGAAATACATGGAGAAGCAGTGATCTTTTATATGCGCCCATGCACTCAGAGGAATTCCAGCCAGCGTCATTCATTCAGACTCCAGCCAACGCAGAGCGGACCTCCGAAAACACGGGGTGGTACTGAAAGAGGTACCCCAGCTTGGAAGACCCCGTTACACTGGTGGCAGACAACGGGATTTGATACCCCTTCTACAGGAGGAAAGGAATGAATGGAAAATAACTACCAGAAGTTAAAGAGGACTACATTAAAAGATCTGGTGGAAGCCCGAGGGTTGATCGCCAGCAACAAAACAAAAGCGGATTTGATAGCAGCCATCATGGAACACGACAGTGCAGCGCCCCCCAATGTGAACGTGGAGGAGACCGAATTCCAGAGGGAGGTAAAGAACAGACTGGCGTTCTATGGCCCAAACCCTGCAGTAGAGATCATACGAGAGGTGATGGCTGATGTGCGCACTGATCTGAAGGAACAGATGGCCGAGCGGACCAGGATAGAGCTAGCCAAGATGGAGATGGCAGAGCGGACCAAAGTGGAGCTGGCCAAGATGGAGATGGCAGAGCGGAGAGAGGAGAGTCAGCGAGCAGGGGGAGCTCTGGCCTTCGACTAGGTACCTTCAACAGTAAGCCACAAAAAGATCCAGTACAATGCCTTCCGACAGTTGGGGGAGGCAGAGGAAGACATTGATGGCTTTCTGAAGGACTTTGAGCGGCAGTGTGCCCTTCATCAAGTAAAGCCGAAGGAACGGGTTCAGATTCTGGCCAGCAAGCTGACAGGCCGGGCAGCGGACGCCTATCGCACGGTACCTGATGAGGACTGTATGGACTATGAGCGGATCAAAGAAGTGATCTTGGCCCGGTATGCGCTGACACCAGAGGCCTATCGGCAAAAGTTCCGAGGACTTATAAAACGCGTAACCGATACCCACGCTGAATGGTCCTGTAAATTACGGCGGTCACTGCTATAGTGGGTACAAGGGAGCCAAGCAACCACTAAGGAGGACGTCCTCCAGCTCTTCCTGTTAGAACGATTCTTTAATGGACTAAACCCCGAGACACAGGAATGGCTTCGGGACAGGCGGCCAACGACTCTTGAGGAAGCCGCTCGTCTGGCCGATGATCATCATGATGCCAGGAGGCCGCAGTTCTCCGGATCAAAGGTGGTCACTAGGGGCCCGCCCATGGACCTGGAGGGCCCCAAACTACCGAAGATTGTAGGGGGATCAGCTAGAAACCCGGCCTACCACAGTCCCCCTGGGGCGCGATGCCACACCTGCCATCAGCTGGGCCACCTGCAAAGACAATGCCCCAACCGGACTCAGCATACCCAGTGGCCAAAGGCGGGAACAGCTACCTTCAGCCGGGCTGCTGTACACTGCTACCAAGGCGAAGCTGACCTGACATTGGGGGCTACGACTAACCAAGGGGTGGAAGAGATAGAGGAAGTGCTGCATGAAGTAGACCCCGTGCAGGCAGCCCGGGCAGATAATCGACAACAACATTGACAGGTCGTGTGGGTTAATGGGAAACGTATGCAGGGACTAAAAGATTCCGGAGCAACTTTGACCCTTGTGAAGCCTCATCTCGTCCGGGACCAAGAGAAGACGGACCGGACAGTGGCAGTCTGTGTAGCAGGGGGAGCCATACATCGACTACCCACTGCCAGGATTCACCTGAACAGGGGAGTCGGGGATGGCCTTGTTGAGGTCGGCTTGATGGAGGATTTGCCTGCAGACGTCTTGCTGGGAAATGACTTGGGGCCCAATTTGTCTGCATTCTCAGTGGCCCCTCTGGCTGAGACCTATCCTGTGACCACCCGGAGACAAGCTCGAGCTGCAGAGGCGGAATCAAACTCAGAAGAGGCCCAGGTAAGACATCCCAGCCCTGCACGTATTCCCATAGCCAGACACATTTCTTGGGCCACCCCAGATGAATTTAAGAGGGGGTTACTTGAGGATCCTTCATTGGAGGGATATCGTGGGAAGGCACAGGAGGGGAGAGGAGTACTAGAAGGGGAACAGTTTGTATGGAAGCAGGGACTCCTCTACAGGATCACAGAGCAGCACCATACAGGGACGAGACCCACTATAAAACAACAGCTGGTAGTTCCCAAGAAGTATAGGCAGGAGCTACTGCAAATCTCTCATGATATACCCTTGGCCGGGCACTTCGGCATCAGTCGCACCAGGCATCGTCTGACATAAAACTTCTTTTGGCCGGGGGTAACCTATGATGTTCGTCAGTACTGCCAGACCTGTGACAGTTGTCAGCGCATTGGCAAGAGGGGGGATCGATGCAAGGCCAAATTACACCCCCTCCCCATTGTGGAGGAACCATTTAGCCGAGTAGCGGTCGATTTGATAGGGCCGTTAGCCAAACCCAGTCCGTCCAGGAAAAAGTATATATTGACAGTGGTAGATTATACCACATGGTATCCAGAGGCGGTTGCGTTACCTAACATACTGGCAGAGACGGTGGCGGCCGCCCTGCTCCAGGTTTTCTCACGGGTTGGATTTCCTCGGGAGATTATCTCGGACCAGGGTACCCAGTTTACAGCAGAGGTGACCAACCAACTGTGGAAGCTGTGCGGCGTAAAGTCCATTAGAAGCGCCCCGTACCACCCGCAAACCATTGGGTTGTGTGAACGCTTTAACGGGACATTAAAACAGCTCATTGGGACTTTTACCAGGACCTACAGGGACTGGGAGAAATTCTTGCCACACCTCCTGTTTGCCTATCGGGAGGTGCCCCAAGAATCCACGGGGTTCTCCCCGTTCGAGCTGGTATACGGGAGACGGGTAAGGGAACCCCTAGACTTAGTGCTGGAACACTGGGAAGGGGAGGGCCTCATAGAAGGGGTACCTATTGTACCCTATGTGCTGGAATTCCGGGACCGCCTACAGGAGCTGACTCAGGCTGTACGTGAGAACATGCAGGCAACCCAGCGGCGCCAGCGCATAAGGTACGATCGGAGGGCCAGAGAGCGCACCTTGGAAATAGGACAGAAGGTCCTGGTGTTAGAGCCAACTAAGCAGAATAAGTTTCAAGCTGCATGGCAGGGGCCCTACCAGGTAGTGGGGAAAATAGCCGACACAACCTATAATGTCGCCGATTGTGACGACCCCAGGGTTATCCGCATGTTCCACGTGAATATGCTGAAGCCCTACCGGGAGCGCCCTGAAGAGGTAGTGGCCATCTGTGCACCTGAAGCAGAGGATTTAGCAGGACTTCCCTTGCCGGATGTCTTAGGGGAAAGGACTCAGTCTAAAACATGGGACCAGGTACACTTGGGTGAAGACCTAGGCCCCCGGGAGAGACAGCAGGCGGAGGCGTTGTTGAGGCTGCGACAGAGGATGTTTTCAGAGAGACCGGGGTACACTCGCCTGGCACAACACAAGGTTAAGACCCAGGATCAGACCCCCTGCGACAACACCCCTTTCGCGTCCCTGAGTCTGTACGAGAGGGGATGCGACAAGAGATACAAGAGATGTTGCGTTTAGGGGTCATTGAAGAGTCAGATAGTCCCTGGGCATCCCCCGTAGTGTTAGTGCCAAAGAAGGATGGGGCTACATGGTTTTGTGTAGACTATCGTAAGCTCAATGAGAAAACAGTGACGGATGCTTACCCCATGCCGCGTGTGGATGAGTTGTTAGACCAGCTGGCGGGGGCAAAGTATTTGACCACCATCGATCTATGCAAAGGCTACTGGCAGATTCCCCTTAGTCCTGACGCTATTCCCAAGTCGGCATTTGTCACCCCGTTTGGCTTATTCCAGTTTCGAGTTATGCCATTCGGGATGAAGAATGCCTCGGCGACCTTCCAAAGGCTGGCTGATCGGCTTCTGGATGGTCTCCAGGACTATGCTTGTGCCTACCTGGACGACATCCCCATCTACAGTGCGACATGGGAAGAGCATCTAAATCACCTAGAAACAGTATTGAACAGGATCCACCAGGCCGGAATCACCCTGAACCCAAACAAGTGTCACGTGGGCAAAGCAGAGGTTCAGTATTTAGGGCATTGGGCGGGAAGTGGGAAACAGCGACCAGAACCAGCCAAGATTGAGGCCATAGCCAAATGGCCCATGCCACGCACTAAAACCCAGGACATGGCGTTTCTAGGGACAGCGGGGTATTACAGGAAATTCGTTCCCAATTACAGCAGCGTAGCCAAGCCCCTCACTGATTTGACCAGTAAGAACCAACCCCGCCAGGTAACCTGGACCTCAGAGTGAGAGGAAGCCTTCCGCCAACTAAAGGACGCCCTCACCAATACCCGTTTTGGCCGCACCCGATCCAACTACACGTTTCCTTGTTTATACAGATGCCTCTATGTTTGGATTAGGGGCAGTACTGAGCCAAGTCGGGCCGGACGGCCAAGAACACCCGGTAACTTACCTGAGTCGGAAACTACTGCCCCGTGAAGTAAGCTATGCGGCCATCGAGAAGGAGTGCCTGGCGGTAGTATGGGCACTCAAGAAGATGCAACCATATTTGTATGGACGACAGTTTTCCCTCCTAACGGACCATAATCCCCTAGTCTGGCTTAATCGGATCTCTGGAGACAACGCCAGATTGCTGCGGTGGAGTTTAGCCCTACAACCTCTGGACTTCACCATCCACTACAGACCCGGCAAACAAAATGGTAACGCCGATGGACTAAGTCGACAAACGGAACTTGTACCAACCCCATAAACTTCGGTCATCCCCAAACCGATCCGTTGAGGATCAGACTGTGTATGCCGATCGCGTTGCTGAAAAGGGGAGCCGTGTTACAGAACCACTCAGCACCCAGAATATGTTGTGCAGTTATATGTATATATAATAGGTTCCATGTGAGATGCATGTCCCTAATGTATCAGCAGTGTCTGCCCTCTCCCCACCTTTGTAATTCCCACAGTAAACATCCGCAGGCTCCGGCCACCTGCGGCTTTTGTAATGCATGTCTGGCCTGACTCTTGTCTATTGGCCGGCCCTCTGTATCTGTGTGATATATTCTGTGTCCTGTGAGTAAAGTGTTGTCAGACCGGAAATACATGGAGAAGCAGTGATCTTTTATATGCGCCCATGCACTCAGAGGAATTCCAGCCAGCGTCATTCATTCAGACTCCAGCCAACGCAGAGCGGACCTCCAAAAACACGGGGTGGTACTGAAAGAGGTACCCCAGCTTGGAAGACCCCGTTACACTAGACAATCTGTTATATTGCGTGACTCCAATCACAAAAACTAACCCCCTACAAAGATGTAATTAAATGCCCTAAAGCGGTATGAACATATTATAGGAGAAAAATATAGCAGTGGTTTACCTGAAATACATATACTGTATGCATATATCTACGAACTACATCATGATGAAAAAAAGCCAAAGAAGGCAGATGGCATAATGATATAAATATACTGAAGGGCTCAAATGAAGCACCTATACAGCAAGATATAAAAAGTAATGCGTCCTAGCCAGATTTTAAGAAGCATGGACAAACCGCCCAGAGGACACACATGGTGGTAAGTGAGGTAAAGAGAAGTACCCGACACGTGTCGCCACGAGTTGAAAAGTAAATGAGTCTTGTTTAATATCCCATAGCAGACTGAGGCTGCATTGCGTGGGAGGAACGTCGGAACCTAAATCGAGGTCTCTTAAGGTCGTGGCATAGTCTTCAGATGGAAACACTTCCATTACCTCTTGACTGTTAGAGATAATCTTATGGAGCCTGAGATTTGATGATGAGAGCATTTCCTGAGTCCTGGAGAGCAGATCGATAGCCTCTTCACTCCAGGATAAAGACTTGAGCCCATCGTTCACTTAGAAGTTCTTCTCTACAAACTGATGAGCATCTCTTCCATATTCTCTCTTACCTTCCTGGGCTACCCGTCTCAGTCCATAAATTGCTACAGCAGGTGAAGGGCTGTTGCCGAAGACATGTACCTTCATCCGGTAGTCTATGACCTCATTGTGGATGTCATTGCCCTTGTGCCATAGGAACCTGAGATTGTTTCATTGTGAAAGAAGACAGCAGAAACTATGAAACATCTGCTGGATGTCGGACATTATCACCACGGGTTCCTGCCTGAAGTGAATCAACACTTCTATGAGGCTATTGTTCATGTTGGGTCCAGTAAGAAGCAAGTTGTTGAGGGAGACACCTTCATGCTGAGCACTGGAGTCAAATACCACCTTGATCTTGTTAGGTTTTCAAGGGTGATAGACCCCGAAGGATGGAAGGTACCAGCATTCTTCTCCTTCCTTCAGTGGTGGTGCAGGTTCTGCATGATCTCTGCCAAAGATGTTTTGCATGCAATCGATGAAATGTCTTTACATATCTGGTATTCTTTTTAAAGTGCGCTTTAGACAAGAGAACATTGCAGTTGCTTGCTGCAGATTGTTTGGCAAGCTTGGTCTTGGAGAACGAAAGGGTAACGAAGCCACCCAGCTGTTGAGTCATCTTGATTCTTTGTCCATAACCCTTATAAACTCTTTATCTTCTCTTGTGGGTGCCAACATATCTTCACTTGTGGAATTGAACACCGTTTACCTGAGGTTGTCGTTCCAGGGACTGTCAGTGTTTGCACTGTCGAGTGTTGGCCGTCGCCACTTGGTGTCGCTCAGTTTCTCTTTCACCCAGTAATTATGTGGGCATGGCTGGAAATGCGACCATTTGGCAAGATGTGCATCTTGTGGGAGAAGATAGCGTTAGGTTTCTTCATTTTGTCTATGCAGACGTTCCATTTGATCACTCAGCCTAGGTCGAAGCTCTGATGCCGCTGAGGAAATGGTGAGTTAATGGGCTGTTGATTTGCTGGCGTATGTAACACCTGTACCTGTGCCTCCGCAGGGTCCCTGTCAGGGCCTCTGCTTTAAGTCTGCTCTCCGCTGCTCTGCCTCTGATCTCTCCCCTGCCCCTGCTTCCTGGCGCGCAGCCAGCAGATCCCCGGGTATGACGTTGAGGTCGCGTGTGCTCCCAGTCTCTTAAAGAGACAGCACGCATTTTTCAAAATATGCTGTTAACCAATGGTGTCCTTGTGTGTGCTATTTCTGGCCCCTCTGCCATAGAGAGGGCGCCAGAGCAACAAGTGCTTCCTGCTGCTAGGTTCCGATTTAGTGTTCTGATGTGCCTGTGATCTGTTGTGCTTTTCCAGTGTCTTGTCAGTACCCAGCTAATACTGTTTGCCTTCTCAGACTATCAGAGCCTTGCTACTCCATCCCCGGGATGATACCAGTGCTGCCTGTGCAAGTTCCATCCTGCTGTCACGTGGACCCGTCCTGTGTGACACGACCCGCAGGCCGGTAACTAAGACAACAAGACACAGCACGTGTAACTGTCCTGTGTGACACGACCCGCAGGCCGGTAACTAAAACAACAAGACACGGGGGAAGGGGAAACAGTTATAACGGTGGGCCCTGTGATAGGGAACGGGGACGTGGAGACCTCCTGCACTCCCCTGAGTCAGTGTCCCTCACACTCCTAACGTTCCCTAGGCCGGTTCCGCACCGGGCACCGATCAGGATACCTGTCACCCTAGCACACCCTACACCTATCCCTTGCTAGGGAGCTGGGTGGTGCAGGCACTGGCCCCACCGCTGTACTAAAACACACCAGGGAAAAATACAAACAGGGAAACACGACCTAGCTTTGCTCTGTTGCTATTGCTCCCAGCAACAGAGTCCACCACCAGAATGCAGCTTTCCCCTGAAGCTCGACACCTGAGTTCAGCTTCCACCAGAACTATACACTAGAGCTCCCCTGAGCTGCCAGGAACTCTTCTCTGTAGTTCCTTTCTCCACCAGACTTGGTTGGAAAAGAGCAATATCACCAACACCTGCTCATAGACCATGTGACCCTATATAGTATAGGAAAAGGGGATGGTCAAATGATCAGGGGCAAAAAGCTGCTACAACCCCACTGACCACCGGGGGCAAAAGGCAAAGCAAAGAAAACATCAAGTGCAATGACCCTAACGGCCACCGGGGGGAAAACTATCATTAAGCACACAGCTTAAGGAGAAAAAAAAATAGGTTACTAGTGTTTTTTATTTGTCATGATCCAGCATGGATCATGACACCTGCTCAGCAGTCTGTCACTCCGTTACCCACGACGACGTCAGTACTGCCAGAGCCAACACCGTCCCGTTCAGCCACTTCCCGCCTGTCAAGTTCTATGCTACCTGTTATCCCTGTTTGTGCACCAGTTCCACTGGGCCAGCTTCCACGTGTCTGGGGTCTAACTGGAGGTAGCACCTGTGTCCCTCGGACATTCCATTCTGATCCTGTTTGAGGGATCTTACTACGGGTGTCTGGGGTTCCACAAAATAGCAATAAACGAACATGCACTTCAACATCTGTGCCTCCGCTTCCGTTCGTTACAGCGTACCTTGTGTAAACGGAGGATGTCTCTCCCAAGTAGAATCAGGATTTCTGCATTGTGATCGACAGCCGGAATCTTGCTGGCTATAGTCTTCAGGTGAGGATGATATAGAGCGGCTTCCTGCATTGTGATCTCTTCCTTGTTAGACGGAATCTGATTGCACACGATGAGTGTGGGTAGAGGTATTTCTATGGTATTTTCAAGAGACGTTACCATGAGACCACTGGGCCTTCTTCCAAAGAATTCTGAGATGCAGCTGTAGGTGCCTAAGGTGTAGGAGTAGGCACTTCCCTTTAAATAGAACAGATCAAAGAGTTCTGACCTTGCTAGTGATCAGTTGCTCTGATCGTCCAGGATGCTATACATCTTCACAGCCTTCTCTGGGTGACTCTTGGGATATACCTTTACCAGGCAAATCTTCGCACAAGACTTGTCCCAAAGACCTCCGCAGACTTCTGTGCTTGAAGAAGATACTGCGAGATAACTTGCTGCTTGGCCTGTACTCTCCCCGCCATGGCTTGTGGTGCGAGAAGGCGTAGGTGTAGGGTTAAGCTGGGATGGATGGAGCGCTTGTATATGGTCCTTGCAGTCACACTCAATACACTTGATTGTAGCCTTACAGTCCTTAACAAGGTGTTCGGTTGAAGCATAACATCTGAAGCACACTCTGAACTTCTTTAGAAGTTCTTGGAGTGGTTTCTTTCTGAAGCCAATACATTTCTTCAGCGGATGTGGCTTCTTGTGGATGGGATACTGACGGTATGGATTCTTGACTCTTTCACCCTTGTCATCCTTGTCAGGAACCTCTACGTTTTCTGTCAATTTAATGAGGGCTCTCATATTTGGGAGCAGGTGAAGCTGTGTCAGTGGGTTCTCCACAGGTAAAGATTGGGTCAGCCTTATGCTCTGCAATGTCTTTGATAAACTCGCAGAAGCAGGAGAACGGAGGAAAGGACACCTGGTGTTCCTTTTTGTAACTTGTCCCTAGCGTAGTCCACCTTTCTCGCACATTATATGGCAGCTGGGTGCCTATGGGTGTCAACCCACGTGAGGTGTCCAGATAGCTGAGGCCAGGTAGTTGTGTGTCTGTCTTGGCCAGTTAGAGCTCAAAACAGCAGGTCACTGAGTTCCTGGAATTTGAAGCGTCCTTGGGGGATATTTTAGGAAAAACCTGTAATTGTTTGAGCAGTGCATCTTCTATAGCTTCAGGACTGCCAAAACTTTTCTCTAGTCTGTCCCTTGCAGTCATGAGACCAGCAGCTGGATTGCTGATGTAAACAGATCTGAGTCTCTTGATTCGCTCTGTGGATCGTGGTCCCAGCCACCTGATCAGCAGGTTGAGCTTTTCAGCAGCAGTAATGCCAAGGTCATTAGTTGCGGTTTTAAAGTCACACTTCCACCCTCTGTAGTTTTTGGGTTGGTTATCGAACCTTGTGACATCAGTGTTGGTGAGTTCTCAGCAAATCATGTACCTTGCAAAGTCGGACATGTCAGTTCTTTCTGACTTTGGGAGCACACTTTCTGGCTGAGTGGTGCTGTTCACTTTGGATGTAGTTTCTTGGTTCAGAAATGTGGGAACGTATGGAGCAGCATAAGTGTTTAACCCAGCAACCGGTTTCGTGTATACAGTCTCTGTCGTATGCGAGGCTGGAGCCATGTGGTTGTCAAGGGTATAGTGACTTGTTGTCATGTTAGGTTGCATGTAGACGTTCGCATATGGAGTTTGCTGAGGTGCAGTGTTTGGCTGCGTGTTGAAGCATGAATGAGGTTCGGGTTTGGACATTGGTTTTGCATTGGACTGACCTTGAAAGCTGGGAGCTGCAGGTGGATCAGCGTCTTGGTGCCATGGAGAAGTGTCAGAACAGACAGGAATGTTAGTGGTGATCGGTGGATTGTTGTTTTGGCTTAGTACATAGTTTCTTGTGTGCTTAAAGGGGTCTTCTGTATCTATCTCGCACAAGCTGATACGCCTTGACTCCCACTTAGAGCTTGTTCAAAGACCTTTAACCTTGCCATGGCTGTCACATGTTCATATTCTTTCTCAAGGACTTCTATTTCTGCCTTCTTACATGCAGATTCAGCTTCCATGTCTACCTTCTTGCGAGCAGATTCAGCTTCCATGTCTGCCTTCATCTCTTTCTTTTGGGCGAAGATAGCTTGCACCTTTGTAGCTTCCGCTTTGGCACGTGCTTTTATAAGCTGTTCACTGAGGGTAGAGAATTTTGATGCACTTGATCTGGATGAGTGCTTTGAGTACTTAGCAGACCTGGATTTGCAAGATGACACGTCTGACATCTGCACGATTTTTGCTTCCGTTTTTTTCTCGATGTCGCGCACAGTGCAGTCTCATTCAGAATTGAGTTGTTCAAAGCTCTGAAGTTCCTTTAGAAACTCTGGCGAGTTTAGTTTCACCAAGATGAAGGTATATTTCTCACAAGTGTCCTTGAAAGACTGTTATGCTGAGTACAATCATTCCAGGGCTCCCTCTGGTGGTAACTTATGAGCTCGAGGCATAGATAAGACAGTCACTTGATTCTGCACCCTTTCCCATAGGGAAGTTGTGCTAGAAAGTAATTCACATTTGGCAGTTTCTAGCTTGTGTTTGACCTTCCATATAGGTTTAGTCAAGCGTTTGGATCGTTCACTGATGGCTGTGTGAGATCCTGTGTCATTTTCTTGCTGTTGTAAATCAGGCAGAGAATTAGAGATCCTTCCTGTCTTTTCCATTGTACACAGGAATGCCAAGGGTGTGGACTATTCTGCTCCTAGCTGCAGAGGAGCTCACATACAATGTTGCTGTTTATAAGCAGCACAGGCAGTGTCTGCAGACTCTGAAGCGGCTGTGTCTTCACAATTAGCTTTATAGATATTCCTTTCTCTTGATTGTAACCTGTATACTGTTCTTGGTGGCAGGCCACTCTTTCCACTATTCTGACTCTTCAAGACAGTATGAGTCTCTAAATCCTTAGCCATCAATCCCTTAGAAAACTGTATGATTGTTGTACTCACATGTCAGGCGTCCTCAGATAGTGCCAACTCAGCCAGCAGTGACATGTGATAAGAGTCCAGGAGAAACAGTTGATATTCTCTGAAATCTTGTATTAAGTACAATGCAGCAGGTGGAAAGAGAAATCCCAAACAGAGAAGTATACATGTGCATCCAAAGATGGCCACAGCAAACTGATAATGAAGAAGATGAAGAAGAAGGGAGGAGCAAGGGCTAACATCATCAACTACAGGAGAGACAAAGGGACAAACTTCAGAAGGCAGAGCTTCTCCCTAGCAACAGCAAAATGAAATGCATAACATAAAAAATACATAACAAACTTCATTCATGGGACACAACAGTGCTTTTGTTTTTTTTACTATAAAAGTCAGGTTTTTCTTTATATATTACTATTGGAGGTGTGACTGCCTCCAGCCTGGCTCTGCACTCCTCCCTTTGACGAGCAGGTGATTTTCATCCCTTCAACTTATCCATTTGAATTGTACGCTCATAGCCCGGGAGAGACATGTTTGTTCATTTAAATGTAGGCCAGTAGCTCAAGAGAGGTATGTACAGTAGAAAAGGGACCCAACAGAGGGAGGTCACCTTGCCGTGATTGATGGACATACAGTTGTGGCCAAAAGTATTGACACCCCTGCAATTCTGTCAGATAATACTCAGTTTCTTCCTGAAAAGTTAATTTATTTCAGTTCTTAAATGTAAAAAGTGAAACTCATATTATATTGAGTCATTGCAAACAGAGTGATCTATTTCAAGTGTTTATTTCTGTTAATGTTGATGATTATGGCTTACAGCCAATGAAAACTCAAAAGTTATTATCTCAGTAAATTAGAATAATTAACAAAAAACACCTGCAAAGGCTTCCTAAGCTTTTAAAAAGGTCCTTTAGTCAGTTTTAGTAGGCACCACAATCATGGGTAAGACTGCTGACTTCACACATGTCCAGAAGGCAGTCATTGACACACTCCACAAGGAGGGTATGCCACAAAAGGTCATTGCTAAAGAAGCTGGCTGTTTACAGAGTACTGTATCCAAGCATATTAATGGAAAATTGAGTGGAAGGAAAAGGTGTGATAGAAAAAGATGCAAAAGCAACCAGGATAACCGCAGCCTTGAAAGCATTGTTAAGAATAGGCCATTCAAAAATTTGGGGGAGATTCACAAGGAGTGGACTGCTGCGGGAGTTATTGCTTCAAGCACCACCTCACACAGACGTATCCAGGACATGGGCTACAAGTGTCGCATTCCTTGTGTCAAGCCACTCATAACCAATAGACAATGCCAGAAGCGTCTTACCTGGGCCAAGGAGAAAAAGAACTGGACTGTTGTTCAGTGGTCCAAGGTGTTGTTTTCAGATGAAAATTTTGCATTTCATTTGGAGATCAAGGACCCAGAGTCTGGAGGAAGTGTGGAGAAGCACACAATCCAAGCTGTTTGAGTTCTAGTGTGAAGATTCCACAATCACTGATGGTTTAGGGAACCATGTCATCTGCTGGTGTAGGTCCACTGTGTTTTATCAAGACCAAAGTCAGTGCAGCCATCTACCGGAAAATTTTAGAGCACTTCATGCTTCCCTCTACCGACAAGTTTTTTGGAGATAGAAATTTCATTCTCCAGCAGCACCTGTCCACACTGCCAAAAGTACCAATACCTGGTATAAAAACAACAGCATCACTGTGTTTGATTGGCCAGAAAACTCGCCTGACCTTAACACCATTGAGAATCTATGGACCATTGTCAAGAGGAAGGACACCAGACCCAACAATGCAGACGAGCTGAAGGCTGCTATCACAGCAACCTGGGCTTCCATAACACCTCAGCAATACCACAGGCTGATAGCCTCCATGCCACACCGCACTGATGCAGTAATTGAGTCAAAAGGAGCCCTGACCAAGTATTGAGTGTATTTACTGAACATACATTTCAGTAGGCCAACATTTCGGATTTTAAAATCATTTTTCAAGCTGGTGTTATACAGTAATCTAATTTACTGAGATAATGACTTTTGGGTTTTCATTGGCTGTAAGCCATAATCATCAACATTAACAGAAATAAATATTTGAAATAGATCACTCTGTTTGTAATGACTCTATATAATATATGAGTTTCACTTTTTGCATTATGCTATATAGTCATATGGAGAGTGCCTTATGCTATATAGAGACCTATGGAAAGTTCCTTATACTATATAGAGGCCTATGGAGAGTGCAATATACTATATATAGGCATACATAAAATAATGAGGCCAGTCTGGTGCATTATACTATATAAAGTCTATTCAGAGGGTCATCATACAGTGTGGGAATCACAGTGTGCGGGCCATTATACAGTGTTCACAACTCATATACATGCAAGCAAAAAAGGAAGCACACTGTAGTGCCATAACATGCAAATATGAAAAATTAATTGCATTACTGCATTAGAAATATAAAAATTTGAGAAAGTTTAGCAAATAAAATGGCCAAGTTATGTGTACCTGGAAGCCAACGTTAAGGCATTTCTCGTTTTCCAGGTCCCTGCCTATGCCAATCCTCACAATTCTCTATCTGAATGGGAACCTATGAAAAATCCTCTGTTAGGACTGAAGTCTATATATCTGTGGAGGGGAAATGGCCCTGGTTTGATTAAAAACGCCTGCAGCTAACAGGTGGAGTGCTCAGTCAGAAAGCAAATGAATACAAATATCAAAAACTGACCGTCACATCCAAGCATAAACATTGTGTGAACAGGTGCTTAACCTAGAGTCACCAACTCATATACATGCAAGCAGGGCAGTTTCTAGGGAATTTTGCCAACAGGGCGAACATCAAAAAAGCGCCCCCTCCCCCCCGAACATTAACATGCTGAATACTTTAGATAAACTTAGATAAACGTGTCCTCGTGTCACTGTTATTAGCTGCAGCAGGTGTAGGTTGATAGGAGTAATAGTCCCAAAAGCCTCCACTTGCTGTCATTGTTCTCACCTTAATATAATATTATATAATATTATTATACAATATAATTGATCGCCGGCAGAGCAGGGGAGAATGATGAGAGCTGTCTTCAGCACCCACTGCCGGGGCACAGTGCTTACTGTAGCACTTCTTCCCCGGCGGCCTCCTGTGTTGTACTGATGCGGCACACGGTTGCCACACGTGTGCCGCAAGTATTACACACTCAGTCACGGGTATCTCAGGTACCGGTTTTTCCGGTACCAGAAATATCAGGACGTGTGAAACCGGCCTCACACACAGTGACTCACAGACCCTGCACTATCAATCTGAAAATTGCAAAGATTGCAGTGTGTGAACAATGTATGTTAGACATCCATCTCTATTCTAGGAAACAATGATTTTCATTTGGGATGATAACGTATGAGAATAACGAGAGTGGCTCCTGTCCTCACCGAACATTTGTGAGCCGGTAATGGTCCATCATCATCAATAGGAGCCGGCGCAGACTTCTGTGAGCAGCCTCCGACCCTCTCCTGTGCCATTACATCACTCACCCCCCCACCAACCAGGACATGACAAGTGACATCAGCGAAGCCTCCCAAAATCACTGGGGCAGACACTGGGGTATATACACATCACTGGGGCAGACACTGGGGTATATACACATCACTGGGGCAGACACTGGGGTATTTACATCACTGAGGCAGACACTGGGGTATACACACAAATCACTGGGGCAGACACTGGGGTATATACAGATCACTGGGGCAGACATTGGGGTATATACACATCACTGGGGCAGACACTGGGGTATATACACATCACTGGGGCAGCCCCCGGGGTATATACACATCACTGGGGCAGACACTGGGGTATATACACATCACTGGGGCAGACACTGGGGTATATACACATCACTGGGGCAGACACCGGGGTATATACACATCACTGGGGCAGACACTGGGGTATTTACATCACTGAGGCAGACACTGGGGTATACACACAAATCACTGGGGCAGACATTGGGGTATATACACATCACTGGGGCAGACACTGGGGTATACACACATCACTGGGGCAGACACTGGGGTATATACACATCACTGGGGCAGACCCCGGGGTATATACACATCACTGGGACAGACATCGGGGTATATACACATCACTGAGGCAGATATTGGGGTGTTTACATCACTGAGGCAGACACTGGGGTATATACAGATCACTGGGGCAGACAGTGGGGTATATACACATCACTGGGGCAGACACCGCGGTATATACACATCAGTGGGGCAGACACTGCGGTATATACACATCACTGGGGCAGACCCCGGGGTATATACACATCACTGGGACAGACATCGGGGTATATACACATCACTGAGGCAGATATTGGGGTGTTTACATCACTGAGGCAGACACTGGGGTATATACAGATCACTGGGGCAGACAGTGGGGTATATACACATCACTGGGGCAGACACCGCGGTATATACACATCAGTGGGGCAGACACTGCGGTATATACACATCACTGAGGCAGACATTGGGGTATTTACATCACTGAGGCAGACACTGGGGTATATACACATCACTGGGGCAGACACTGGGGTATATACAGATCACTGGGGCAGATACTGGGGTATATACACATCACTGGGGCAGACACTGGGGTATATACACATCACTGGGGACGACACTGGGGTATATACAGATCACTGGGGCAGACACTGGGGTATACACATATCACTGGGGCAGACACTGGGGTATATACAGATCCATGGGGCAGACACTGGGGTATATACAGATCCATGTGGCAGACACTGGGGTATATACACATCACTGGGGCAGACACTGGCGTATATACAAATCACTGGGGCAGACACTGGGGTATACACACAAATCACTGGGGCAGACACTGGGGTATATACAGATCACTGGGGCAGACATTGGGGTATATACACATCACTGGGGCAGACACTGGGGTATACACACATCACTGGGGCAGACACTGGGGTATATACACATCACTGGGGCAGACCCCGGGGTATATACACATCACTGGGGCAGACATCGGGGTATATACACATCACTGAGGCAGATATTGGGGTGTTTACATCACTGAGGCAGACACTGGGGTATATACAGATCACTGGGGCAGACAGTGGGGTATATACACATCACTGGGGCAGACACCGCGGTATATACACATCAGTGGGGCAGACACCGCGGTATATACACATCACTGAGGCAGACATTGGGATATTTACATCACTGAGGCAGACACTGGGGTATATACACATCACTGGGGCAGACACTGGGGTATATACAGATCACTGGGGCAGATACTGGAGTATATACACATCACTGGGGCAGACACTGGGGTATATACACATCACTGGGGACGACACTGGGGTATATACAGATCACTGGGGCAGACACTGGGGTATACACATATCACTGGGGCAGACACTGGGGTATATACAGATCCATGGGGCAGACACTGGGGTATATACAGATCCATGTGGCAGACACTGGGGTATATACACATCACTGGGGCAGACACTGGGGTATATACAAATCACTAGGGCAGACACTGGGGTATATACATCACTGGGGCAGACACTGGGGTATATACACATCAATGGGGCAGACACTAGGGTATATACAGACACTGTGGTATATACACATCACTGGGGCAGACACTGGGGTATATACATCACTGGGGCAGACACTGGGGTATATACATCACTGGGGCAGACAGTGGGGTACATACACATCACTGGGGCAGACACCGCGGTATATACACATCACTGGGGCAGACACCGCGGTATATACACATCACTGAAGCAGACATTGGGGTATTTACATCACTGAGGCAGACACTGGGGTATATACAGATCACTGGGGCAGACACTGGGGTATATACAGATCACTGCGGCAGATACTGGGGTATAGACAGTGATGACTGGGGCAGACACTGGGGTATATACACATCACTGGGGACGACACTGGGGTATATACAGATCACTGGGGCAGACACTGGGGTATACACACATATCACTGGGGCAGACACTGGGGTATATACAGATCCATGGGGCAGACACTGGGGTATATACAGATCCATGGGGCAGACACTGGGGTATATACACATCACTGGGGCAGACACTGGGGTATATACAGTACATCACTGGGGCAGACACTGGAGTATATACACATCAATGGGGCAGACACTGGGGTATATACACATCACTGGGGCAGACACTGGGGTAAATACATCACTGGGGCAGACACTGGGGTATATACATCACTGGGGCAGACACTGGGGTATATACACATCACTGGGGCAGACACTGGGGTATATACACATCACTGGGGCAGACACTGGGGTATATACAGACACTGGGGCAGACACTGAGGTATATACAGACACTGGGGCAGACACTGAGGTATATACACATCACTGGGGCAGACACTGGGGTATATACAGACACTGGGGTACACACACATCACTGGGGCCGGGACTGTGCATACAGTAACAGATGCTCCATGTCTGGACTCACCCAGATCCTGATGAGGGGTAGATGAAAGGCGGGAACGCAGAGCAGATTCCATAGACAATACAGGCACAGAGCAGACTCCATAGAGACAACGGGACAGAGCACAAACTCCGCCCACAGAAAAACTTCCTTGCCGGAGTCAGACATCTGACACAGCAGGGGTTACAGGGAGAGTCGGCACCACGTTATCTGACAGGGGGCCGCTCTGCCGCCCCCTGTCTTCAGGAAGCACTGCCACCTGAGGCAAATAGCTCAACTTGGCTCATGATAGGTGCGGCCCTGCAGGCGCCCCCTGGCTTGGGTGGCGCCCCGGGCGATCACACCCCCCGTCCCCCCCTAAAAACGGCCCTGCATGCAAGCAAAAAAGGAAGCACACTGTAGCGCCATAACATGCAAATATGAAAAATGAATTGCATTACTGCATTAGAAATATGAAAAATTGAGAAAGTTTAGCGCATAAAATGGCCAAGTTATGTGTACCTGGAAGCCAACGTTAAGGCATTTCTCGTTTTCCAGGTCCCTGCCTATGCCAATCCTCACTAAGACTGAAGTCTCCATCTGAATGGGAACCTATGAAAAATCCTCTGTTAGGACTGAAGTCTACGTATATCTCTGTGGAGGGGAAATGCCCTGGTTTGATTAAAAACGCTTGGGTACCTAAGACAGATAGAATAAAAGCCTGAGTAGGATAGAAATTCCTCCTCTGACAGTGCATGTCTCCTTTTCTCCTAAGAGGAGGGGGCCGGCCAGGGAAAACCGAAAGGAAACGGTGGCGAGCCTCAGGAATGCTAGGTTGCTGAACATGGAGTCAACAGTGCTGTTGAGGTGAGGATAGTTTGGGCAAACCAGAGGCAAGATCTAGAAACATATTGTGAAAAGGGAAAATCAACCAGGGACTCTGTCTCCTATTGTATGCTGCAGCCAAATGTACCAGAACTGTACAGTAAAAACAAAGCTTTTGAACAGGACCCAAGGTCTCTTGTTATCTGTGAAACTGTATCTGGTCCTATGGATGGGGAGGTAGCAAGGACTCCCTAATGACAAGTGAGTACAGAATGCATCCAAAAGCACAACACAAATATGTCAGATTCCTGTATAGAAGAGGGGTTTCAGGGCAAAGAGAACTCAGTTCCAGCCCACAGTACCAGGTTCTGCCCCTCTTCATTGAAGCACGATCAGCAGAGAGAAATCAGGAAGGGAAACAGGTCCAGTAACTTTTGTGCAATCTCGCATCTGGCACAGCCAGTATCAGAGCACCAAGCCGTGCAGCTTTTGCTTTAGAAGTGAGAGCTGTCCATCACAATCTATGACAGTCCGCAAAATGAAAATTGAGGGACATAAGGTTGCAACCAGCTAATGGCCATGCCATAGATATACCAAAGCCTTCTCCTTTCATATGGATTAAATGTTATTTTCTCAGGCACTGTACCAATAACAGGTACAGTGCTAGTAGGGTTGTTATAGGGGCTAAGTCTACTATATCACTGAATAGTCTAAAGGGCATTTGGGATTGACAGACTTCCTTTAAAGGGGTTGTCTGGGCTTTTCACATAATCTCAGTGCATATCTGGGGTGCAGAATGCTGACAATAAGTAATTTACCTTCTGTGGCCAGTTTGCAGGGATTGCTAGATATCATCTCTTGCTTGTAAGAAAAACATCCAGGGGGTGTGTGTTCTGGCATTGAATATCCCTAATATCCCACATCGTCCCATCAGCCAGAGCCACCGGACTACTAATATCCCACATCATCGCGTTAAAGCCACCGGACTTCTACCCCTAATATCCCACACCATGCCGTCAGCCAGTGCTACCGGACAACTACCACTAATATCCCACATCGTCCCATCAGCCAGAGCCACCGGACTACTACCCCTAATATCCCACATCGTCCCATCAGCCAGAGCCACCGGACTACTAATATCCCACATCATCCCGTTAAAGCCACCGGACTTCTACCCCTAATATCCCACACCATGCCGTCAGCCAGTGCTACCGGACTACTACCCCTAATATCCCACATCGTCCCATCAGCCAGAGCCACCGGACTACTAATATCCCACATCATCCCGTTAAAGCCACCGGACTTCTACCCCTAATATCCCACATCATCCCGTCAGCCAGAGCCACCAGACTACTAACCCTAATATCCCACATCATCCCGTCAGCCTGGGGTCAGAACCAGAGCGCTGAGTGGATTTGCCCTGACTTCCATACCAACAATCCCTTTAATAGAACCCTGGGGTCAGAATCAGAGCGCTGAGGGATTTGCCCTAACTTCTGTACAGGAGATCCCTTTAAGAGAGCCTGGGGTCAGTACCAGAGCATTCGAAGGCAATTGCCCTGACTTCCATTCCGAGGATCCCATTAAGAGAGGCCTGGGGTCAGAACCAAAGCACTGGATTAATTTGCCCTAACTTGCATACCATTGATCCACGGGAGGGGGGGATTCATTTCTGTCATGTGCTCTGTGCTCCTTTCTGGGGGGCAGACAATGGCTGGGAGCTTATATTCCCGAAGATGCTATATTTCTCCCACCATGTCAGTGTCTGCTGAGGTATTGTCATGCAGTGAGAAAACTGTTGGTCATAGCAACCAATCACAGCTCAGCTACTTTTAACCAGCTCTGGTGAAATGAGAGATGCTTAGTGACTGTTTGCAAGGAAAACTGTTGATCATAGCAACCAATCAGCGCTGAGCTTCTTTTTAACAGCTCTGGTGAAATGAAAGATGCTTCGTAATTGGTTGGTGATACACACATACATACATTCATTTTTATATATAGAGATTTCAAGATTATTGTTACTTTATCTAAAACCAGCATTTTGTACTCCTTTGGTACCCATGTCATATGGCCACTAATAATGTGTGAGGTTCTCCATTTTTCATCTGGAAATGGTTTTCTATTTCAGAATTTACTCCATTATTAACCCCTTAACGACCGCCGATACGCCTTTTAACGGCGGTAATTAAGGGTACTTAAACCACAGCGCCGTTAATTCACGGCGCTGTGATTTAAGTGAATAGCGCCCCCCAGTGTCGGATTTTCTCCGTGGTCTCGGCTGCCAGGGGTAGCCGAGACCCCAGAGAACATGAATCGGTCGGTTTTCACCAACCCCCGCTTTTGCGATCGCCGTTATTAACCCTATAACGGCGACCGCAAAAAAAAAAAAAAGCCGCGATTTTACATTTAATTTCTCTTTCCTCTGATGTGATCGCACATCAGAGGATAGAGAAATAGGGTCCCCGATCCCCCCGGTCCCCTCCCGGTACCTCTCCCTTGTCCTCCGTTCCCTCCAGGTGGTCCCGCGCCCGCCGGCGTCATCCGATGGGCGCCGCCATCTTGAAAATGGCGGGCGCATGCGCAGTGCGCCCGCCGGGAATCTGCTGGCTCCGGCTGGCAGATTCCATTCATTATTTTGATCACTATGATAAATGATCATAGTGATCAAAATAATAAAAATAGTACATAACCCCCCCGTTTATCACCCCCTTATATAGGCACACATAATGAAATAAAAAAAATATTTTTTTTTTCAGTTTTCCATAAGGGTTAGGGTTAGGGTTAGGCTAGGGTTAGGCTAGGGTTAGGGTTAGGCTAGGGTTAGGGTTAGGCTAGGGTTAGGGTTAGGCTAGGGTTAGGCTAGGGTTAGGGTTAGGGTTAGGCTAGGGTTAGGGTTAGGCTAGGGTTAGGCTAGGGTTAGGGTAGGGTTAGGGCTAGGCTAGGGTTAGGGCTAGGGTTGGGCTAGGGTTAAGGGTTAGGGTTGGGCTAGGGTTAAGGGTTAGGGTTGGGCTAGGGTTAAGGGTTAGGGTTGGGCTAGGGTTAGGGCGAACTAGGATTAGGGTTAGGATTAGGGATTAGGGTTGGGATTAGGGTTAGGGGTGTGTTGGGGTTAGGGTTGGAGCAAGAATTGAGGGGTTTCCACTATTTACCAACTTTGGGGGTCTAAAAATTGGGGTCTAAAAAATCACTTTTGTGGAAATAAAAAAGACTTTTTATTTTCACGGCTCTGCGTTTATAAACTTCTGTGACGCGCTTGGGGGTTCAAAGTGCTCACCACACATCTAGATAAGTTCCTTAGGGGGTCTAATTTCCAAAATGGGGTCACTTGTGGGGGGTTTCCACTGTTTAGGCCCATCAGGGGCTCTGCAAATGCAACATGATGCCCGCAGACCATTCCATCAAAGTCTGCATTCCAAAATGGCACTCCTTCCTTTCCGAGCTCTCCCATGCGCCCAAACAGTGGTTCCCCCCCACATATGGGGTATCAGTGTACTCAGGACAAATCGCATAATAACTGTGGGGGTATGATTTCTCCTGTTACCCTTGTAAAAATAAAAATTTGGGCGCGAAAAGATCATTTTTGTGGAAAAAAAATGAATTTCTTATTTTCATGGCTCTACGTTATAAACTTCTGTGAAGCACTTGAAGGTTCAAAGTGCTCACCACACATCTAGATAAGTTCCTTCATGGGTCTAGTTTCCAAAATGGAGTCACTTGTTGGGAGTTTCCACTGTTTAGGCCCATCAGGGGCTCTGCAAATGCAACATGATGCCCGCAGACCATTCCATCAAAGTCTGCATTCCAAAATGGCACTCCTTCCCTTCCGAGCTCTCCCATGCGCCCAAACAGTGGTTCCTCCCCACATATGGGGTATCAGCGTACTCAGGACAAATCGCATAATAACTGTGGGGGTATGATTTCTCCTGTTACCCTTGTAAAAATAAAAATTTGGGGGTGAAAAGATCATTTTTGTGGAAAAAAAAATGGATTTCTTATTTTCATGGCTCTACGTTATAAACTTCTGTGAAGCACTTGAAGGTTCAAAGTGCTCACCACACATCTAGATAAGTTCCTTAATGGGTCTAGTTTCCAAAATGGGGTCACTTGTTGGAGGTTTCCACTGTTTAGGCACATTAAGGGCTCTCCGAACGCAACATGGCATCCGATCTTAATTCCAGCCAATTCTGCGTTGAAAAAGTCAAACGGTGCTCCATCCCTTGCGAGCTCTGCCGTGTGCTGAAAAAGGGGTTTACCCCCACATATGGGGTATCGGCGTATTCAGGAGAAATTGTACAACAAATTTTGTGGTTGATTTTATCTTTTAACACTTGTGAAAATAAAAAAAATTGGTTCTGAAGTAATTTTTTTCCAAAAAAAAGTTAAATGTTAATTTTTTCCATCCACATTGCTTTCGTTCCTGTGAAGCACTTAAAGGGTTAATAAACTTCTTGAATGTGGTTTTGAGCACCTTGAGGGGTCTAGTTTTTAGAATGGTGCCACTTTTGGGTATTTTCTGTCATGTACACCCCTCAAAATGACTTTAAATATGATGTGGTCCCTAAAAAAAATGGCTTTGTAAATTTTGTTGTAAAAATGAGAAATCGCTGGTCAACTTTTAACCCTTATAACTTCCTAACAAAAAAAAATTTTGCATCCAAAATTGTGCTGATGTAAAGTAGACATGTGGGAAATGTTATTTATTAAGAAATTTATGTGACACATCTCTCTGATTTAAGGGCATAAAAATTTAAAGTTTTAAAATTGCAAAATTTTAAATTTTTTTGCCATATTTCTGTTTTTTTCATAAATAAACACAAGACTTATCGAATAAATTTTACCACTAACATGAAGTACAATATGTCACGAAAAAACAATCTCAGAATCAGCAGGATCCATTAAAGCATTCCAGAGTTATAACCTCATAAAGGGACAGTGGTCAGAATTGTAAAAATTGGCCTGGTCATTAAGCTGCAAACTGGCTCTGTCGCTAAGGGGTTAATGATGTTCATTGTTAGCTTTTTTGATACATTCAGTGTGCAGAATTATCTCTTAAAGTGATATTTCCATCACTCAAGTGATATATCTCAAGAATATGCCATCATTTTAAGATCAGTTTGTGTACAATTTTTAGGACCCCATGGATCCTGTGAATGAAAAGACTAAAATGCTGACTGCTGTCACTTCACAGTTTTTCCCTGCACAGCATTGTCCTGCTACATGAATTATAGCTTTATTCTCTGGATCATTGGTAGTTCCAAAGATCAAAACTCCTGTCGATCATAAAGTGATATCACATCATATCGTATTGCCATCATGTTACGATAACACCCCTTAATATAACAAGATTATCTGCCTTATAACAGTGTTCTACAAAGGCCAGGTTAATCATATTGCATTTTTCTATGTATAGTTCTCAAGATCTGCATAAAAAAAATAGAACATTGAAAAGAAAATTTCAAACTTCTGCAGCAGAGAGAAAAGCAAATACCATACACAATATTTCAAAAGATGTTCCTTCTCACATTCCTGGTTTTATGAGGACCTCAAGTCAAGTAGAGGGAAGAAGACTTTTATTATTCATTATCGACTCGCCTTTAGCTAAACTAAAATAAGCCCTTCATCCTAACTGCTTGTTAGCATACCAGGACTAGCACACTTATATCACTGAAGGTGAGCTGTTGGGTCAAGCTTTCCCTCCACCCCACCTGTGGGAATATATACCATATCTATGTTAGACCACTTCTATCATTTGTCGTGGAACCCTTGGGCAAGGGAGGTCTTTTCTTCTTGACAGCACTCCAGTCATAATGCCTTAGCGGTCCTTAAATGCAGGTTTATTTCCAATGAAAAACACAGCAGGTTAATGCTTGCCAGCTTCCAATAAAACCAAACCATAAGCCTTAAGGTAGCTTACTGCTGGAATCTAGCTGTATTTTATTAGACAATGTAATCTCGTCATAAAGACTAGATATCAATCAGGAAAGAACTAAAATGTTAGGCATTATACTCCAATCCACTAAATCCACTGACAAAGTGACTACCATTGGCTAGCTTATAATGGTATCTGTCAGAGAGTGACATATAGTAGGCAGCAGCCAGTGATCGGTCAGGTCTTGAAGTCAATTTGTTGGAAACAAGAAAAAGGGCAAGCATCAGGATCTAAGCAACTATAATAAGAGAGAAATTATGATGGCTAGATGACTGTGTCTGAGATCTTGTGGGGTGTTCAACAGGATTTGTCTTTAAAAGTGGTCCAAGGGAGGACAGCAACAAGTGAAAACTGGCAACAGAGCCCTGAGTGCCCAAGTTTCAATGACAAGCATGAGGAGTGAAGATTAATATGACTGACTGTAGGTCAAACTGCTGAGAAACTAATGCTGGCTGATAGAAAGGTGACAAAATGCACAACATATTGCAGTTTAGGGTATGTTCACAGTGCGTCTTCTACTTCTGTTTTTTTTTTGTGCAGAAAACATTGAAAAAAACATTTAAAAAATGCTGAAAAGAATGAACATATTCATTCCTATGTATAAATGACTTGCTGTTCTTTTGTTCAGTATTTTGAGCATCTTTTAAATGCTTCAGACTTTCAAAACACGCCAAGCATTTAAAAGTAGTGTCACGCCTATTCTTCAGATGGTTTCCAATAACCCTCCCACGTATGTTTAGTGGGTTACTAAATGGTTGTTTTATTAGTATTTTGCACCTTTGCTTCCCTCTCCTTTATCATGGGGGACCTGCTGTTTCCGGTTTGTGAATTTATGTTTGGATATGGGATTGCAAGTATGGCTGCATGAGCTAAACATGAATTATATTCTTATAAAAAAAATAATACTATTTGATCTTCAGTGTCCCTGTCCCCATGCGCTGTCAGGTGTAGGGTGCATCACACTCAATTGTAGGCAGCAGGCCTCCTCTGCCTCCATGCTTCCATCCTGAGGATCCGCCACACACAATTCAGGGGACACCAAGTTTTTTGCATCATGCAAACGTTTATTAGTTAGTTCATCAGGTGGTAACATATGGGATAGGTCACTCACAGCATTTCATAGTTACATGGTTATATATGTTGAAAAAAAGACTTGGGTCCTTCCAAGTTCATCCTTTCTCCACCAATTGCACATTTTGTCACTAATTTAACTACAACCCACAGTGTTATGTGTACTAAGGAAATCATCCAGCCCTTTTTTAAAAGCTGTTATAGTGTCTGCCATTACTTCCTCTTGTGGACGGCATTCCACAATGTGACGGCTCTAACTGTAAGGAACCCTTTCCTATTTAGCTGCTGGAATCGCCTTTCTTCCACCCGTAATGTGTGCCCCCTGGTCCTTAGTATGGTCTTTGGAAGGAATAAGTCATGTGCCAGTTCATTGTACTGACCACACATATATTTATACATGTAAATGAGAACCCCTCTCAGGCGTCTTTTTTCTAAACTAAACACGCGCAACTTTTCCAACCTATCATGTCAGAGGCCTACCTTCCCTTGTAATAATCTAGTTGCCCACCTTTAAACTGATTATTTTCTGAATATCCTTTTTAAAATGTATTGCCCAAAACTGGGTCCCATATTCTAGATGTGGCCTCACCGGTGATTTATAAAGAGCTAACAATACGTTGGGATCATGGGATTTTATCTCTTTTTATACATCCTAAAATCTTGTTTGCATTTGTGGCTGCTTCTTGACATTGAGTGCTGTTGCTCAGCTTACTTGTAACCAGAATACCCAAGTCCTTCTCCTGCTCTGTAGTCCCAAGAATACTCCCATTTAATGTATATGCAGCTATAAGTTTACTCCGTCATAGGTGCAACACTCTACCTCTGTCTACAGTGTGTCCATAAAGTCTTGGTGCACTTTTCAGTCATTGGAAAGCAACCAAAAACGATAGAATTGTTAAATCTGCTACAAATAACAGAAAAACTCTCCCAGTTTCTTACCTATTGAGTGCAGTTTGATGTGGGCTCCATTTGTTGCCCTACACACATCCAAATGATAGTGGAGTTCTTGACACACACGGGTAAGGACGTCTGGTGTAACAGAGTGAATAACATCTATGATTCTCTGTTTTCGGTGTTACGTCATCATCTGCGCATGAGCACATGCTGCCACATCATCCTACAGAAACTGGGAGGGTTTTCCTTTTATTTGGTGCAGATTTCACATTTCTATCGTCTTTTGTTGCTTTCCTGTGACTGGTCAAAAGTGCACCATGACTTTAAGGACACACTGTATATTAAACCTCATTTGTCAAGTGTTTGCCCATTCAGACATCTTATCTAGATCATTTTTCAATATTGTAAAGTCAAGGTCAGATTTTAGTATCCTACATAGTTTGGCGTCGTTGGCAAAGACTGACTACTTTCAATCCCATCCACAAGGTCATTAATAAAGAGGTTAAAAAGAAATGGTCCTAGCACAGATCCCTGCAGTCCCCACTACTGAATATATCCCATTTTGAGAACGTACCATTTATGACAACTCTTTATTTCCTGTCATTTAGCCAATTCCTTACCCATCTGCATACAATTTTGCTTCTGGAGCTTCTGTATAAGGCTGTTATGTGGTACAGTATTTCCTGTGATTCCACCACGGAAGCACATTTGTGTTTTTTATCTGTGGATTTTCGCTCCTTTTGTAAGTTTATGGGGAAAATCTGCACAGATAACTCACCTGCAAGAGAAATTGACATGCTGCGGAATGGAAACCCTCACCGGTGGTCAGTTTATACTGCGTAAAAATGAAGCGCAGAGGGAAGATTTCTATAAATCCCGTCCACTTTCCTGGTACTGTAAGACGCAGCGGTTTTGACGCAGCAACAAATACACAGCATCAAAAACACACCAAAAATTAATCATGGGATCGTAGCTAAATCCAGCTTCCTCAGCTGAATGTGCATTGCAAACCTAGCAGAAAGCCCTCTTTAAGCGATTTTCACATTTGCATTTAGTGCATCTATTGAGGATTGTAGCACTTTATTACCTTTATTACAGCAAGAATAGATAGAAATCTTCAGCTTCTTCTTACTTTGAATTATAACTAATCCATCACAGACCCCACTAAAGTAAAATGGATCCATCAGTGTTATCATGCAAAAAAACCCGTTTGGGAGAGAACAGACAATTCGCGGCGCCCTAAGTGCGTAAACACAATATTGTAGTCTTTAAAGGGTGCACAATTTTATGCACTCACCTGATAGAAGACTAATATAGCTTTGGATTATGTATCCTCAAAAATCCTTCTTTTTGGGATACTTCTCAGAAGACAGGGCTTGCAGCTTGCCTCGGGTGGATCCAAGTGAAAGAGCCAGGTTCAGGCTCACACAGGATGAGTAAATCAAGGAAAACACATCCAGCCCATAAACGGCAGCGCTTCCCAGGACTCACATCCAAAGATAATATTCCATATTTTTTTATTTCTTTTTTAACCTATGAAATAAAAAAATATGGAATATCATCTTTGGATGCGAGTCCTGGGAAGTGCTGCCGTTTATGGGCTGGATGTGTTTTCCTTGATTTACTCATCAGTGTGATCATGGATCAGTTTAAAAATAAATCCATTAAATCATCACTGCTTCAATTCACTGGGGAGCACAATTTTTGCTGAGTTAGATCGGACCCTTATTTTTGAGTAACTTCTGGCTTCCGAATCCAAAAGTGACCCCAATTTTTCTCTATCACAGCAACTTTTCAAGCTACAGGATACCCTTCATCTACAAAGCCAATACAAAATGTACTTACAATGGAAAATAATGCAAAAAATAACCTGAATCATGTCTATTTAATGCTTTTTTGTTCATATAAAGGATTAGCTTAGTTACTCACCGATAACAGTGTTTCTCAGAACCCATGACAGCACCACGGAGAGAGGGGATCCGCCCATCCTGGACAGGAACCTACAGATAAAAAGGGCGGTACCTCCCCTCCGCCTTCAGTTGGTTACAGAGCATCAGAGGATCTCCAGATTAGTTAAACAGAAGTACATACACATTATAATATTGCTTATTATCAAGAAGCACCGTGCCTAAACGGAAACACTCCACGGACAGTAAAACGTGCTCACCACACTCGTGAAGGGGGTGAATAAGAGGGTGCTGTCATGGGTTCCGAGAAACACCGTTATCGGTGAGTAACTAAGCTATTCTCTCTCACCCATGACAGCACCACGGAGAGAATTAGAGATTGGTAGCTTAGGGAGGGACCACCGCCTGAAGGACCTTTCTCCCGAAGGTCAGGTCAGACATAGAGGCTAGCTCTAAATGATAGTGTCCGAAAAGAGGTAGAAGGTGTTGGCCGGGTGGCCACCTTATAGATCTGTTCTATCGATACCTCAGATCTTTCAGTCCCCGAGGTGGCTACTGCTCCTGTGGGATGAGCTCTCAACCCCTCCGGAATGGTATTCCCACTGGATGTATATGCCAATCGCATCCCTTATCCATCTTGCCAGGGTACTCTTAGATGCTTTGAGTCCCCTGCGAGGTCCCTGGAAACACACAAAGAGAGAGAGAGCCTTCTTTCCAACATCCTTTGGTGGCCTCTAAATAGTGAACTAGGCACCTCTTCACATCTAGGGTGTAAATCTTCTCCCCTATTCCTGGGATTTGGGTAGAAGGAAGGAAGGACTACCTCTTGGGACCTATGAAAAATGTGATGCCACTATAGGTAGATATGCTGGGTCAGGTTTCAAGATGACCATCTTCTAGAATTTTGGTCAACGGTGGCGCTGTTGATAGAGCCTGAATATCGCTTACCCCGTGAGACGATGCTAGCGCCGCTAGAAGCACAGTTTTAATAAGATATTAAGGGGAACTGACTGGATAGGTTCAAATGGGGGACCTGTTAGTGCAGATAGTACGAGATTCGGGTCCCATGATGGTAATTTCAGGCTAACTATTGGCCTAGACCTGATAAACCGTGCTACCCAGGGAATTGCCTGCCACATCCTGATTATAAAAGGCACCTAAGGCTGCTATCTGTACTTTCAGTGTGTTATCCACCAGTCCCTGCGCTAAGCCCCTCTGCAGAAATTCAAGAATTTTGTCAATCTGGACTCCATCCTGGACCCTGGAGGTGGACAGAAACTTCCTTCAAGTTCTCCCATAGGCTCTTGTCGTGACCGGTTTCCTACTATTTTGTAGTGTAGAAACTAGGCTTTCAGAGAAACCCCTTTCCCTCAGCAGTGCCCTTTCAAATTCCATGTGTTAAATGGAGGTTCACTGCTCGAGAGTGTAACACTGGTCTCTGAGACAGTAGGTCTGGGAGATCTGGTAGGACCCAAGAGTTGGTTATCGAGAGCATTCTCAGCCAGGAGAATCAAGTTCTTTTTCGCCAGAAGGGAGCCATTAGTATCATTCTCGCTCCGTCCTCTCTGACTTTCCTTATGACTGCCGGAATGAGAATGATCGGGGGAAAGGCATACATTAGGCTTGGTGTCCACAGGAGCATAAGAGCGTCCAGGGCCCGAGGATTCCCCCTGGGGTCTAGGGAACAAAAAAAGGTTTCACTTTTTTATATTTGTAGTTGGCATAAAGATCTATGTCTGGGGTTCCCCACATTTCTACAATCTGCAGAAAAAAGGACCGTTTTAGGACCCATTCTCCCTGGTGTAATATGGTGCGACTCAGAAGGTCTGCTCTCCAATTTTCTGTTCCCCTTATGTGCAGTGCCGAGAGAGATACTCGGATAGGGTGAGGATTTTGGAAGACGTGTTCATTAGGGCTCGGGACCTGGTTCCTCCCTGATTTATATAAGCCACCATCACCTGACTGTCCGAAAATATGCGGACATGATGACCTCACAGCACGGGTAGGAAGTGTGTTAAGGCGTAGCCCACTGCCCGAGTTCCTTTTGGTTCGAGGAGGCTTCTAATTCCTGGCCTTCCCCTTCCTTCTGGGCCACCCTGCTGTTCATGTATGCGTCCCATCCTGTGGGACTGGCATCCGGGGTAATTATATGTGTGATTATTTTTTTTTTTTTTTACCCAAGGAATCCCTTTGGATAGGTTGCCTTTGTTTCCACGCCAGGCTAGGAAATGAATAGTTTTAGAATCTAGGGTAATGCGGCCCCCTAAGTGACCTTGCAATGCTAACTGGCTGGCTAATACATCCCATTGGAGAGGTCTCGTATGGACCGCCCATAGGCAGGCAGAGAGAGACCCTAGTAATGACATTGCTTTTCTTAGTGTCATGGAAGGGTTCTGAATCGCTCTTGCTACCATTTGCTATCTTTTTTGCGGTCCGGGAGGTATTGCTCTTGGTTGTTTGAGTCCATTGTTAGTCCTAGGAACTCCCGAACGTGTTGGCTCCAACCTCAATTCTCTCAGGTTCAGAACTTAGCCGAGGTTCTGTAGAGTGTTCATCACTCTGTCCCTCTGTTCCTTGCATTTTAGGGGCGAGCCGCTATTAAAAGTCATCCAATATGGGATTATTAATTTGTCCTGCTCCCTTAGGCGGGCCATCATTTCTGCTACTAGTTTTGTGAATACTCGTGAGGCTATATATATTCCGAACGGCAAGGTCCCGTATTGGACGCCTTTTATCTCGCCCTCTATAGCGACCGCCAGTCTGAGGTATTTTCTGGAGTCCTCATGGATGGAGACATGATAGTACGCGTCGCTGAGATCTAATACTGTCCTGAAGCAGTGAGGGAACAGGATTTTGGTGGTTAATTTAATTGAGTCCATTTTGAATTTTTGTTTTTTGACATAAACGTTTAGACTTTTCAAATTTAATTATCCGGAAGGTGCCGTCCAGTTTGGTCACCAGAAAAAGAGGGGAATAGAAGCCTCTGCCCCTCTCCTGCAGGGAAACCTCATGGAGGACTCCTTTCTTTACTAAGCTTAGGACCTCGTTTTCGAGCGCTTTTATTCTCGTATAGAGGATCTTAGTGGAGTTACTACGTATTTTTTGAGGTGGGAGAAAGAGTCTATCCTTAGGCCCGAGGCGATCAGAATTAATAAGCAAGGGCTGTCCGAGATTTCCTTCCACAAACTGTCAGATGGTTTCTTGTCTCGGGATAAGTTACCGAAGAGGACCTCTATCTCTTCTTCTCTCATCCCATTCCTGTTCCCTCGGTGACCTCCTCTGAAAGAACTTTGTTATGAAAGGACGTTTTAAAAGCTATAGGCCCCAGGTTTGGGCATCCCTTCATTTTATCCCCTGCCTTTGGAGGATGTGATCCAACATCTCCCTGAATAGGAACTTCGTTTCGCAGGGGATCGAGCATAGCTTCATTTAAGCTTGTAAATCCCCTGGCCAACATTTGAACCACAACTTTCTTTGGGCTGCGTTTTGACAGGGCTGCCGCTGTGGATGAAAATCTTACTGAGTCGGCTGATAAGTACACCGAGAAGGCCGCCTGCTCCCCTTATTCTTGGAATAGATTCCTGAATCTTTTCCCCTGGGTGTACCTTCCCTCAACTATTTATCTATTTGATCCACCCATACCATAAGGCTCTGGAGGTACATGCTGCCGCTATAGCTGGCCTATTGCTTCCCAAGCACCCTTGAGGAAGGTATCGGCCTTTTTATCTAAGGGGTGATTCAGAGTACCCCTGTCCTCAAAGGGGAGTGCAAAGTTTTTTTTTGAGGCCTTGGCAACAGCTACTTCGGATTTCGAGGCCTTGTCCCAAGATGTGGACGCCCCTTCGTCAAAGGGATATTTCCTCTTAAGGGAAGAGACTGCCTATCCGGCTTTTCCCCTTTTTTTCCCCCTGTACATTCTCGTTTAGCAGGAACACCCTGCGTTTCTTTTGGCCCAGTCCCCCAACATTATCTTCTTTATTTTTTTTTTTTTATAAAGCGCTAACATATTCCACAGCGATTTACAGTTTGCACACATCATCATCACTGTCCCCGATGGAGCTCACAATCTAAATTCACTATCAGTATGTCTTTGGAATGTGGGAGGAAACCGGAGTACCCAGATGAAACCCACGCAAACACGGGGAGAACATACAAACTCCTTGCAGATGTTGTCCTTGGTGGAATTTGAATCCAGGACTCCAACGCTGCAAGGCTGCAGTGCTAACCACTGAGCCACCGAGCTGACATTGTCCTGGACTGGCCTATCAGGGCGAGAGTCTGCCACCCCCATGGTAGATCTTACTGCCTTTACCAGCGTGTCTACCTCCTCTAGGGGAAAACAATGACAGCCTCCCATTTGCTCATCTGAGGATGATGAGCCGGTGTCCGAGGTATGTGAGGTAATCTCCTCTGACGTCAAGACATGTGACTGGGAACACGCTATGACGTCCCTCCCTCTGCTACCAGTGGGGCATACCCCGTTCTGTTTTCCCCCTTCTTATTTCCCTGATAAGGGAAGTCTGTTACAATGGTGAACATTCTCGAATGTCACTCACCAGGTATGCGCAGTTGCAGGTACCAGTTCAGGAGGTGGATTCAGGTCCCGTACGGGCTGATCCAAGGATGGTGACTGCTCCTTGTAGCCTATCTGCTGTGCTGCGTGGAGTGGCTACTAGACCGGTCACCACGCCTGTCCGCTTTTTTGCCGGATGGTGGTTTCACTGCTGCCTGGCTCCTGCTGTTCCCGTCCCCCACTTCCGGGACACTTCCAGCCAGGAGCACTTTCAGCGCTTTCATTTTCAAATCTCCCGGCATGTGACGTCACCTCCTCTCCCAGGCTGCACCGCTCTCTGTCCGGGGAGTGCGCCGTGCGCCGACCGTGGGGACCCGGAAGTCATTTGTTCATTTCCGGGGCAGCGCCATATTGGTACACCTCTGTACCATAGCGCGGCCTGCGCGTGCCCTGGGTCCCCACCAGCCTCCTTTCCAGAGCGGCGGCTCGGTCCTCCCCCCTGCCCACCCTGTCGAGCCCATCGGCTGCAGCTTCAAGAACCGACCCCGCCGTGACAGGGGCCTCCCCACTGTCAATCCTCGGACGGGACGTCCCTGATTCTCCTCTTTGGTAAGGTGCTGTTGCTGGTTCTCTAGGTCACCCGTCAGGGACAGGAACCCAACTGAAGGCGGAGGGGAGGTACCGCCCTTTTTATCTGTAAGTTCCTGTCCAGGATGGGCGGATCCCCTCTCTCCGTGGTGCTGTCATGGGTGAGAGAGAAATATTGTTACTGTAAGTCTGTTTATAAAAGGTATAAAGATATTGTATAAAGAGACTAAGTAATGCACTTAAAAAATTGCCAGAATGAATGTATAATAAGTGTACCAACCACCTCTGTACTAACAGTCTCACATACAGTACGTCCCCATTCTGGGGCTAGATATAGGCCGTACTGATGGGATCTGTATCTGCTTGAGGCTTCTGGAGTATCTTGTGTATATCAAATGTATGAGATGGGAATAACACTTAAATGCAAAAAAAGATCATAACATATTTGTTTCTTAATACATGTGAAATACAAGTGTATTATAGAAACAATAGCTACCCTTGTCTACCACGAGTCAAAATGCTTCTGAGAATACATAAATCTTCACGGTTTCCATGTCTCACAACTGCTGTTTCGTAGGTTTAAAACTCCTTGTGTGATTCACAGAGCGTTGTGTGGGACATCTCAGAAACACCGGTACATTGACTTCTAAGAAATCGCTGTGCACTCGTCAGGTGTATTTTACTAATTTAATGACTTTGATAATGAAGTAAATGGATTTTGATTAGGAAAAAATGCGTTTTTTTCTTCCCGCAAACAAAGCCACATCAGTCCATGGGTTATCTCTACGTAGTATTACAGATCAGTAGTGATGAGAGGCAGTGTTCATTACTCGAGTTTGCCTAGGGTGCTCTGGTATACACCGAGTATAGTGGGTGCTCAATTGACGTTCACAAGTCACCGTGGCCGCATGTTTCGTAGATGTTAGACAGCCATAAAGAATGTAGGCATTGCCTGACAGATATGGGCAATCCTCGTATGTTTTGTGGTTGTCTAACAGCTGTGAAACATGAGGGCGCAGGGCAGGCTTTGACAGGCACACAGAATCCTCGTGGGCCCCTGTGCAGGAGTGGGTCGTCCTCTTATATGAGTACTTGGCACTATATACTTGAATTGCTATGTACAGACACAGGCAGCATCTTTTTATTTATCAACCCACCCAGTTAATTGTATATAAATTTGTGATTGAGGATAATGTCACATTTGCATGCAGCTGAGAAGTGGGGCCATGAAGTTGGTTACCGGTATGTCCTTGGCACCCCAATCCGACGTTGGTGTGGAGACTCCAACATGTCACCCCCGATATGTAGGGTCGATAGGCCGGGCTGGGGGGTGGTCCCTCTGTAAACTGCGCAGTGACGTAGACACAAGATGGAGGCACCTTTCGGGTGCAACAGGTCCAAGTTTATTCTTTCTTTCATCGCCCGCTTGACGGTCCCACAACACACCGCGATTCTCTTCACAGCTCTCGGGTTACAGAACACATTGAGACAGCTTACTTTCAACAGTCCCTTTTCACTCTGTGACGCTCTGACAGCTCCATCACTGTGGCTGCCGTAGGCCTGTACACCAACAGTAATTTTCCTGGTTATACGTCGTTCCAAATACAGTGTCCTACACCTGGAGCCTCGTCTATACTTCGGTACTTCATGTCAGGACCACCCCCTTGACTTCCTTTCTCCTCAGTCCCTTAGTTAGGTTTTCCTCACAGTGCACCAACTGTCACAGTCTTCTTGTCACTTGAGCTCCCCCTGGGGACTGGAATCTTCTGGAACCCTCCTGTCAAGTTTATAGCTTTCCCGGTTCCCTGTAACTCCGCCCCCCATGACCAACGGTTTCTTAGCCCTAAGCTGATGTCAAGTCCTATGCTCACGCTCCTCCCTGCCCTCTAATGTCAATTCCAGGTACTGCACGTCAACTACACTTTCCTAGCTGTTTTTCCTCCTGTCATAACTGACATCCTGCCTGCCAAGTGCAAACCCCTTTGAAACCTGACCAGTCAGTCCATCCGTCAGGTCACCTTCCCTACAGATACTCGGTGCATACCTGATCATCCTAGGCAAACGCGAATAACAAGCACTTGCGCTCATCACTACAGATCAGCTATATGCAAATGAATACAGAAGAATTGCAATACTACACAAAGTCCATAAACAAAGGTGCACTTTTTTGAGACAGAAAGAAAACAACTTAAAAGTCAAGGCTAAAAGGCCATGATTATTTCAAATACTGGTGGTATGGCTCCAGTATAAAAGCCCTACAGCAAACTATTCTTTGGCAGCATGGCAGCTCAGTGGTTAGCACTATAGCCATGCTGCTCTACGGTCCTGGGTTCAAATCCCTAACAAGGACAACATCTGCAAGTAGTTTGTATGTTCTTCCTGTGGTTCCTTGGGTTTCCCCTGGGTTCTCTGGTTTCCTCCCACACTCCAAAGATATTCAGATTGGGAATTTATGTTGTGAGCCTCAATGGGGACAAGGGATGAATAAGCGCTGTAGAAATAACGGCGATATGTGAGCAAGTAAAAATAAAGAAAAACAATTAATCCCTTGGATTGGCATAGAGAGATAATAAGTTTGCATGATCCTGGTCCAGATTTCTGTGCATTGACTTGCTTATCTCTATTGGCGTCCAGTCTTCAAAATGGCTGCTGCATTGAAGCACTGTAGAAAATCTAAAACAGTCCTCCACTGCCTTTCCATAGGAGTGGTATGTAGCTGTATTGTTAAATGATGCTTTGTCTAAGCCATGGAACAGAGGAGACAAAAGAAGCAAGGCATTTCCCATACTTCTGCAGCTCATGGTGGAGATGAATACCGGGCACTGATCCCAAAGACTTAGCCTACGTTTTGCTGCTGCGTCTATTTGTTATAGTGACTATACTTTAGGAAAGTTTAGTCACATTTAATATGAAGCGGGGGTTGCGCTTTAATTACATAAATATAAATTACCTGGTTTAGATACATACCTACTCAGATACATCGAGGTTACTACTTTTATGCACAATAGTTTCCAGGGGTGCATAAAGAATTTAGTAGAAATTAAAATTTTCTAGAAGTAATTGAATGCAAGAATATGACATTTGCCACCAACATATTTAGACATATTTTAATGAAGTAAAACAGCTGTGGAATTCTGCCATGTCATGTGTGGTCCACAATACTGTTGGACAGCATGGTTTGAATGAAACTACTGTCCTCCAAACAGTAAAATACATCAATTTTTCTCTGACGTCCACGTCCAGAGAGATTACCTACCGTGCAATGGTTGTAAACTTCTTGATTATATTGTACACCGTGGACAAAGGAAAATCAAGAACTTGTAACCTTCAGATTGTTGATCTTTTTCAACAATTTTCGTTCTCAAATCTTCAGATAGTTCTTTCTGTTCTCAATGCTTAGTGTGGCACACACAGACACACAATGCAAGGATTGAGTGAACTTCTCCTTTTTTTCTGGTTTCAGTTGTGATTTTCATATTGCCCACACCTGTTACTTGCCACAGATGAGTTTGATCAAGCATCACGTGCTTGAAACATGGTTGTTTGCCCATAATTTTGGAAAGGTGCCAACAATTTTCACAGGCCCATTTTTGGGATTTTGAGTGAAATTATGTCCAATTTGCCTTTTTCCCCTCTTTTTTGCTTCGTTCCAATAGACACAAAAGAAAAAACGTGTGATCGCAATAATTTTCTGGGAGAAATACTTCATTTTCTGGAACAGTTTCAAGGGTACCAACACTTTCTGCCATGAAAAAACGCACAGAACTCGAACCAGTCTTATTCAATGTGGCAGCACAGATCCATGAACCAAATCTGTATAAGAAAAAAAAAGAAAAAAAAAAAAAAAAATCGCAGTATCCACTATTCTCTTTTGTGTGTCTGATGAAACTCACCTATACAAGTCTAAGAAAATAATCAGGATTCCATATGGAGCCATTATATAGCATCCAATTTTTACGAATACATTGCCAATCTTTAACTGTATTTAACCTTGCAAAGTCTGCTGTATAAATACGGATTGCATATGGATGAGAAGAGAAAAAGATTTGTCCCGAGTTTTTTTTAGATACGCTTGTATGAACTTAATCATTGATGTCAGATAAAACATTGTTTAACATCTACTGAAAATCCCAAGCTGAAACAACTTTGCAGATGTGAAAAAATATGTACAGAATTCTGCATTTATAAAAATCTAGACAATTAAAATTGAGAATTTCACATGGCTAATTAATATAAATAGAATCATTCTCATACTTGTCACATTGGGAGTGCAACTCGAGGGCCAGTGATATGGGAAACCAATTAAGAAATCATAAAAAAAAGTTTTTCTTCTCAAAGGCATAGTACAAAAAGGCAGTGTGCTCTAGTTACCTTAGTTTTCTCACCATAAATGGAATGAAGGAACTGTAAAGTGCTGCAGAATATGTTGGTGCTATATAAAGATTATTATTATTAATTATAGCACAAAACCTTTTGTATGCCTATTTCGACTCCACCACTCCATACAGTGTGGAAAAAGTATTTAGTCAGCCACCAATTGTGCAAGTTCTCCCACTTAAAAAGATGAGAGGCGCCTGTAATTGACATCATAGGTAGACCACAGCTTTGACAGTCAAAATGAGAAAACAAATCCAGAAAATCATCTTGTCCGATATAGCAAGATTTATTTTGCAAATTATGGTGGAAAATAAGTATTTGATTATTAACAAAAGTTAATCTCAATATTTTGTTATATACAGCTAGGTCCATATTTGAACAGAGACAACATTTTTCTAATTTTGGTTCTAGACATTACCACAATGAATTTTTAACAAAACAATTCAGATGCAGTTGAAGTTCAGACTTTCAGCTTTCATTTGAGGGTATCCACATTAAAATTGGATGAAGGGTTTAGGAGTTTCAGCTCCTTAACATGTGCCACCCTGTTTTTAAAGTGACCAAAAGTAATTGGACAATTGACTCCAAGGCTGTTTCATGGATAGGTGTGGGCAATCCCTTCGTTATGTCATTCTCAATTAAGCAGATAAAAGGCCTGGAGTTGATTGGAGGTGTGGTGCTTGCATTTGGAAGGTTTTGCTGTGAAGGAAAGCGGTCAAAGGAGCTTTCCATGCAGGTGAAACAAGCCATCCTTAAGCTGCAAAAACAGAAAAAACCCATCCGAGAAATTGCTACAACATTAGGAGTGGCAAAATCTACAGTTTGGTACATCCTGAGAAAGAAAGCACTGGTGAACTCATCAATGCAAAAAGACCTGGGCACCCACGGAAGGCAACAGTGGTGGATGATCGCAGAATAATCTCCATGGTGAAGAGAAACCCCTTCACAACAGCCAACCAAGTGAACACCACTCTCCAGGAGGTAGGCGTATCAATATCCAAATCTACCATAAAGAGAAGACTGCATAAAAGTAAATACAGAGGGTTACCTGCACGGTGCAAGCCACTCATAAGCATCAAGAATCAAAAGGCTAGACTGGACTTTGCTAAAAACATCTAAAAAAAGCCAGCACAGTTCTGGAGGAACATTCTTTGGACAGATGAAAACAAGATCAACCTCTACCAGAATGATGGAAAGAGAAAAGTATGGCGAAGGCGTGGTACAGCTCATGATCCAAAGCATACCACATCATCTGTAAAACACGGCGGAGGTAGTGTGATGGCTTGGGCATGCATGGCTGCCAGTGGCACTGGGTCACTAGTGTTTATTGATGATGTGACACAGGACAGAAGCAGCCGAATGAATTCTGAGGTATTCAAAGCCATACTGTGTGCTCAGATCCAGCCAAATGCAGCCAAACTGATTGGTCGTCGTTTCATACTACAGATGGACAATGACCCAAAACATACAGGCAAAGCAACCCAGGAGTTTATTAAAGCAAAGAAGTGGAATATTCTTGAATGGCCAAGTCAGTCACCTGATCTCAACCCAATTGAGCATGCATTTCACTTGTTAAAGACTAAACTTCAGACAGAAAGGCCCACAAACAGCAACTGAAAACCACCGCAGTGAAGGCCTGGCAGAGCATCAAAAAGGAGGAAACACAGCGTCTGGTGATGTCCATGAGTTCAAGACTTCAGGTAGTCATTGCCAACAAAGGGTTTTCAACCAAGTTCTAGAAATGAACATTTTATTTACAATTATTTAATCTGTCCAATTACTTTTGGTCCCTTTAAAAACAGGGTGGCACATGTTAAGGAGCTGAAACTCCTAAACCCTTCATCCAATTTTAATGTGGATACCCTCAAATGAAAGCTGAAAGTCTGAACTTCAACTGCATCTGAATTGTTTTGTTAAAAATTCATTGTGGTAATGTCTAGAACCAAAATTAGAAAAATGTCTGTCCAAATATATATGGACCTAACTGTAGCCTTTGTTGGCAGTGACAAAGGTCAAACATTTTCTATAAGTCTTCACAAGGTTGACACACCCTGTTGGTGGTATGTTGGCTCATTCCTCCATGCAGATCTCCTCTAGAGTAGTGATGTTTTTGGTCTGTCGCTGGGGAACACGGACTTTGAAATCCCTCCAAAGGTTTTCTATGGGGTTGAGATCTGGAGACTGGCTAGGCCGCTCCAGGACCTTCATATGCTTTTCACGAAGCCACTCCTTCGGCCGTGTGCTTGGGATCATTATCATGCTGAAACACCCATCCACATTTCATCTTCAATGCCCTTGCTGATGGAAGGTTTGCACTGAAAATCTCACGATACATGGCCTCATTCAATCTTTCATGCACACTGATCAGTCGTCCTGGTCCCTTTGCAGAGAAACAGTCCCAAAGCATGATGTTGCCACCCCCATGCTTCACAGTAGGTATGGTGTTTTTTTACATGCAACTCAGCATTGTCTCCTTCAAACACAAGTTTTGTTTCTACCAAACAGTTCCACTTTGGTTTCATCAGACCATATGACATTCTCTCAATACTCTTCTGGATAATCCAATGCTCTCTAGCAAACTTCAGACGGGCCCAGACAAGTACTGGCTTAAGAGGTGGACCCGGCTGGCACTGCAGTATCCGAGTCCCTGGCGGCGTAGCGTTACTGATGATAGCCTTTGTTTGATATTTGAATTTGATAGATCGGACTTTTCTGAACACAGTGATCCCACGTGTGTATTTATTTACTATCTTAAATGGAATGACGTGCCTCCCTGCCAACTTATGTTAGATGCCACTGTAAGTTTGACAGCAGCGCTCCACCCGCGATTGTTAGAGGCAGGTTTTGGCTGTAACACACACCCATCACCTGTTTCATATACCTGCTTACGATTTGCGCCGTACATGTATGGCGCAGGTCGTAAAAGGATCAATAGCACTTTGAAAGAACAGGGGGAAGAACCGGTGAGGTGTGATAAAGACACTTCTGGGATAGCTGAACATTTAGCAAAAAAGTGACAAACATCACTGTTTGCTCAAAAGCAGGAGAGTACCAGTCACCAGTTCAGTATAGATGGCACATTCTGCCATCACAACGAAGAATTATATAAACTTCAATGGAAACTGGCCATGACTAACTGTACTATAGTTATCTCATCTGCATCTAGACAGGCTGAAATGCCCAACGGCGAACTATAAAATCAGAGAGTAACCTTGCCCCGCAGCTACGTGTTCAGTCACATTTATAAAACACATACTTTCCCATTGCATCACTAAATTGTTGTTTCATGACACCAGATTTCCATGGGATCTCTGAGCACAAGCATTTAGTCTGTAAATGGAAGATAAACAATCCATAGAGAGCTTTCTTCAATCAATTTACAACATTATAATCTTCATACCGTATGACATTCCAGAACTGACGGGACACGTTACACAGATAGATGCTGCACTGTAGCCCCCCGTGTCACGCAGATCCATAGGAAATGGTCCCTTTATGTGTTTTGAAACAGACCTTAAATAGTGTATGGGTGGTGAAAGAGGAGCCCCGACCCCATTGGGCTATGTTCACTCGTTGCGTTTTTCTATGCAAATTTCAAACCACATTTTACAATACCAGAAATCTCATGCACACAGTCTGCTGCGTTTTTGCAAACTGCATCAGTTCACCATTCTTTTTCACCCATAGAAAGCAATGAGCAAGTCCAAAAACACAGCAAAAAACACAGGTATCAGGTTTTTCCTGCGTTTTTAGTGCAAAAACTTTAAGGAGAAAAGGTCTCAATTTTTTGGAGGGGCACTAAACTTTATCAGCATGCACAAGAGACAACAAAAAACTTGCATTTTCTAAGCAGCTTCTTTACTGTCAAGAGAGCAGGTTTTGCCTGCAGAAAAAAAATGCAGCAAAAACGTGTGTGAACATAACCTTTGGAAAGGGCGATTTATAAGCAGTATTAGGCACTGTTCACATAGCACTAGGGGGCTACGTCTGGCACATTCCTATATATATTTATAAGGCATATGTACTAAACAAAGCCCCACAATATACCACACAGTTCTCTTTCATATGCAAAATATTTTTTTCATTACTATATTTTGAGAGGGATAATATATATGTAAAATCATGTACCGTATATATTCATGTGTAAGCCGAGTTTTTCAGCACATTTTGTGCTCAAAACACCCCCCTCGGATTATACACGAGTCAATTGTCCCAGAGGGCCAGCGGGGGAGCGGGTCACTGGAGGCAGGAGCCGGCTGCTGCAGCTGAAACTGTGCCCGCTGCTAAAGAAATAAATATTAATTTCTCTTATAGTGCGCACAGTGACACCCGCAGCCGCCGACTTCCAGCACACATCCTACTCACCTTCCTGCATGCCCTCGCTGCATCTCGATGGTTCGAGCGGAGCAATCATGTGGCCCTGCTCATTAAGGTAATATGCACGCCTCTTCACTCCCATAGGCGTGGAGTGAATATTCATTACCTTAATGAGCGGGGCCACGTGATAGCTTGGCAGGAAGAGCTGCTGGCACTGGAACAAGATGCATCGAGGGTGCGCAGGAAGGTGAGTAGGATATTTTTTTTTTAATAGGAAACATTCATACAAGGATATGGGTAAGGAGCCATGCATACAAGGAAAGCGATAGGGGAGCCATGCATACAAGGATAGGGGATAAGGAGCCATGCATACAGGGACAGGGACGGGGGGACATGCATACCAGGACAGGGATGAAGGGACAATGCATACCCGGCTTATACTCGAGTCAATAAGCTTACCCAGTTTTTTATGGCAAAATTAGGTGCCTTGGCTTATACTCGGGTCGGCTTATACTCCAGTAAATACGGTAAGTCTTTCTGTAAAATATTATCTTATGGCTACAGATGTGTCCTTCCTTAACGAGGTTATCCGAGACTATTTGATTTTTTTTTTTCATTTTACTATGGGCCTAAGATCTAACATATAGGTAGTTGGTAATTACTTGCCTGTGCTGCCCAGTGCAGATATTTGCCGCCACAGAGCGGTCACTGACCGTTCCTGCTGGCGATTATGCAGCTTCAGCTGACAACACAGGACTGCAGCTTCTCTTATTCCCCATCAACAGCGCAGAGGGGACTGTAATGTCAGGCTGATTGCTCCCAGTTGCAAAACTGTAGAGTCGGCTGTCAATCAGCATGAAGTCAGCAGTCACACCCCATGGACAGAGCAGAGCGGAAAAGCTGCTCTGTTGACGTGAAGCAGCAGAATCACAGGTGGGAGCAGTTTGTGACGGCTCTGTGCCAGCAGAAATCTGCACAGAACAGACAGGCTGTTAGTAACTACCTGCCTGATAGTTCTCAGGCCCATCTGGCCAGCTTCAGAGCAGTGCTTGCCGAATATAAAGCATAGAGCATACAAGAGCCCCCTCCTTGCCTAGGAAACTGGCCACATCTGAGACTGCAGAGGTAAGTGTTAACCTAGGCATCGAGCAGTAAGTATAAAATAAAAAATCCCTGTTTTCAGAAGTGAATATTTATAATAAAAGGTAAATTGCAAAGTTGCTTCTTTGTACAAGCACTTTACCATTTTATCCAATTAATAAGATGAGAAAAGCCCTTTAATGTGTTTCTGAAACTGACATACTGTATCTTAAAATGTGCAGCTCAAGTCAAACAACCACATTATAAAAATATCTATACGTCTGATCAATTTATCTACAGATCCTAATCAGTCACTGATAGTTGGGCTGTGGAGTTGGTAAGCCAAACCTCCAGCGAACTGAAACTCCTCCATTTCCCTGACTTTGACTCCCTCATACATGGCTCATGTTTAAATGATACCATTTGACTACAGTAAAGTTAACATCAGGCTTTTCATCACCATGATGATGCAATAATCAGGCTATTTCCTGTTCAAACTAGCAGTTTTGAAATGAGTGCCGGGCTGCAGAGATTCCTTCCCAGCACCTTTGTTCTCTTATCTGTATAGGAGGGATCCACTACTGAGCATGTGCATAAAGTGCAGGACATATTCATCTCCTCTACATCTCCCCAGCACTGGTCACTACTGAGCATGAAGTGCAGCACAGATTCATCTCCTCTACATCTCCCCAGCAATGGTCACTACTGAGCATGAGCATAAAGTGCAGCACAGATTCATCTCCTCTACATCTCCCCAGCAATGGTCACTATTGAGCATGTGCATAAAGTACAGCACAGATTCATCTCAGCTACATCTCCCCAGCACTGGTCACTATTGAGCATGTGCATAAAGTGCAGCACAGATTCATCTCATCTACATCTCCACAGCACTGGTCACTATTGAGCATGTACATAAAGGGCAGCACAGATTCATCTCATCTACATCTCCCCAGCACTGGTCACTACTGAGCATGTGCATAAAGTGCAGCACAGATTCATCTCATCTACATGTCCCCAGCACTGGTCACTATTGAGCATGTGCATAAAGTGCAGCACAGATTCATCTCATCTTCTACATCTCCCCAGCACTGGTCACTACTGAGCATGTGCATATAGTGCAGCACAGATTCATCTCATCTACATCTCCCCAGCACTGGTCACTACTGAGCATGTGCATATAGTGCAGCACAGATTCATCTCATCTACATCTCCCCAGCACAGGTCACTACTGAGCATGTGCATAAAGTGCAGCACAGATTCATCTCATCTACATCTCCACAGCACTGGTCACTACTGAGCATGTACATAAAGTGCAGCACAGATTCATCTCCTCTACATCTCCACAGCACCGGTCACTACTGAGCATGTACATAAAGTGCAGCACAGATTCATCTCCTCTACATCGCCCCAGCACTGGACACTACTGAGCATGTGTATAAAGTGCAGCACAGATTCATCTCCTCTACATCTCCCCAGCACTGGTTTTTGTTTTCAATGTTTTATTTATTGAAACATTATTGGTAATTTGACAGCAACGCAACAGATACAACAATGCAGGTATGTTACATCACAAATAATACAATACAGTGTTCAAAGGACTCTCTCGATCTCAAGAACGGTAATGAGTACTAGAGGATGTCCATATCTGTAGGGATGTAAACACCCACATCTTCATCGAAATATTGTTACCTTGAAAAAAAAGACGATTAAGTCTTACTTGTTATTAACAAATTAGACATAAACTTGGGACAGGATCTGGGCCCAATGTTGAATAATAAACCTTCAAGTGAAACAATTAGCTTAGTAGGAACCCAGTCAGGGCCTAAGAAAATGGAGAGAGTAAACCATAGGGTTCTATCAATAAACTGGGTGGGGGAGGGGGAAAGGGTCGAGAAGAAGAGGGGGGGGGGGAGGCAGAGGTCTGCAAACACGATGCTCAAGTCCAGAGTTTAAGATGTACGCTCAGGTGTATACATAGAAATGAATTTTTCTGATTTCCTGTACGGTACCCAAAGACTCCAGACATGTAAGAAAGCGGAAAAGCTATGTGTAGAAAGTGCTACCAATTCTTCAGCATGGTATAACTGGTCAATTTTAGTTAATAACTGGCTCATGCTTGGGATGTTGGACGTAAGCCAATATGAAGGCAGAAGGAGCTTGCCGGCTGTCAGGATGAAGGACGCCAGTTTCGATATGGCTTTGTTATTTATTTGGGATACTTGGGAGATTGAGGAAAACATGTTCCGGTGTGAACTTTATGTGGGAACGTGCTACTTCATCTAAAACTTGGGATACCATGTTCCAAAATTTTTGTATGACGGGACAGGCCCACCAAATATGAAGATATGACCCTCTGTCCATCCCGCATCTCCAACACAAGTCCGACAAAGTGGGAACCATTTATGTAGCATAAGTGGCGTCGTATACCAATGAGTTAGTATTTTATAGCCATTTTCTTGGGCTCTCACAGTGCGAGGGTCCATATGAAGACATATTAACCCCTTCCTGCCATCCGACGTACTATCCCGTCCATGGGACCTGGGCCCCTATGCCCATGGACGGAACAGTATGTCTCAGCGATCAGCGGCGCCCACGTGGTGAGCGCCGCAGATCGCGGCCGGGTGTCAGCTGATTATCACAGCTGACACCCGGCACAATGTGTCAGGGGTGGTCACGGAACGCCCCCGACACGTTAACCCCTTGCACACCGCGATCAAACATGATCGCGGTGTACCGGGAGTTAAAGGGAAGCATCGGCAGGGAGGGGGCTCCCTCCTTGCTTCCCTGAGCCCCCCACGGCAGCGCAATGTGCAGCGCTGCTGCGGGGGGCTCCTTTCCTCCAGGCCCCCGAACCCAAGATGGCGACGGGGGCCTTCGGGGGCCTGCAGGAAGCTGGCTTCCTCAGTGCCTGCAAAGCGCAGGCATGAGGAAGCCTTCGGCACTGCCTGTGACAGATCGCTGATCTGTCACAGTGATCTGTGATGTGACAGATCAGCGATCTGTCACAGGACAGTGATGTCCCACCTGGGACTATGTAATAAAGTAAAAAAAAAATAAAAAAAAAGTGTAAAAATAATTTTAAAAAAATCGCCAAATAAATTAGTAAAAAAAAAAAATATTCCCCAATAAAATCATTTTTTGAAAATAAAAAAAAACAATAAAAGTACACATATTAGGTATCGCCGCGTCCGTAACGACCCGCCCTATAAAACTGTCCCATTAGTTAACCCCTTTAGTGAACCCCTAAAAAAATAAAAATAAAAAACGAAGCAAAAAATAATTTATTATCATACCGCCAAACAAAAAGTGTAATAACGCGCGATCAAAAAGACGCATATAAATATCCATGGTACCGCCGAAAACGTCATCTTGTCCCGCAAAAAAAGAGCCGCCACACAGCATCATCAGCGAAAAAATAAAAAAGTTATAGCTTGCAGAATAGAGCGATGCAAAAATAATTATTTTTTATATAAAATAGTTTTCATTGCATAAAACCAACAAAACATAAAAAAACGACCTAAATGAGGTATCGCTGTAACCGTACTGACCCGAAGAATAAAACCGCTTTATCAATTTTACCGCATGCGGAACGGTGTAAACGCACTCCCCCAAAAGAAATTCATGAAACGCTGGTTTTTGTTCATTCTGCGTCCCAAAAATCGGAATAAAAAGCGATCAAAAAATGTCACGTGCCCGAAAATGGTACCGATAAAAACGTCAACTCATCCCGCAAAAAATAAGACCTCACATGACTCGGTGGGCCAAAATACGGAAAAATTATAGCTCTCAATATGTGGTGATGCAAAAACTATTTTTACAATAAAAAGCGTCTTTTAGCGTCTGACAGCCGCCAAACATAAAAACCGCCATAAATAGTAAATCAAACCCCCCGTTATCACCCCCTTAGTTAGGGAAAAATAATAAAATTAAAAAAAATGTATTTATTTCCATTTTTCCCATTAGGGTTAGGGCTAGGGTTAGGGCTAGGGGTGTGTTGGGGTTCGGGTTGGAGTTAGAATTGGGGGTTTCCACTGTTTGGGCACATCAGGGGCTCTCCAAATGCAACATTGCGTCTGATCTCAATTCCAGCCAATTCTGAGTTGAAAAAGTCATATGGTGCTCCTTCCCTTCCAAGCTCTGCCATGCGCCCAAACAGTGTTTTACCCCCACATGTAGGGTATCAGCCTACTCAGGACAAATTGCAAAACAATTTTTGGGGTCCAGTTTCTCCTGTTACCCTTAGGAAAATAAAAAATTGGGGGCAAAAATATCATTTTTTGTGGAAAAAAATTATTTTCTTATTTTCACGTCCGAGCGTTATAAACTTCTGTGAAGCACTTGGGGGTTCAAAGTGCTCACCACACATCTAGATAAGTTCCATGGGGTGGTTTAGTGTCCAAAATGGGGTCACTTGTGGGGAGTTTCAATAGTTTAGGTACATCAGGGGCTCTCCAAACGCACGACACCCGCAGACCATTCCATCAAAGTCTGCATTCCAAAACGTCACTGCTTCCCTTCCGAGCCCCGAAGTGTGTCCATACAGTAGTTTTCTCCCACATATGGGGTGTCAGCGTACTCATGACAAATTGGACAACAACTTTTGGGGTCCAATTTCTCCTGTTACCCTTGGGAAAATAAAAAAATTGGGGACTAATTGATCATGTTTGTGGAAAAAATACGATTTTTTTATTTTCATGCCCAGGCATTATAAACTTCTGTGAAGCCCTTGGGGGTTCAAAGTGCTCACCTCACATCTAGATAAGTTCCTTAGGGGGTCTAGTTTTCAAAATGAGGTCATTTGTGGGGGGTTTCCACTGTTTAGGTACATTAGGGGCTCTCCAAAGGCAACATGACACCCGCAGACCATTCCATCAATGTCTGCATTCCAAAACGTCACTACTTCCCTTCCGAGCCCTGACGTGTGTCCATACAGTAGTTTTCTCCCACATATGGGGTATCAGCATACTCAGGACAAATTGGACAACAACTTTTGGGGTCCAATTTCTCCTGTTACCCTTGGGAAAATAAAAAAATGGTGACTAAAAGATCATGTTTGTGGAAAAAATACGAATTTCTTATTTTCACGCCCGGGCGTTATAAACTTCTGTGAAGCACTGGGGGGTTCAAAGTGCTCACCACACATTTAGATAAGTTCCTTGGGGGGTTTAGTTTACAAAATGGTGTCATTTGTGGGGGGTTTCCACTGTTTTGGTACATCTGGGGTTTTCCAATCGCGACATGATGTCCGATCTCAATTCCAGCCAAATACGTCAAATGGGGCTGCTTCCCTTCCGAGCTCTGCCATGCGCCCAAATAGTGGTTTACCCCCACATGTGGGGTATCAGCGTACTCAGGACAAATTGCACAATAACTTTTAGGGTGCTGTTACCCTTGGAAAAATAAGAATTGAGGGTGAAAAGATCATTTTTGTGGAAAAAATATGATTTTTTAATTGTACGGCTTTATGTTATAAACTTCTGTGAAGCCCTTGGGGGTTCAAAGTTCTCACCACACATCTAGATAAGTTCCTTAGGGGGTCTAGTTTCCAAAATGGTGTCATTTGTGGGGGGTTTCCACTGTTTAGGTACATCAGGGGTTTTCCAATCGCGACATGGTGTCCGATCTCAATTCCAGCCAAAAACGTCAAATGGCGCTGCTTCCCTTCCGAGCTCTGCCATGCGCCCAAATAGTGGTTTACCCCCACATGTGGGGTATCAGCGTACTCAGGACAAATTGCACAATAACTTTTAGGGTGCTGTTACCCTTGGGAAAATAAGAATTGAGGGTGAAAAGATCATTTTTGTGGAAAAAATATGATTTTTTAATTGTACCGCTGTACGTTATAAACTTCTGTAAAGCCCTTGTGGGTGTAAAGTTCTCACCACATATCTAGATAAGTTCCTTGGGGGGTCTAGTTTCCAAAATGGGGTCACTTGTAGGGGGTTTCCACTGTTTAGGTACATCAGGGACTCTCCAAACGTGACATGGCGTCCGATCTGAATTCCAGCCAATTTTGCATTGAAAAAGTCAAACGGCGCTCCTTCCATTCTGAGCTCTGCCATGCGCCGAAACAGTCGTTCCCCCCCACAAATCAGGTATCAGCGTACTCAGGACAAATTGCACAATAACTTTTGCAGTCCAATTTCTCCTGTTACCTTTGGTAAAATAAAAAAAATTGAACCTGAAGTATTTTTTTTGTGAAAAAAAGTTAGATGTTCATTTCTTTTTAAATATTCAAAAAAATTCCTGTGACGCACCTAATGGGTTAATAAACTTCTTGAATGTGGTTTTGAGCACCTTAAGGGGTGCAGTTTTTAGAATGGTGTCACTTTTGGGTATTTTCTATCATATAGACCCCTCAAAGTGGCTTCAAATGTGATGTGGTCCTAAAAATAAAATGGTGTTGTAAAAATGAGAAATCGCTGGTCAATTTTTAACCCTTATAACTTCCTAACAAAAAAAAATTTTGGTTCCAAAATTGTGCTGATGTAAAGTAAACATGTGGGAAATGTTAGTTATCAAGTTTATTGTGTGCCGTATCTCTGTGATTTAAGGGCATAAAAATTCAAAGTTGGAAAATTGCGAAATTTTCAAAATTTTTGCCAAATTTCCGTTTTTTTCACAAATAAACGCAAGTTATTTGAATGAAATTTTACCACTAACATGAAGTACAATATGTCAGGAGAAAACAATTTCAGAATCACCGGGATCCATGGAAGCGTTCCAGAGTTATGACCTCATAAAGGTACAGTGGTCAGAATTGTAAAAATTGGCCCGGTCATGAACGTGCAAACCACCCTTGGGGGTGAAGGGGTTAAATTAATTTGGAAGTCAGAAAAGGAGTGGCCCAGCTCTCTCCCATCTCCGCACAAAGGCTCATTTTTGAGAAACTTGTTGCATAAGCAGCATACTATAGAGGGCGGAGAGCACTTTTTTCGGAGTTTTTGTTTGGGAGGATAATGTTTCAAATGTGGTTAAAGGTCGTGTAAGGTCGCCTTTGATCATGGCTTGGCGCAGCGACTTCCTTAGGTATTCATAATGAAGGAAGGTGCAATTAGACATTGTAGGTAGTTTTTTCATATCTTGAAAGGATATAAAGAACCCCTCTTTATATAACTGATCTAATAGAGGTGATTTGTCAGTTGATGACTGATTCGTCAATTGCGAAGCCATAGTATCCGAGACCTTAGCTAGCGGTGAGAGGGTTGGCGCTAAGTAAATTGCCACTGATTTCCAGCATTTAATCGCCGCCCGAGTAAGGAGGTTCGGATAGGAAATTTTAGGTGTCGTTATAGGGGAGAGGATAACAGAACTTAATTGAATCGGAGCCATCAGTTCTTCAATAATGTGCCAGGGTTTCTCTCCTGTCCTCCTGACCCAATCAACAGTCCTTGATAGGACAGCAGCCAAATAGTAAGTGTGAATGTTGGGGGCTCCCATACCACCTTTCCCTCTAGGTGATGAAAGTGTATGGGAGTTAAATCTCAGCCTATGTTTATTCCATATGTACCTAAAGATAGAACTATTGATCTGGGCCAGGAACGATCTGGGCAAATCTATAGGCAGCATCTGAAACAAATAGATTAATTTAGGTAAAAGGATGCTCTGAACCAGATTTTTTTTCTGCCTATCCAAGAAAGGTATGGGGCCCTCCATTTTTTTAGTGTGGTCTGCAACCAAGTTAAGCATTGGCTTATAATTCAAGTTGAATAAATCTTTAAAGGACGAACTAATTTTTATGCCCAAATACTTTATATAATTGCCTGGCCAATGGAAGGGGAATTGAGATTTGAAATCATTTATAGTGCTAGCAGGTACATTTATGCCCAGTGCTTCGGACTTAGATGGGTTAATTTTGAAATTGGACAGAGCCATATCTCTCTAGGATCCGCATGAGGGCTGGTATACCTCTATGAAGGCAAGTCATGGTGACTAATAAGTCGTCAGTGAAGGCAATAGTTTTATGCGAAGTACCCTGAATGTTCACTCCCTCTATATCTTGACACATTTTTATTGCTTTGATGAGGGGTTCCATCACTGCTATGAATAGTCATGGTGAGAGAGGGCACCCCTGTCTTGTTCCGTTATGAATCTCAAAGGAATTGGTAAGGGAGTTGTTAAGTTTAATTCTGGCTGAAGGGTGTGAATACATTTTCAAAATGGCCTCTACAACAGAGGAGGAAAATTGAAGTTAAGGAAGGTTTCCTGCAAAAAGATCCAATCCACTGTCGAAAGCTTTTTCTGCATCTGTGCCTAATAGCACCAAGGGTATCTTATGTAAGCTAGAATATTGCATCAAATGTAGAACTCTCCATGCATTTTCTTTGCCTTCTCTACCTCTAATGAAGCCGGTCTGATCAGGGGAGATCAGTTTAGGTAAATACTCCGCAATGGGCCTCGCAAGCATACTGGCATAGATTTTCAGATCCACGTTCAGTAATGACATGGGTCTGTAATTGCTGCAAAGCTCTGGGTCTTTGCCCTCCTTATGAATTAGAGATATGAGCTTCCAAGGATTGGGGAGGGAAGGGTTTGCCTCAAAGTATTTCATTACAGAGAATAAGAAAATAGGGTTCTAGGATCTCCGAAAAGGTTTTATAATATATAACAGGAAGACCATCGGGGCCAGGAGCTTTCCCGGAGGGGCTATTCGACAGAGTGGATCGGACCTCCCCCTGCGTGAAGGGCCTAGTCAGAGATTTTTGTTGTTCTGATGTGAGTTTGGGGAGCTTGAGGTCGGCTAAAAAGGACTGGACTTCTGTTTGTTTTCGTAACCTGTCGGCATCAGATTGACCAGGTTTCAGATAGTAAAGGCTTGAATAATATTTTAAAAATTCCTGAGAAATCTGGTCAATGTCAGACGTTTTACTGCCATTAGAAGTTTTCAGGGAGTGAATATAGGTCTTAGCTTGTCTAACTTTAATTAATGACATCATAAGTCTGGAGGCCTTATCGCCACGCACAAACATACGATTTCTCCAACTAATATACTGCTTTGCAGACTGCTTATCCAGTAGATCTTTTAGTTGTAAGCGTTTGGCTGTAAGTGCCTCCAGATTCCGACGTAGTAAGGTTCTTTTGTGTTGCTTTTCCAAATTAACTATCTCTTCATATAGATCTTGTATTATCTTTTTGCACTGTTTATTGGGGTGTGAAGCAATAGATATTAGTTCACCTCTGACCACTGCTTTGTGGGCCTCCCATATTGTTGGGAAACTCACCTCTGGGGAGACATTATTCTTGAAATAGTCTATTAAAGCATTCCTGATTCGTTGTTTATTAGTGTCTGAGATTAGAATTGAGTCGTTTAGTCTCCATGAGCGATACCCGTACTGGGGTTTTGAAGCTGAAAAGCGCACTGCGACTATCGAGTGGTCTGAGTGTACTGAGGGGAGAATTTCTGCTTTAAAAAGATTCGGTAACAAAGATCTTGGTAGGAAGACAATCAATTCTGTGGTAGGAATTATGGGTATGAGAATAAAAAGTGTAATCAAGATCATTCTGGTGCATGTGTTCCGTCATCCATCGATTAATGAAAGACTATGTAGGGATTTTTTTTATCCTAATAATATTTTGATATATCTGACATTTTATCATGGACGAATCCAAGATTGGGTCTAGAGGAATAATCAGGGTCCCCTCCAATAAGCGGTACACCTTCTAAGAAGGAGCGGAATTGGTTTAGCTTGGATGTAATCCATTTAATTTGCATCTTGTTGGGGGCGTATAGGTTGCCAATAGTGACCAAGGTTCCTCCCAGTAGGCCTTTTATAAAAATATATCTCCCCTCTGTGTCAACCAACGAATCAGATAGTAAAAAGGAAGTATTCTTATCAAATGCAATTGACACCCCTCTAGAACTCTCTGGGGAGAAGTGGCATGGTACCACTGGTTGTAATATGAATTCTCAAAAGAGGGTAGTTTCTCAATTTGAAAATGCGTTTCTTGCAAAAGAAGATTAAAATTTTCCTTTTTCAACCAATTTAGTGTCTGTGTTCTTGGCAGGGCTGTGGAGTCAGTGCTCATTTTGGTGGAGTCGGAGTTAGAGTCGGTATAAAATGGACCGACTCCTAAAATATATAATAAATTGGGTACAGTAGTTCAATGCAGAATGTGCTGAATATTTTTTCATAAGAATTTGGGAAAGTTATGAAATGTCCTATGTCCTATAAATGGCTGTTCTATTCCTGATCTAAGGCTACATTCACACACAGCATTTTTGCTGCGTTATTTGTGGATACGTTTTTCAGCTGCAAAAGCCGATCAGAATTTTATAAAACTACATCACCTGAAAGGTTTTTGAACTCATAGATAATGTTTTCAATATCAAAAGCAGATTAGAAATCTGCTCTATCCATTTATCCATATCTGTCTCCATATCTTATCTGTACCAAAAAGAATGAAAGCTGGGTAGCACATAACACTTCCTGCCAGGCAAAGGAGGAAAGAGCGTCTCAAACATCATTAACAAGATATCTTGTAAGTGACAAAGTTACTGTAAAGGGGGTTTTACACTAAGCGATATCGCTAGCAATATCGCTAAAACGTCACTGGTTTTGTGACGTTATAGCGATATTGCTAGCGATATCGCTATGTGTGATACTTACCAGCGACCGGCTCCCCCGCTGTCCATCGCTGATCGCGCGAGAATGTCCGGCTCCATTTCTCGTCGGGCGCTTCCTGCTGAGACTTCCTGCTGTGACGTCCAGCGACGCGTGGAGGCGGGCGGGAGGACGCAGGATCGCTGTGTGTGAATGGTAAGTATCGTGCGCTGCGTCGCTGCTGCATCGCTGTGAGATCTTTCTGTATGAAAGCTCACTAGCGATCATTTAGCGATGCACCAGCGATCCTGACCGGGTCTTATCGCTGGTCGGATCGCTGGTGCATCGCTAAATGTAAAAGGGCCTTAACAATGACAGCAGATATGTCTAAAAGACAGCTCATACAGCTTGTTGTGAAGGACGGTGTACCATTAACATTATTTGCACGACCAGCTTTTACAGCTCTTAATGGAGAAATGGCCCCCAAACTTGGTGTTTCTCTGGAAAATGCAAGTATAAGAAAATTAGTGCTTGAAGAAGCCCTTAAACAAAAGGAAGATCTTAAAGAGACTCTCAAAAGACGCTTCATGATTCTTAAAATGGATGCCTGCACACGTCGCAAAGTGAACTATTTTGCCATCAATATTCGATAGGTTTGTGACAACAAAAATTGTTACCAACACGCTGGCAGTAAAAGATACTAGAGCTCATCACAGCAGCCAGTTTCTCCAGGCCTTAGTGGAAAAAGTTCTGCAAGATTACGAACTCAAAAAAGAACAGGTTCTTGCTATTGTAACGGACAATGCTTCAAACATAAGTACAATTACACTGATGAATGAGAGGAATGAACAACAGCTAGAGGAACATTTAGGATTCAGTGTGTTTGAGATGGAAGGCCACAGTGCTGTTCATGTAACTGAGGAACAAACAGATATTACTACAGAAGAACAGCAAAATTATACTGTAGAAATAGATGATCTTGTTGAAGCTGCTTCAAAACACTTTTCTATTCATCACATGCGCTGTGTTGTGCACACGCTGCAGCTGGCAATAAGAGATCGTCTGCAAGAGGGACATGCTGGAAATCTGATTGGAAAAGTGAGGAAATTGGTTATTGCCGCCAGAACCCCTAAAATTGATTCCATCTTGAAGAGACGTGCTGGAAAAGGGCAATTGTTGATCAACTAAAACCGTTTCTTATAGATATGGCGAACCCTCAGGTAACCCAAAATGAAGGTCAATGGACACAGGTGGCCGAATTGAAGGAAGTGCTTAATCACACAATTACTGTGACTAAAAAATTACAAGAGGGAGCGGAAGAACTTGCTATTTTGCTGTTTAATCGCAGATGGCATTTCTGCTTCAATGAAACGGAGAGACACTGCTATTGGAAAATAAAATTTTTCTGGCAGCTGTTTATGTGGACCCAAGTCATCGTATATTGCTTGATGATCAACAGCTTACTAAAGGAAAAGAAGCTCTGACTGAGGTAGCAGTTAGGAAGAGTGGCCTACAGGAGGACTGCCAGGCGCAAGAGGACTCGGGTCCTGACAGTGCTACTGCTGCCATATCTTCATCCTTATCAGATGAGGAGTTTGACTTTGACAAGTATTTGTATGACATGGAGCAGGCAAAGCGTTGCCGCAAGGAAAAAGATTTCACTCTGTCTCCTATAGCAAGCAGATTGACCATATTTCAGCAAAATGTTTCACTTGTACTCAAAGAAATAGAAAAATTCAACTGTTCATCAAAACTGACTGTGCATGAGGCAATTCCTTTATACCCGGAAATTGTTAGAGATGTTGCCCATGTGGTTACGGCTTTGCCTACAACCCAAGTTACTGTAGAGAGGTTGTTCTCTAGCCTTAAAATTATTAGGTCAGATTTGAGGTCATCTATGAAGGAGGATCTGATGGAGGCAATTCTATTTCTTAGAACAAATTCATAGACTGCACAAATGTTTAGTATGTTTTTGTTGAAAACTGTTTTTTGCCAGTTAAAGTTTATTACATAGTGTGTATATATATATATATATATATATATATATACACACACACAATATATATATATATATATATATATATATATATACACACACACACACAGTATATATTCGATATTACATAGTGTATTACATGTTTACAATTTATTAGTTTTTTGTGTTCTAAAGTTGTATTCCAATAAATATTATGTTTTATCTAAATATCTTGATTATTGTATCATAAAAATGATTTAATGTCTGATGTTCACATTGTACTAGAATAAATTTTTCACTTAAATATAAGCAATATATGTGGGAGTCGGAGTCGTGGAGTCGGTGTAAGGGAAATTGAGGAGTCGGAGTTGCAGGTTTGGCTTACCGACTCCACAGCCCTGGTTCTTGGTATGGGTGAACTTAGGCCGTGCGTGTTAAAACTTGCTAATTTTAGTGTGCCTTGTTTAGCTTCCATACGAGTTGGAGTGGGTGAGTAGGCCATTATTCTGAAGTACGACCTCGCAGGACCAACCAGGGGAGCACGGGGATAAGAACAAGGGGAAATTAGTGTATGAAGGTGATATGGTTACTTTAACTGGGGTAGTACACTGGTCGAGGCCAGTGCTAAAAACAGTAACACAAACCATATTATGTTGAAACAATTAACATTTTAAAAGAGGGGAGTGAGTAGGATGGCGCCAATGTCATGGGCATCATGAATAAACAACTCTTTCCCATCTCCTGAGACAATGCCCGCCCCCACCACCTGCAGACAGTATACATTGAAAGTGGAGCGAGCAGGCCCCCCCAAGAGAGAAAACAGCAATACATTGTTCTGAGTAGTACTCTACTCACACATGGAGTCCATGGGATCTGCCATGGATAAACGATTGATGCCGCAGCTCGATCTTTCTACCTGAAACCAAAAATTAAAACACAAAAGAACACAGGTATACATTAAAGTCAAACTACGCGGCCTCTAGATGGCTATCATTAGTGATCGGCCATGACTGACAAGCAGTCTCTATATCATGGACAAGTCTTTGCCCTGGGCTGCCAGTTCTTCAGTTATCTTCATCCGGATGGTTAGAATTTAGCTTTGCTGCTTTACGTCGGTTTCGAGTGGATTTTGTAGACTGGGCCATACTCCAAGGCTCGGGCCGGGCGAGAGGGCACAGTGAAGGGACTGAATGGTATACCTCTATATCTGGATACTTTTCCAAGGTGATACCCAGCTCCTTGCACGCTTCTTGAATTTCCGCCGAGGTCCTGGCCTGGATGCGTTTGTCCTTGGAGGTTATTGCAATACCAAATGGGTAGGCCTAAATGCATCTGCACTAATACAGGGTGCAGCGGACCCAAGTAAAATGGCAGCTGCACAGGTGCATAAATACAAAAATATGGTTCTGCAAACTTGTGGCCTCTGTTCACACAGGATGCATTCTAGTTGGCACTGGGCAGCCCCCCTATATGGTGTTACTGAGAGGCTGTGAACCAGAAGCCCTGCATTCCCTGTGTGAACACTGCCAATCCCTGATTGTAGGCTGGCTGTTTCATTTGGTATTTATGCACCTGTGCAGCTGCCATTTTACTTGGGTCCGCTGCACCCTGTATTAGTGCAGATGCATTTAGGCCTGTCTGGTTTGTTTCAGAATTTTTTGGAGGATTTTTTCCTCTTTTTGAGATTTTCATGTTAGAGTAGGCCTGGCAAGTGTAAGGAACTTTGACGTTGGTTTGCCAGCTTCCGTATTAAGGCCTTAATATCAACCAATACCTTACATATATTGATATGTTTTTTGTGCACTTTTTATATTTCTTTCAGGGTGCAGTTGGGCCCAAATGGTTCTGAAAACTTGTGGCCTCTGTTCACACGGGATGCATTCTAGTTGGCACTGGGCAGCCCCCCTATATGGTGTTACTATGAGGTTGTGAGCCAGAAGCCCTGCATTCCCTGTGTGAACACTGCCACATGCGGATTTTTTCTGCACTGGTGTACCACACAGCCAATCCCTGATTGTAGGCTGGCTGTTTCATTTGGTATTTATGCACCTGTGCAGCTGCCATTTTACTTGGGTCCGCTGCACCCTGTATTAGTGCAGATGTATTTAGGCCTGTCTGGTTTGTTTCAGAATTTTTTGGAGGATGTTTTCCTCTTTTTGAGGTTTTCATAATGCCAAATGGGTATAACCAGCGGTATTGGTTCTGTCGTAAAGCCTCAGTAAAGGGTTTTAGAAAACGGCTCTTATTTAATGTCGATGCTGCTAGGTCTTGAAAGATCAAGACTGGGGAATCCTCAAATGTAATAACTTCTGCTTCTCTTGACCGTCTTAATATTAAGTCCTTAGTACGATAATCCAAAAAACGGCAAATGACGTCCCGGGGAGGGTCTCCCATTTTGGGTCGTGGTTTTAGCGACCTATGGGCCCTAACCATTTCAATTTGCGAGGGGTCTTGAGACAGATTAGAAAATATTTCAATCAAGGTTGTGATCATTGCTTCAGGGATACCCTTTATCCGCAGATTATTCCTTCTTTCTCTATTCTCATGGTCCTCAAGGATAGAATATATTTGGTTAATATGTACCCCTTGGCTCTGGGAGCAAGTTATGACCTCATTGGTTTGCTGAATTATGGTGGAATTGGAGGCCTCGAGCGTATCCACCCTATGGCCTATTTGAGATATTTCTTGCTTAATGTCAGATAAGTCTTTTACCACCGGTTCAAGAGATTTAGTAAGTATCCTCTTTATGAAGGATCTAGAGACAGGTTGGTCCCCCATAGTACTATCATCCATGTCGCTCATATCAGAATCAAGGTCACCCTGCGAGTGTTGATCCATATGTACAGGGGGTTTTGATTTAGTTGCAGTAGCTTTAATTTGTTTTTTTTATTAAGGAATTTATTCATGTCTACTTGAGTTATAGAAGCCTTATGTCCTGTAGAAACTGAAGTGGATCTACCAATCGACCATCATTAGACGTTGAAATTCAGCGTTGTCTGGCAGCTATTTTAACGCCATTCACACTCCCCCCATATAAATTTTCATGAGGAAAAATTACATTTTTAAAGGATGTGCAGAAGGATAGGCTCGTCTCTCATTTTGAGACAATTGGGTGCTGATTTTAAAATGGCCACTAGGTGTCGCTTTTAACCCAGTGAGTCAGATTCCAAAGAGAGTGTCCTGGATCTTTATTTCTGGTGTTTATAAGATCCCAAGTCTAAATAAGAGAAAAAAAAAACACAGGTGGGAGATAAGAAGCCCCTAAAAGAAGGCGGGGGGGGGTCAGGTCAGCGAGGGTTAACACTCCAGACTGTATTGTCCCCTTCTCTCCTTAGTCTCCTGCGTCTTTTATGGCAGCGGATTTTTATTCTTATTTTTTGTATCCTCTCCTTCTTTTCCTCCTCTCCCGACACCTCCCCCCCTCAGCCACAGGTCTTGGTGCAGTTTTATCTTACAGGGCCTGTCAGTGCTGCACTCTCGGCCCTGGACCCCGGCGCCGCCACCCTCTGCAATAAGAAGCTGGCCACAGGCGGGAAAAGTGTCTAGGACGCCACCGATCCTACAGTCCCCTGCTCAGGTATATGTCAGAAGTGGTTGCGCTGCCAAGAAAGTCAGGAGCACAGGAGGGATTCACCACGCTCCCCAGCGGAGGTGTACAGTCATGGCCACAAGTTTAGAGAATGACACAAATATTAATTTTTACAAAGTCTACTGCTTCATTTTTTCTAATGGCAATTTGCATATACTCCAGAATGTTATAAAGAGTGATCACCTTAACAGCAATTACCCAGAAAGTCAATATTTGCCTAGAAAATGAACTTTGTCCCCCAAAACACATTTCAACATCATTGCAGCCCTGCCTTAAAAGGACCAGCTAACATCGTTTCAGTGATTGCTCCATTAACACAGGTGTGGGTGTTGATGAGGACAGGGCTGGAGATCAATCTGTCATGATTAAGTAAGAATGACACCACTGGACACTTTAAATGGAGGCTGGTGCTTGGAATCATTGTTTCTCTTCTGTTAACCATGGTTATCTCTAAAGAAACACGTGCAGTCATCATTGCACTGCACAAAAATGGCCTAACAGGGAAGAGTATCGCAGCTAGAAAGATTGCACCTCAGTCAACAATCTATCGCATCATCAAGAACTTCAAGGAGAGAGGTTCCCTTGTTGCCAAAAAGGCTCCAGGGTGCCCAAGAAAGACCAGCAAGCGCCAGGACCGTCTCTTAAAAGTGTTTCAGCTGCGGCATCGGGCTACCAGCAGTGCAGAGCTTGCTCAGGAATGGCAGCAGGCAGGTGTGAGTGCATCTGCACGCACTGTGAGGCAGAGACTCTTGGAGCAAGGCCTGGTCTCAAGGAGGGCAGCAAAGAAGCCACTTCTCTCCAGAAAAAACATCATGGACAGACTGATATTCTGCAAGAGGTACAGGGAGTGGACTGCTGAGGACTGGGGTAAAGTCATTTTCTCTGATGATTCCCCTTTTCGATTGTTTGGGACATCTGGAAAACGGCTTATTCGGAGAAGACCAGGTGAGCGCTACCACCAGTCTTGTCTCATGCCAACTGTCAAGCATCCTGAAACCATTCATGTGTGGGGTGGCTTCTCAGCCAAGAGAATGGGCTCTCTCTCAGTCTTGCCTAAAAACACAGCAATGAATAAAGAATGGTACCAGAATGTCCTCCAAGAGCAACTTCTCCCAACCGTCCAAGAGCAGTTTGGTGATCAACAATGCCTTTTTCAACATGATGGAGCACCTTGCCATAAAGCAAAGGTGATAACTAAATGGCTCAGGGAAAAAAACAGAGATTTTGGGACCATGGCCTGGAAACTCCCCAGATCTTAATCCCATTGAGAACTTGTGGTCAATCATCAAGAGACGGGTGGACAAACAAAAACCTTCAAATTCAGACAAAATAAAAGCATTGATTTTGCAAGAATGGACTGCTATCAGTCAGGATTTGATCCAGAAGTTGATTGAGAGCATGCCAGGGAGAATTGCTGAGGTCCTGAAGAAGAAGGGTCAACACTGCAAATATTGACTTGCTGCATTAACTCATTCTAACTGTCAATATAACCTTTTGTTACTCATAATATGATTGCAATTATATTTCTGTATGTGATAAAAACATGACAAACACACGTAAAAACCAGAGGGCAGCAGATCATGTGAAAATATAATATGTGTGTCATTCTCAAAACTTTTGGCCATGACTGTATAGTGAGCGCCATTGGTCGGCTGTAAACAGCACCTGTGAGGAGGCAGGCAGGTGGCGCGAGATGAAAGGGTCCGGCTGCAGAAGCTCCCCCTCCCCGCTCCGGTGCCCGGTTCTCTCAGATAGCTAGCGGGGGAAGGGAGATGTGACCGCTTTGCAGGGGTGCGGAGGGGAGAGGGAGCGCTAAACAGTCTCTACACGTGGTACCTCTGTGGCGCTGGGTGTCCTTCCTCCACAGCCGCACACTCTATGAAGATGGCGTCCGTTCTCTTCACTGCAGCGCCTGAGGCCAGGCCAGTTCTCAAACCCAGGAAGTTGCTGTTCTCTCTAGTAGCCAATTTCCCTCTCCCAAGAGAGCAGGGTGAGCTCCGGACTCCTCTGGTGCACAATTTCTAGCCAAGGGGTCCCTTAATCTTTATAATCTTTTAGTTTCAGTATGAGCTCTTGCTAGACGTCTTGTCTCTAGCTCAGCTAGGCCACGCCCCCCCCTCCACAGCACTGGTCACTACTGAGTGTGTACATAAAGTGCAGCACAGATTCATCTCATCTACATCTCCACAGCACTGGTCACTACTGAGCATGTGCATAAAGTGCAGCACAGATTCATCTCATCTACATCTCCCCAGCACTGGTCACTACTGAGCATGTACATAAAGAGCAGCACAGATTCATCTCATCTACGACCCCACAGCACTGGTCACTACTGAGCATGTGCATAAAGTGCAGCACAGATTCATCTCATCTACGACTCCACAGCATTGGTCACTACTGAGCATGTGCATAAAGTGCAGCACAGATTCATCTCATCTACATCTCCACAGCACTGGTCACTACTGAGCATGTGCATAAAGTGCAGCACAGATTCATCTCATCTACATCTCCATAGCACTGGTCACTACTGAGCATGTACATAAAGTGCAGCACAGATTCATCTCATCTACATCTCCCCAGCACTGGTCACTACTGAGCATGTACATAAAGTGCAGCACAGATTCATCTCATCTACGACCCCACAGCACTGGTCACTAATGAGCATGTGCATAAAGTGCAGCACAGATTCATCTCAGCTACATCTCCCCAGCACTGGTCACTACTGAGCATGTACATAAAGTGCAGCACAGATTCATCTCATCTACGACCCCACAGCACTGGTCACTACTGAGCATGTGCATAAAGTGCAGCACAGATTCATCTCATCTACGACCCCACAGCACTGGTCACTACTGAGCATGTACATAAAGTGCAGCACAGATTCATATCATCTACATCTCCCCAGCACTGGTCACTACTGAGCATGTACATAAAGAGCAGCACAGATTCATCTCATCTACGACCCCACAGCACTGGTCACTACTGAGCATGTGCATAAAGTGCAGCACAGATTCATCTCATCTACGACCCCACAGCACTGGTCACTACTGAGCATGTGCATAAAGTGCAGCACAGATTCATCTCATCTACATCTCCCCAGCACTGGTCACTGCTGAGCATGTACATAAAGTGCAGCACAGATTCATCTCATCTATGACCCCACAGCACTGGTCACTACTGAGCATGTACATAAAGTGCAGCACAGATTCATCTCATCTATGACCCCACAGCACTGGTCACTACTGAGCATGTACATAAAGTGCAGCACAGATTCATCTCATCTACATCTCCCCAGCACTGGTCACTGCTGAGCATGTACATAAAGTGCAGCACAGATTCATCTCATCTACGACTCCACAGCACTGGTCACTACTGAGCATGTACATAAAGTGCAGCACAGATTCATCTCATCTATGACCCCACAGCACTGGTCACTACTGAGCATGTACATAAAGTGCAGCACAGATTCATCTCATCTATGACTCCACAGCACTGGTCACTACTAAGCATGTGCATAAAGTGCAGCACAGATTCATCTCAAGTAAAAGCCGAGATCAGGAACAGAACATATTCTTATAAAAAAAAATTCAGCACATTCTGCATTGTACTACTGTACCCAATTTATTGTATGCTTTAGGAGTCGTAGCCTGTCTATTGTATACCAGCGCAACTCCGCAGCAATGACTGATAGGCTTGCACGCAAAAAAAATATATATTTATATTTCCAAAGTGCTGCATCATCCCACATCTCTTCCTTCATTTCTGTTTTATTACCCTTCCCGTTCTCTCAGTTCTGCCTATTTTGTAAACCCAACATCCTCAATAATCATAACCTCCCAATCCTGTCTCCAAGACTTTTCTGAAGCTGCGCCATCTCTCTGGAATGCACTACCCCAGACAATCAGGTTAATTCCCAGCATCCACAGTTTTAACTGTGCCCTGAAAACACATTATTAGGCTGGCTTAACATGTTGACTAACCATTTTCTCTTTTTACATTATTGTTCTAAACCTTGCCTCTTGAACACTTTCCCCCAAACACAGTGTACTCATTAGCACTTCATATCTGTACGTACACAGATAATAGCTGGTGACCAATTCACACAGCTATCCATATGTAATCCCATTTATTATAAAAGCTGGGTGGACCATACAAAACAAGCACTTTTTACTTTGGGTTTTCTCCATTTCCTCATATTGCAGCGCTTGCAAACAAGGCCATCACTTCTGTTTGGCAGATCATTAGTTTGCCATTATGTGACTCCTTATGGTAAAGTGCTGCAGAATATGCTGGCTCTATATATAATAAAGATAATCAATCATTATTAGAGCACTTATGACCCTGTCTCCTCTGTAGTCAGGTCTTAATCTCATTATACAATTACATTCATGGTAGAAGATGTATGGATCCACGGGATCAGTGAGAGAACACCACAATACAATTGATTGTCACATTGCGCCATTACCATGGAAGCTGTGGAGTATAGAAGTTATATCGGTCTGCAGAAATATAACACTCTCGAGAGATTATACTTCTAGATCAGTCTCCGCGTACTGGAAATGAGCCCCATCACAGAGCACAAACTGAGGATTCTTCCGCTTCCATACACTAAAGGAGTCGACTTGTCCTGGCCAACTGGGCAACCGGATCCTCTTCACACAGCAGAAATCCTCAGCCAGGGACAGTTGAAAGGCGCGTGAGGTGGACTGACCCCAGGGGTTGGATGACAATGTTTCTCCAAGGAGTTCACCCACGTGAAAAAGGGTGTGACCCCTGAAGTAAGCCAGGCAATCCTGAGAGAAGTTGGAAGACTCTGTAAAAGAGCACGAGCTGTAAGATGGCATCAATATACAGGGCACAATCTGTAACATGGTTGAAAGCTTAAGAAAAAAAAAAAAAAAGGAAAAGATGGAGCGATGCTCCCAAAAAAATAGTATGGGCATGAATCAAAATGGACTACATGGACCGCGGCCTTTCCTACGCTCGTCCATCCTGCATGAACCCGGCAACATTTTTCTGACCCTCCTCCATCGGCGGGACAGCTTTATCTGGTGGCCTAAGGCTCTGAAGGCGAGAGACATCTGTGCTCCTCTATGGGGGGAGATAGGAAACCCCCTACCCAAAATAGCTCCCCTCCGGTTAAGTTAACATCTCAGCTGGGCTCCTACTCGCCCTCCCTTATCAGTCTCCTGCCCTCAGTTACCTTGTAATAATAGACAGCATATAGGTGACTCCCAACAGCCTTCAATTGGATTTCCCCAGATTTGAAGCTACAGGGGGGTTATCAATTCTTCTCTGCACCCAAGGTTACCTCTCATGTACTTTGTCTTGGTTAAGCAAAGCTTGGCCTAATTCGGGTTAAACCTATACATGTGGAAATATATTGTAGGCCACTGCAGACATCTAGTGGCCATTCACTATAATCACACCTTCAGTCACAAAAGTTACTACTTACAACCTATAATTTTTGAACACTGCCCAAAAGGGCAAAACATCAGACTGTGACCTCATTAACTGGCTATATCCTTCAATCTAAAACCAAGCCTGTCCTATAACCCTAAACCTAACAGGCCAAAGTCCAGGACCTCCATGATGACTTAAGCAGCTACCAGGGCTGGTTTCTGGCCCGATATAATACTGTTAATGGACCGGGCTCTTATCCAACGAGGAACTGGTGGCAGTCCTAGCGGGCTGACAGAGCACTGTTTCATTGGTGCTAGTGAAAGGGGTCTCTCAGACTGTCAGGGTTGTGAGCGAGTATGGTGCCACGTCAGCAAATGTGTGGGCCACATCCTCTCACTCTTCGTGAATCCCTGGGACCGTGTGGACTAGGGGTGTCTGTGTAAAACTGTGCCAAGCTGACCTGGGGTGCGGAACGACACATGGGTGCAAGTGAGAAGAGCGTACCAAGTGATCCCTCTGACGCAATAGTGATTTCAGAAGGGGTGGTGAGGTGTGGGTTCATCGCATGTGGTGGCAGGAAAGGGATTCTGCGTAATCTCTCTGGTGTCATCCTTCACACTAAGCTTGATAAGTCTACGGACCCCCAGCTCTCTCACCAACCTCACTTTCAGCAGATTCAGTCTCTCTTAAAGGGAATCTGGGCACACAGGTTATAGACTGCTGAAAACAGTCTTACCAGTGTGTGACATCAACTGTGTGGCTGCTGAGAAATCCTCTCATCACTTTAGTGACCTCGTCTAGGTTTCCAGGGCAGATGGTGCCTGGAGAAAACTCTGCCTCCAGAGCTTATTTTACATGAAGAGGAAGTTACCAGTGTGAGACAAGTAACCAGCACAGAAAAGGAGAAATTAAATGTCTTCTTGCAAACACATTTTTTGCAGCTCTCTCAGCTCTGCTGTATTGTAACAATACTGCATCCCTGTCTGCCTGTGAGCTGGAAGCTGAGAGGAACCTGCAAATGTATCACGTGTAATCACACACAGCACTGCAGTGAGATCAAGAGAGCAGGGAGCAGCCATTACACTGGTAACCATGTCACATCACACTGGAAACTTCCCCTTATATTTAAAACAAGCTCTGGAGGCAGAGTTATCTCCAGGCACCATCGACCCAAAGCCTGGAAGAGGTCACTTATATAAAGTGCTAAAAGTGGATTTCTCAGCAACAACACAGCTAATACGAGACAAACCGAAGAGTTTTTTCAGCAGTCTATAACCTGTATGCCCATGTTAATAGTTTAGGTAGGTCAAATGTGGTGACAGATTCCCTTTAAAACACCTTCACCACTACTAGTGGGTAGACCTACGGAGAGAGATGCACCCTTTGGTTAAGACTACAGTTATTCCTCTCCAAAGTCACTTAGTCTACACCAGAATAGATCATATATTCACTCACCCAGTGTTCATACCTAAGGCTATGTGCCCACGTAGCGTTTTATTCCGGACACTAAAAACCGGACTCCTTCCCAGAAATCGCGCTTTTTTTCAGCGCGATTTCACCGCGATTATGTTCGCGATTTTCACGTGCGATATTCAAGCACCTTCCAAGCGATTTGAAGCATCGCTTGACAAGTGTGAGCAGCTTTTTACTATTGAGGCTGCCTATGCGGCATCAATATTAAAAGATAGAATGTTAAAATGCTAAAAAAAAAATAAAAAAAAAAAATCGGGGTATATTTACCTTCCGGCGTCCCGCGCTGCCATCCCGGGCCTCAGCGTTCCCAGTAATGCCTTGCGAGACCTGTGATGACGTTGGTCTCGCATTGCTATAGCGATCTCGCGAGACCGCTAGAGTAACGTGAGACTACATCATCACAGGACCTTGCAGCAAGGCATTAATGGGAACGCTGAGGCCGGGAATGCAGCGCGGGACGCCGGAAGGTAAATATACCCCGATTTTTTATTTTTTATTCTTTTTTTTTTACAGGGGTATGGTACCCAGGGCCTGGAGTACAGTCTCCTCTCCTCCACACCGTGGGTACCAACCGCACATGAGACGCTTAACTTCGCGCATGATGGCCATAGCCACATGCGGGAAGTAAGCGATTCTCATGCATTCCTATGGGTGCGGAATCGCGGCAATTCTTTGCGATTTCGCACAAAAGAATAACCATGCTGCGATTTTTTCCGCGATCCGATTCCGCCGCGGAAAAAAGCGCAGCATTAGCACAGCATGTGCGGAATGCATGGGGGGGGGGGGGGCGTTCTGTACACTATTTTTAAACGTTTTCGCGCCGAAAATCGCAGCAAAAACGCTTAAAAATCGCTACGTGGGCACACAGCCTAACAAACATTTCTATTCTTTCCACTCCTTGATCAGATCACTCCTCAATCCAACTGAACCTGCCCCTCTCTATATCCATGTCCTCACTCATTCAACTAGACTCTGAACGATTCCTTGCTCTGTTATCCTGAAATTTCCCAATGATTCTCTTTGAACCAGACAGCCTCTTCACCAATTTCCTTTTGGGAAGCTCATAAAGAAGTGCAAAAAAGGCTTCTGCATTCAAGAAGTTGCTCACAAGAAAAAAAAAAAGAAAGACTTGCTAGAACAGCTGATCTTGAGAATAAGTGGTAAGTATTAAAAGGAATCTGTCAGCAGGATTGTGCACAGTACATATGCTATCAGGCTGCCACCGCTGGCCCCTTCCAGCAGAAGGTTCCCCCTACCCCAAAGATATATATAATATTTATTATGTAAACTAGGGGTCAGGTCAGGTCAGTGAGGGATCAGTGACCTGTCAGAAGAAATACACATGAAAACCTAATCAGAGCACCACATGCAGATCCCCCCCTCCAGGCCGCCAGGAGCACGAGCATATCATTAACTCAATACTGATAATAAATATTACACAACAACCACAAGACAGATTTCATCACCAGGTATCATTTTAATCAGCATAACGGCGCCAACCTGACACTGTCTGTAGGTTACTGAGCACAATCTTGCTGACAGGTTCCCTGTTAAGAGCTCGCCCTCCCTCTCTATACATAGAAATCTTGTAGGTGCGCGCTCTGAACTTGATTTCTCTCTCTGAAAATGCAGATCTTGTCCTCCCTTAATCCCAATGCTTCTGCGCCCCTAAGGCTGCTTTTACACTTGCCGTGTTTTTTGTGGCCCGTTTTTGCGGGCCATATTGCTGTGATTTTCACGGTATTCCGCAAAAACGGGCTGCAAAAAACCTTCTCGGATCGCCATTTTTCCTTTATAACAAATAGCAGGAAAAAAAACGGCAATCCGCAAATACGGTGTACCGCAAAAACAGCTTAACGTTGTTTTTGCTGTAGCATTGAAATGCATTGCAGCAGTGTCCGCAAGCTGTGAAAAATATAGAGCAAACTCGATATTTTTTCACGGCCGCAAACACGGCCATACGGAGCACGGCCCTCCTACTAATTTTTGCAGGCCGTTTTTGCGGCCCCATAGAAATGCATTGGGGCCGCAAAAACGGCTAGGAAAAACACGGCAAGTGTAAAAGAAGCCTAAAAAAGCAACTACAAGCTTACCCTATGCCTCAAATGCCCCCCTATAACAGGTACCCCAATACAAATTACAGGTCTTATGTCCAACCGGCAACAGATTACTCGCTTGTTCCAGCCGCAGCTTCAGCACCTACACAACAACCCTTCTCCAGACATCACATAAAAAATAGAAGAAGCTCTATTTCCCTCACAGTCCTCAATTCCAATATGTCTGATCTCCTACATCGGGCCATCACCTCTTCTGAAATAGGTATAGCTATCCTCCAACTAAAACTTAATAAAAACCAGGCCCAGATGGCTTCTCAGCTCTTTACTCTAAGAAGTCTGTTCTTATTGCCCATTACACTACTTTATCACCGAGGGATGAAAAAAAGCCAGGGGCAGCCTCTCTTACAGCAGCTATATCTATGATACCCAAACCAAACTCGGACCACTCATTGTGCTCACTATAGACCGATATCCCTGATTAATATAGATCTCAAACGTTTAGCTAAAACCTTGGCTAAAATAAATATAAATTCTTACCATCTGCATCAGGCCAGGCAAGAAACAAGGCTCTGTCTGGATAGTTCTCCAAGAGCTCAGGGCCTCCAGTCTACAAATAACAGATGTATATTCAGAAGCTCCACCTGAACCAGGGTAATAAATACTATAAGTGTAGAAGGTTTATTCAGGTTTTACTGTGGAAATACGTGTGGCTTGGTTACAGCTGGTGGAGTGTTTTATCTTAGGCTGGGGTCACATTGCGTTCAGGCAGTCGGTTAGACGGACTGCGTTACACCGTGGTATTACGCGGTGTAACGCAGTCAGTTCAGTTAACGCTGCCATTAACCCCCATTTGGCATGCGCTCGCGATGTGCCGTCATTCAGTGACGGAGCCTTGGACGTGGGCTGTGGCGTCCTTGGGTCCATCATCTGCGCTAGCGGTATAACATAACGCGATCGCGTTATGCTATAGCGTTAACGCAGCCTGTCAACGCTATGCCTTGAACGGGCTGCTTTAACGCTATGTGACCCTAGACTTATCGTGGCAGTACAAGAAAAATTTCCTAAGGTCTCATTCAGACATCCGGTTTTCACATACGTGTTCTGTCTTGTGTTTTTCATGGATAGAACGCGTGCACATTATAGACTAGGGGACTGTTCACATGCCCAGGTTCTTTTATGGAATGTGTGTTTTTATCAGTCTTCTGTGTGCTGCCCATGATTATTATTGTAATGAACAGGAGAAGCTTTGTCATTTATTTTTCCACGGAAAATAGTGAAAATCAGTGATGAAACACATAGTAAACTGTGACATACTGATCAAATACTGATGACACCATTTTTTTTTTATTTTTTTTTTTTTTTAATTTTGAGTAGGTGAAAATTCACGGACATCTGAATGAGGCCTAAAGCAGTGTTCCAAAATAAAAATAAAAAGCTAAGACAATGAAAAAAAAACTGGCAAAAAAATAAATTGTAAACATTTAGTACAAGTTTGTAATAAATGTTTACAATGTAGAGCCCACCACTGAGGAGAACACAATGGACACACTTCATAGACGACTGCCTTTCAGCACTCTCTCAAGTGCTCTCCTGAACAAAACACACCCGAGAACTTTGAAAAATAGTGGAAATGTTTTACGGTGTAATCTAAGGGTATTGTACACACAATGTATTTTTCAGCGAGATTTTGGCTGAAATTCACCTGAAAAAGTGCTTAAGAATACTACAAACTGACCCATACACATTTCTATGTAAAAACGACATGCACAGGTTCAGTCTTTTTAGAAGCTTCAGGCTTCGAAAACAGCTCACGATATACACAAAGAAAAGCCACCACAAAAATGTCCAAAATAATGGCAAAAAAAAAAAAAAAAAAGACCCTTCAGGGAAAATGCCACTAGTCCATTCCGATTTTCACGGACTGTCAGAAAGAAGACTGAGAATTTTTTGTTTTTTTTACTCAATGTACAAGAAAAACTGATGACACTCGGAACACACTATGATTAGGGTCTCATCAGAATAATTGGTCCATTTTTTCATGTACGATGAAAATACTGACGTCTGAATGAGTCTTTACATAGGTCGTCTGAAAGTCTGCAGTCGTGCTATGCGACCTATGAATCCTGTCAGCGTGTGGCGAGCACACTGTCAGGATTTAACAGTGTTACTGGTGAGAGAAAGTAGTCACGTGACCATTATGCGATTTGCATTCTTCCTGACACATTCTGGCTACACATGTCTGGCTTCTCTCAATACAAGTCAACTGAGAGAGACCGAGCACGACTAGTCGGCACTTGACCACATGTACGAAAATCATATAGTTATGGTCATGTGACCTCCCACTTTCACCAAAAATACCGAAGAATCCTAACAGGAAATAATCACTGAAACTGTCATCTAGCATCTAATAAAATATAGGTATATACATTAGAGATGATTGAAGCCACAGCAATTCTTTCAAAAATTGCTTTGAAAAGACATGTAACACTCTGAGGTCCCCTAGGACTGTATGCAACTCCTTTCAAACATTTTCACGCAAACGCAGCCTAAGACTTCATTCATACATCCATGTTTAAAATGAACCTGTCACCTCTTTTGGCCGCTATAAGATGCGGCCACCGCCTTTCAGGGCTTATCCATAGCATTCTATAATGCTGTAGATAAGCCCCCGATCCGACCTGCAAGAGAAGAAAAATAAGTTTTATTATACCCACCTGGGGAAGGGGGGGCAAGGTCCGGTCCGATGGGTGTCGCAGGTCCGGGGCCTCCCATCTTCTTGCAATGCCACCCTCCTGCTTGCTTCATTGCTCCCGACATCGCGCTCCTGTGCAGGGGTACTTATCTGCCCTGTTGAGGGCAGAGCAGAGTACTGCAGTGCGCAGGCGCCAGGAAAGGTATAATAGGCCCAGCGCCTGCGCACTGCAGTACTTTACTCTTCCCTCAACAGGGCAGATAAGTACACCTGTGCAGGAGCGCGATGCCAGGAGCAATGAAGCAAGCAGGAGGACGGCATCACAAGAAGGTGAGAGGCCCCGGACCTGCGACACACATCGGACCGGACCTTGCCCCCCCTTCCCCAGGTGAGTACAATAAAACTTATTTCTCTTCTCTTGCAGGTCGGATCGGGGGCTTATTTACAGCATTATATAATGCTGTAGATAAGCCCTGAAAGGCGGTAGTTGTATCTTATAGCAGCAAAATTAGGTGACAGGTGTTCTTTAAACACATACAGTAACTGAAGCAATGGTACCGATGTCTTTGGATCAGGGTGTCATCAGTGTTCGGTCCATGTGTCCGTTGTTACCATCAGTGTCTCATAAGTGTTTTTCATGAATGGATAAATAAATGACAAAGCTCCTTCTAGCTCATGCCATATAAAATATGGACAGCACACTACTGTCACTTGGATGCTATCCGTGTTTTTCTCAAACCTGTAGACTTGTATTAGAACTTTTCATCCGTGATACCGGAAAAAAAATATGGCTCTGTGAGTTTTGCACGGACACACATGGACATGTTAACGCCATATGTCTGTCTGTTCTGTGAAAAAATGGAGATAACATGTACATGTTACACGGACGTGTGAATGAGGCTTTAGTGATATCAAACTGACGACATGTATGACTATGGGTATTTGATGGTAACCGTTCTTCCCTGCTGCTTTTAGCACACCCATCTATAATGTTTATTCAGAATTGTGTTTTTTTCCCAATTTCTAAATCTAAGCTGTGACATTATCTCAATAAATAGATTCAGTCCTACTACATTCCCTGCCTCGGCTTTTATACTGGCTAGGCTGTGCTATTCTGTGTGATGCGATAGCTGCATGGCGTTACTGGGACGCTCGCAATTTGTGCTCACCAAATCGCAAATTGTTCAAATTCACCAGGTCCAGAAAATGTAACAAAACTTGACAAAAATTCAATTTTCTCATCTGTAATATACAGGTTATTATGCTTTGTTTCCGCCACACTGCTCTTACCATGACCTCTGTGTAACACATCTCCGGGGGAAAAATGGTGTTCTGATCAAAAGCCACGACATCCAGTCCACGAGACTGCAGTAAGAATTCCCAGTATCCGGTGCCCTGGACAAACAGCCGACAAAGGAGGAATAAGCAAAGCACTGTAAGGTGCGGGGCTCACCGCTCATCAGGATTCTTTATTCTCTCACTGTAGGGGAATATTTAGTGTAAATCATTTCTTGCCAAAGCACAACTATTTTAGAGCTGTGATTTTGATGTAAAAGCGTATGGGCAGGATTACACAGCGACGTGTCATGCGACATTGAGATCGCTGGGCTGCAACATCGCATCTAAACAACTTCCTATGACCTCAAAATGAGACACATTGTATAGAGACCATTTTGGACAAATTTGAATGAATGGTGGGCCCCATTTTGAAGGATTTGGAGCCATAAAATGTCAACGTATACAAGATAAAAAAAAAAAAAGCTCAGATGGATCAGGGCTCATCGCTGCCCCCCGTGGAAGCCAAATAGGCGAAACGTGCATCGGGGCACATTCCTGGAACCGAGACACTCACCCAGATGGGTAAGGACTAAGCGGCACTTTAACTTGCACTGTCACTTTATGTATTGGCGGACACCTTTTTGACATATAGATCTATCCTTGGGACGTCTACTTTATGCTAGCCACACCACTTATAATTCCCTTATAGATCTTCTACCCCTTAACGGACTCCTACTTGTGATACATGTGGTATCTCAAAAGACAAATTATTTGAATATATTTGCGGGTAGAGGCTCTCTTTCTTTTTTGGTAACAGCGTATCTTATTAATGTGGCTTGTTCTAAAGTTCCACTCTTCTCCCTTGGATGGTTCTTTTCCGTATCTGGACGGTGCATACTATTATATCTATGTTGTGAGTGGTTCCTGGGAGTTTTTGTTTGTTTCGTTAGACCTCTTTCACATATCCGTCTGTCACCATCAGTCAAAATCCGCCGTTTTGCCAAAAAAACAGATCCGCCATTTTTCTTGGCGGATCCGTTTTTTTTCCCATTGACTTGCATTATCGGCGGATCTTGCCAGATGGTTATCCGTTGGATCCGTTTTTTTACGGATCTGCCAACATTTTGGCGTCCGCAGACATGACGTCACGGGGTCCGTCACAGGGGGGTGACGCGGGCGCAGGGCACGGGGGGGTGACGCGGGCGCAGGGCACGGGGGGGGGTGACGCGGGCGCAGGGCACGGGGGGGGGGTGACGCGGGCGCAGGGCACGGGGGGGGGTGACGCGGGCGCAGGGCACGGGGGGGGTGACGCGGGCGCAGGGCACGGGGGGCTGACGCGGGCGCAGGGCACGGGGGGCTGACGCGGGCGCAGGGCACGGGGGGCTGACGCGGGCGCAGGGCACGGGGGGCTGACGCGGGCACGGGGGGCTGACGCGGGCACGGGGGGCTGACGCGGGCACGGGGGGCTGACGCGGGCACGGGGGGGCTGACGCGGGCACGGGGGGGCTGACGCGGGCACGGGGGGGCTGACGCGGGCGCAGGGCACGGGGGGGCTGACGCGGGCGCAGGGCACGGGGGGGCTGACGCGGGCGCAGGGCACGGGGGGGGCTGACGCGGGCGCAGGGCACGGGGGGGGCTGACGCGGGCGCAGGGCACGGGGGGGGCTGACGCGGGCGCAGGGCACGGGGGGGGCTGACGCGGGCGCAGGGCACGGGGGGGGCTGACGCGGGCGCAGGGCACGGGGGGGGCTGACGCGGGCGCAGGGCACGGGGGGGGCTGACGCGGGCGCAGGGCACGGGGGGGGCTGACGCGGGCGCAGGGCACGGGGGGGGCTGACGCGGGCGCAGGGCACGGGGGGGGCTGACGCGGGCGCAGGGCACGGGGGGGGCTGACGCGGGCGCAGGGCACGGGGGGGGCTGACGCGGGCGCAGGGCACGGGGGGGGCTGACGCGGGCGCAGGGCACGGGGGGGGCTGACGCGGGCGCAGGGCACGGGGGGGGCTGACGCGGGCGCAGGGCACGGGGGGGGCTGACGCGGGCGCAGGGCACGGGGGGGGCTGACGCGGGCGCAGGGCACGGGGGGGGCTGACGCGGGCGCAGGGCACGGGGGGGGCTGACGCGGGCGCAGGGCACGGGGGGGGCTGACGCGGGCGCAGGGCACGGGGGGGGCTGACGCGGGCGCAGGGCACGGGGGGGGCTGACGCGGGCGCAGGGCACGGGGGGGGCTGACGCGGGCGCAGGGCACGGGGGGGGCTGACGCGGGCGCAGGGCACGGGGGGGGCTGACGCGGGCGCAGGGCACGGGGGGGGCTGACGCGGGCGCAGGGCACGGGGGGGGCTGACGCGGGCGCAGGGCACGGGGGGGGCTGACGCGGGCGCAGGGCACGGGGGGGCTGACGCGGGCGCAGGGCACGGGGGGGCTGACGCGGGCGCAGGGCACGGGGGGGTGACGCGGGCGCAGGGCACGGGGGGGTGACGCGGGCGCAGGGCACGGGGGGGGTGACGCGGGCGCAGGGCACGGGGGGGGTGACGCGGGCGCAGGGCACGGGGGGGGTGACGCGGGCGCAGGGCACGGGGGGGGTGACGCGGGCGCAGGGCACGGGGGGGGTGACGCGGGCGCAGGGCACGGGGGGGGTGACGCGGGCGCAGGGCACGGGGGGGGTGACGCGGGCGCAGGGCACGGGGGGGGTGACGCGGGCGCAGGGCACGGGGGGGGTGACGCGGGCGCAGGGCACGGGGGGGGTGACGCGGGCGCAGGGCACGGGGGGGGTGACGCGGGCGCAGGGCACGGGGGGGGTGACGCGGGCGCAGGGCACGGGGGGGGTGACGCGGGCGCAGGGCACGGGGGGGTGACGCGGGCGCAGGGCACGGGGGGGTGACGCGGGCGCAGGGCACGGGGGGGTGACGCGGGCGCAGGGCACGGGGGGGGTGACGCGGGCGCAGGGCACGGGGGGGGTGACGCGGGCGCAGGGCACGGGGGGGGTGACGCGGGCGCAGGGCACGGGGGGGGTGACGCGGGCGCAGGGCACGGGGGGGGTGACGCGGGCGCAGGGCACGGGGGGGGTGACGCGGGCGCAGGGCACGGGGGGGGTGACGCGGGCGCAGGGCACGGGGGGGGGTGACGCGGGCGCAGGGCACGGGGGGGTGACGCGGGCGCAGGGCACGGGGGGGTGACGCGGGCGCAGGGCACGGGGGGGTGACGCGGGCGCAGGGCACGGGGGGGGTGACGCGGGCGCAGGGCACGGGGGGGGTGACGCGGGCGCAGGGCACGGGGGGGGTGACGCGGGCGCAGGGCACGGGGGGGGTGACGCGGGCGCAGGGCACGGGGGGGTGACGCGGGCGCAGGGCACGGGGGGGGTGACGCGGGCGCAGGGCACGGGGGGGGTGACGCGGGCGCAGGGCAGGGGGGGGTGACGCGGGCGCAGGGCAGGGGGGGGTGACGCGGGCGCAGGGCACGGGGGGGTGACGCGGGCGCAGGGCACGGGGGGGTGACGCGGGCGCAGGGCACGGGGGGGTGACGCGGGCGCAGGGCACGGGGGGGTGACGCGGGCGCAGGGCACGGGGGGGTGACGCGGGCGCAGGGCACGGGGGGGTGACGCGGGCGCAGGGCACGGGGGGGTGACGCGGGCGCAGGGCACGGGGGGGTGACGCGGGCGCAGGGCACGGGGGGGGTGACGCGGGCGCAGGGCACGGGGGGGGTGACGCGGGCGCAGGGCACGGGGGGGGTGACGCGGGCGCAGGGCACGGGGGGGGTGACGCGGGCGCAGGGCACGGGGGGGTGACGCGGGCGCAGGGCACGGGGGGGGTGACGCGGGCGCAGGGCACGGGGGGGGTGACGCGGGCGCAGGGCACGGGGGGGGGTGACGCGGGCGCAGGGCACGGGGGGGGTGACGCGGGCGCAGGGCACGGGGGGGGTGACGCGGGCGCAGGGCACGGGGGGGGTGACGCGGGCGCAGGGCACGGGGGGGGGTGACGCGGGCGCAGGGCACGGGGGGGGGTGACGCGGGCGCAGGGCACGGGGGGGGTGACGCGGGCGCAGGGCACGGGGGGGTGACGCGGGCGCAGGGCACGGGGGGGTGACGCGGGCGCAGGGCACGGGGGGGGTGACGCGGGCGCAGGGCACGGGGGGGTGACGCGGGCGCAGGGCACGGGGGGGTGACGCGGGCGCAGGGCACGGGGGGGTGACGCGGGCGCAGGGCACGGGGGGGTGACGCGGGCGCAGGGCACGGGGGGGTGACGCGGGCGCAGGGCACGGGGGGGTGACGCGGGCGCAGGGCACGGGGGGGTGACGCGGGCGCAGGGCACGGGGGGGGTGACGCGGGCGCAGGGCACGGGGGGGTGACGCGGGCGCAGGGCAGGGGGGGGTGACGCGGGCGCAGGGCACGGGGGGGTGACGCGGGCGCAGGGCACGGGGGGGGTGACGCGGGCGCAGGGCACGGGGGGGGTGACGCGGGCGCAGGGCACGGGGGGGGTGACGCGGGCGCAGGGCACGGGGGGGGTGACGCGGGCGCAGGGCACGGGGGGGGTGACGCGGGCGCAGGGCACGGGGGGGGGTGACGCGGGCGCAGGGCACGGGGGGGGTGACGCGGGCGCAGGGCACGGGGGGGGTGACGCGGGCGCAGGGCACGGGGGGGGTGACGCGGGCGCAGGGCACGGGGGGGTGACGCGGGCGCAGGGCACGGGGGGGGTGACGCGGGCGCAGGGCACGGGGGGGGTGACGCGGGCGCAGGGCACGGGGGGGGTGACGCGGGCGCAGGGCACGGGGGGGGTGACGCGGGCGCAGGGCACGGGGGGGGTGACGCGGGCGCAGGGCACGGGGGGGGTGACGCGGGCGCAGGGCACGGGGGGGGTGACGCGGGCGCAGGGCACGGGGGGGGTGACGCGGGCGCAGGGCACGGGGGGGTGACGCGGGCGCAGGGCAGGGGGGGGTGACGCGGGCGCAGGGCAGGGGGGGGTGACGCGGGCGCAGGGCACGGGGGGGGTGACGCGGGCGCAGGGCACGGGGGGGGTGACGCGGGCGCAGGGCACGGGGGGGGTGACGCGGGCGCAGGGCACGGGGGGGTGACGCGGGCGCAGGGCACGGGGGGGGTGACGCGGGCGCAGGGCACGGGGGGGGTGACGCGGGCGCAGGGCACGGGGGGGGTGACGCGGGCGCAGGGCACGGGGGGGGTGACGCGGGCGCAGGGCACGGGGGGGGTGACGCGGGCGCAGGGCACGGGGGGGGTGACGCGGGCGCAGGGCACGGGGGGGGGTGACGCGGGCGCAGGGCACGGGGGGGGTGACGCGGGAGCAGGGGGTGATGCGGGCGCAGGGCACTCACCGCTCCGGCTGACACCAGGGGTAAGTTCAGGGCACACAGCAGCTCCAGCACCTGTGGGCTGGGCACAGAGAAGGAGAAGAGGATCTGCAGGCGCTGGCAGCTGCAGATGTCCTCCAGGCTCCGGAGCAGGTGCAGCAGCTGCTTCCTGCGGGTCGCGGACGTCTCCGGGTCACAGAACCTGTGCACGTCTGCAGGAAGCTGCTGCATCTTCCACACGTACAGCTGGTGATACAGGTTCTGTCCCTTGTGCTTCCTCTGCTCCATCGTGTCCCACTGCAGCTCGGGCGACACTGCCGCAGCCATAGCAGCGACGCGCTCCCCCTACGACTGGGAGGAAGGGGAGCAAATTCAAAGTGGCGCCTCTCCCTGACGGCAGAGGAACAGGAAGACGAGCGAGAGACCGGGAACAGCAGGCAGCCTGTACTCTACTGCCACCTGCTGGACGTCGCTGGAACTGCATGATGGATGTGACCTGTCCTTGTATCACAGGGACCAATAATGACAGGTCCTACAAGTCAGGAAGGAGTTAATTCCCACCCGTGTGCGCTGCACAAATATCTCTAGAACATCAAGGTTTTTCTTTATATCTGCCTTAGTTATACACTGGCGCTGGTTCAAAGAAACAAAATGCGTCTATCTGCCACGATTTCATTGTACTTGTACAAGTCACCCAGAAATCACTCCCATAAGTGTAAACAAGTGGTTAAAACAGTGATATGTAAATGATGTAATAAAATGATGGGCAGGTATTTTTCACAAATGATGGAGCGGTAAGCCGCAGCGCACCGTCCGTAACACCCTTAGGCCGCGTCGCCAGGTGAGATGCAAGCTGCTCCTGGGGACGGCCGCCACTGGGGACAATTTGTTTATTATTTAAATGCAGGGATTTGGGGCTAATATCATTTTTGCAGTTGGGTTTCATTCAAATTTGGCACAATTTGACTTTTACAGTCTTTTTTGTTTCCCTGGGGCAAGTAGTGCAGGCATACATGTCATCAGAGGAGAGAAAAATGAGGTCTCCGAGTTCCCCCATTGCACCCCCAGTAACTAAGCCATTCCCGATCCTGCTCCGTCCCCCGGCCCTCCACATTATCTTTCTGTAAAAAAATGGCGGACACATGCGCAGTGTGCCCGCCGAGGTCTGCCAGCAGGTATCTGACAAACAGTATGGAATTTATACTGTTGGTTTCTTTTGACAATAAAAAGAAAAAACATAGGAAATCAAAACCCCTTTGTGACCCCCTTAGTTAGATACAAATGATAAAATAGGAAGAAAAAAAAAAAAACTGTCTTTGCAATTGAGGTTAGGGTTGTGTTAGGGTTGGAGTTTGGGTTGGGGTTTTTTCAACAGTAAAAAAAATATATATCTAAAAGTTACAACAAAATACCATGGATATATACCTGAAGACTGATCCCTAAGACCTCTGAATCAAATCACCACGTTGATTTTAAATATAAGATGGAAAGGTATACACACTACACACATAGAAAATAATTAACATTCATATAATGGATGGTAGTGTGATGCATAGAGTAAATAGACATATCATGTACATGGAAAAACAAAAAGAAAATAAACAGGGTGTGTGCAAATAATCCTCCAAGGTGTGACAGTATGGGGATCTCACAAAGGCAGAGCTAAGCAGTGCAGACAGGGTGCAACCAAGGTGCAGACTCAAATAACAGCCACACATAATATATTTAATACACCTGTAAACAATGCAGGAGAATTGGTACCATTTGACCGTGGTCACACTTGCAAGAAATTCGCACAAGTCTCGCATCTTAATACCCGGCACTGCCGCCGGCATTTGGGACCGGAGTGTGCGGCTGCATGTATTTCTAAGCAGCTGAGCGCTCCGGTCAGAGTGTCGGCAGCAGTGGCGGGTATTGAGACGCGACACTCTAATGCGAGTTTCTCACAAGTGTGATCCGGCCTATAAATGTGCCCCAGGGATGCCCAGGGGGTCTTGTACTCTCATATTGATACTGAGGCGAAATAGGTTATTCTTAGCCATCTCTATAGCTGTGTAAAAACACATGCAAAAATGCTACAAAAAAGCAGCAAATCCGCAATCATTTTTAGACCTGTGTTTTTTATAGCGTTTTTGACTGACTTCATTAAAGTCAATGGGTGAAAAAAATGATACAAAAACACTGAAAGAATTGACATGCTGCAGAATTCAATCTGCAGCAAATCTGCAAGTCACAAATAAGCAACGTGTGCATGAAATCTCTGGATTCTCGTTCACTTTGCCGGCAACACGAAATCCTTCAAGATTAGTGAATCCAAGCAGCAGACAGGCGGCAAAGGCGTGACATGTGCATATGGCCTAAGGGTGGATTCTCCCCTGCTCTGCCGCGATCAATGTGAGCAGAGGAGAATGAATGAGTGTGCAACTGAACTCCTCTGTGTATATATATATATATATATATATACACCGTATATACTCGAGTATAAGCCGACCCGAGTATAACCTAATTTTGCCACAAAAAACTGGGAAAACTTATTGACTCGAGTATAAGCCTAGGGTGGAAAATGCAGCAGCTACTGGTAAATTTAAAAAATAAAAATAGATACCAATAAAAGTAAAATTAATTGAGACATCAGTAGGTTAAATGTTTTTGAATATCCATATTGAATCAGGAGCCCCACATAATGCTCCAAACAGTTCATGATAGCCCCATAAGATGCTCCATAGAATAATATGCCTCATATGCTACCCCATAAAGGTTATGGCACCATAAGATGTTCCATAGATTATGCCCCCATAAGATGCTCCATAGAATAGGCCCCATATGCTGCCCCCATAAGATGCTCCATAGATTATGCCCCCATATGCTGCCCCCATAAGATGCTCCATAGATTATGCCCCCATATGCTGCCCCCATAAGATGCTCCATAGATTATGCCCCCATATGCTTTCCCATATGATGCTCCATAGATTATGCCCCCATATGCTGCCTTTAAGATGCTCCATACATTATGCCCCAATATGCTGCCCCCATAAGATGTTCCATAGATTCCCCCATATGCTGCCTCCATAAGATGCTCCATAGATTATGCCCCTATATGCTGCCCCTATAAGATGCTCCATAGATTATGCCCCTATATGCTGCCCCTATAAAATGCTCCACAGATTATGCTCCCATATGCTGCCCCCATAAGATGCTCCATAGATTATGCCCCCATAAGATGCTCCATAGATTATACCCCTATATGCTGCCCCCATAAGATGCTCCATAGATTATGCCCCCATATGCTGCCCCCATAAGATCCACCATAGATTATACCCCTATATGCTGCCCCCATAAGATGCTCCATAGATTATGCCCCCATGTGCTGCCGCTGCTGCATTTAAAAATAAAAAAATGACACACTCACCTCTCTGTCGCTGGGGCCAGGTGCCGGTGTCACTGCTGGCACCTGAGATATTCACCTGTCCCCCGGTCCATCACTGCTTGCTGCTGTCTGGCACGTCATCTGTCAGTGACGTTCAGACTGCAGGGGGCACGGCGCGCACTAACCACGTCACCGTGCCCTCTGCTGTCTGAATGTCACTGACAGATGACGTGCCAGACAGCAACAAGCAGCGATGGACCGGGGACAGGTGAGTATCGCTATACTTACCCGTCCTGGCACGGTCTCTGCAGCCCCCAGCTTCTCCGCGATCTCCCTTTCTGCCTTCAGCGGTCACATGGTACCGCTCATTACACTCATGAATATGCACATATTCATGAGTGTAATGAGCGGTACCACGTGACCACTGAAGGCAGGAAGGGAGATCGCGGAGAAGCTGGGGGCTGCAGAGATCGTGCCAGGACGGGTAAGTATAACCTGACACCCCCGCCCCCCTATCCCCCTCCGACCCCCTGGTGTATATGACGGGAATATAAGCCGAGAGGGGGACTTTCAGCCCAAAAAAATGGGCTGAAAATCTCGGCTTATATTCGAGTATATACGGTATATATACACTCACTGGCCACTTTATTAGGTACACCTGTCCAACTGTGTGTTAAGACTTAATTTCTAATCAGCCAATCACATGGCGGCAACTCAGTGCATTTAGGCATGTAGACATGGTCAAGACAATCTCCTGCAGTTCAAACCGAGCATCAGTATGGGGAAGAAAGGTGATTTGAGTGCCTTTGAACGTGGCATGATTGTTGGTGCCAGAAGGGCTGGTCTGAGAATTTCAGAAACTGCTGATCTACTGGGATTTTCACGCACAACCATCTCTAGGGTTTACAGAGAATGGTCCGAAAAAGAAAAAAAATCCAGTGAGCGGCAGTTCTGTGGCCGGAAATGCCATGTTGATGCCAGAGGTCAGAGGAGAATGGGCAGACTGGTTCGAGCTGATAGAAAGGCAACAGTGACTCAAATTGCCACCCGTTACAACCAAGGTAGGCAGAAGAGCATCTCTGAACGCACAGTGCGTCGAACTTTGAGGCAGATGGGCTACAGCAGCAGAAGACCACACTGGGTACCACTCCTCTCAGCTAAGAACAGGAAACTGAGGCTACAATTTGCACAAGCTCATCGAAATTGGACAGTAGAAGATTGGAAAAACATTGCCTGGTCTGATGAGTCTCGATTTCTGCTGCGACATTCGGATGGTAGGGTCAGAATTTGGCGTAAACAACATGAAAGCATGGATCCATCCTGCCTTGTATCAACGGTTCAGGCTGGTGGTGGTGGTGTCATGGTGTGGGGAATTTTTTCTGGGCACTCTTTGGGCCCCTTGGTACCAATTGAGCATCGTTGCAACGCCACAGCCTACCTGAGTATTGTTGCTGACCATGTCCATCCCTTTATGACCACAATGTACCCAACATCTGATGGCTACTTTCAGCAGGATAATGCGCCATGTCATAAAGCTCGAATCATCTCAGATTGGTTTCTTGAACATGACAATGAGTTTACTGTACTCAAATGGCCTCCTCAGTCACCAGATCTCAATCCAATAGAGCATCTTTGGGATGTGGTGGAACGGGAGATTCGCATCAGGGATGTGCAGCCGACAAATCTGCGCCAACTGTGTGATGCCATCATGTCAATATGGTCCAAAATCTCTGAGGAATGCTTCCAGCACCTTGTTGAATCTCTGCCACGAAGAATTGAGGCAGTTCTGAAGGCAAAAGGGGGTCCAACCCCTTACTAGCATGGTGTACCTAATAAAGTGGCCAGTGAGTGTATATATATATATATATATATATATATATATACAGTACAGACCAATTGTTTGGACACACCTCATTCAAAGAGTTTTCTTTATTTTCATGACTATGAAAATTGTAGATTCACTCTGAAGGCATCAAAACTATGAATTAACACATGTGGAATTATATAATTAACATAAAAGTGTGAAGCAAGTGAAAATATGTCTTATATTCTAGGTTATTCTAAGTAGCCACCTTTTGCTTTGATTACTGCTTGGCACACCCTTGGCATTCTCTTGATGAGCTTCAAGAGGTAGTCACCGGAAATGGTCTTTCAACAGTCTTGAAGGAGTTCCCAGAGATGCTTAGCACTTGTTGGCCCTTTTGTCTTCACTCTGTGGTCCAGCTCACCCCAAACCATCTCGATTGGGTTCAGGTCTGGTGACTGTGGAGGCCAGGTCATCTGGCGTACAAATTCAAAAGAAGAAAAAAAGCCAGCTCACCTGAAGGCATGTGTAGTGGATAGCCCGGACCATGTGCAGTCTTCACGCAATGACCAAGGAAAAAGAAAAAAAAAGTCCAGCTTTGCAAATTCAAGTCCAATTTATTATTAAAAACAAGTGCAAGACAGCAAAAATATGTTCACATGAGTAACAAGTAGTAGATTACGCGTTTCGAACAATAGCTTGTTCTTTCTCAAAACTCAAAGTTGCAAAGCTGGACCTTTTTTTTCTTTTTCCTTCATCTGGCGTAGCACCCCATCACTCTCCTTCTTGGTCAAATAGCCCTTACACAGCCTGGAGGTGTGTTTGGGGTCATTGTCCTGTTGAAAAATAAATGATGGTCCAACTAAAACTTTTTTGTTTTTCCTCCTCGGTTTCCCATTCATAACACCGACCCTAACAGGACCGTGACAAGCAGTATCACTTGTTGTGAGTTCATTTTCCCCTTCACCGTCGATGTCTGATGAACTCCCTCTTCTGGTGAAGGAAGGTAGTGAGGCTGATTACCAAACACCTGATCTGGTTGATGATGACTGGGTAACAGGAACTGCTGACTGGATATAAGGCAGCCAACGCCCTTCTGAGTCGCTGGTGATTTCTCTGCTGGATTCTTGGAGACCAGTCTGATTCCTGCTTCCCAAAGATAAGTTTTTGCTCTGCTATTGAACTTATTAGTTTTGTTTAGTTTACCTTGTTTTTTGGAGTTCAGCCATCTCCGGTCGGGGGTGTGCTGAGTTCCATTTTTGTCTCTGATCAGTTTGTCTCTTTGCTCTGTCTTCAGAATTTACCTGAGTGCTGATATAGTCATTTTGAAGTCCTAGCGACTTCAGGGCCTGTTTTTCCTATCGGACGGTTGGGACATTTTTTGGTAGGGTTTTTTGCGGATTGCAGACAGCAGCTTTTCTATCCTGTCCTTTTTAGTTAGCTTGGGCCCCATCGTTTGCTCAACCTATCTTTCTATCTGTGTTAGTGTTTTCATCTTGCTTCACCGTCATTATATGTTGGGGGCTGCCTATTTCTTTGGGGTCTGCTCTGGGGCAGTTTAGATTTCCCCTTTCTTTCTTTAGGCTTATTTAGTTCTCCGGCTGTGATCGAGGGGTCTAGGGCATCGTAGGAACCCCCCACGGCTACTGTTAGTTGCTGTGGATAGGATCAGGGGTCTGCAATCCGATAGCTACCAACCTCTCCGGTTTTCTGGACTTAGCTTGTATTTTTGTTTTTTCCTCCTTCGGTGACTCATTCATAACAGAATCACCAGCCATACCGCAGATCCTAGGGTACTCAATAGCAGGATAGAATTGTAAAAAAAAAAAAAGTTTGTCAGAATATTTTTTTTTTTTTTTGTGTATATTTTTTCCTCTATGTCTCTGAGGCCGCAGGGGGAATTTTTTTTTTTTTCTCAATGGAGATGAAGCAATTGTCTGATCGTGTGGAGCAGCTCACTGCTGAAGTGCGGGGAATTTCCGCCTATCTTGCTCATTCACATGCTGCTGAACCAAAGATCCCTACTCCTGATGTGTTTTTTGGGGATCGGTCTAAATTTTTGAATTTTAAGAATAATTATAAATTATTTTTTGCCTTGAAGCCTAACTCGTCGGGGAGCTCCGCGCAGCAGGTTAAAATTGTCATCTCTTTGCTGCGCGGCGATCCCCAGGATTGGGCGTTTTCTTTGAAACCTGATGATCCTATTCTTACTAATGTGAACGCATTTTTTCAAGCCTTGGGGTTGTTGTATGATGAACCTAATGCTATTGATCAGGCTGAAAAGGCCCTGTTGGCATTGAGCCAGGGTCAGGATTCTGCAGAGTTGTACTGTCAAAAATTCCGAAAGTGGGCGGTCCTTACTACCTGGAATGATGGTGCCTTGGCAGCTCTCTTTCGGAAGGTTTTGTCAGAAACCGTAAAAGATACTATGGTGGGATTTCCTGTTCCCTCTGGTCTTGACGATTCTATGTCATTAGCCATTCAGGTTGATCGGCGTTTGCGTGAACACAAAACCGCACGAAAGGTGTTGCCACCTGTTGAACAAATGTCTGAACCTATGCAATGTGATAGAGTTTTGTCTGGGGCGCAGCGTCAGGAGTTCAGAAGGCGTAATAAGCTGTGTTTCTTCTGTGGTGATGGCTCGCATATCATTTCAGTCTGCCCTAAACGAGAGAAACGTTTTGCACACACATTTGCTGTGGGTGGTGTTCAACCTAAGTTTCTTCTGGCAATTACTCTGATCTGCTCCTTGTCCACATTTTCCACTAAGGCTTTTATGGATTCGGGAGCAGCTCTGAACCTGATGGACTTGGATTTTGCTAAACGTTGTGGATTTCCTATGACACCTCTGCGGACGCCTATCCCTTTGAGGAGTATTGATGCTACTCCTTTGGCGAAGAATAAACCTCAGTTTTGGACCCAGGTGGTAATGCGGGTCGCCCCAGACCATCAAGAGAATTGCAGATTTTTGGTGTTGCATAATTTGCATGATACCATTGTTCTGGGGTTTCCCTGGTTGCAAATCCATAATCCAGTTTTGGATTGGAAATTTGTGTCTGTGGTGAGTTGGGGTTGTCGGTGTGCCCTTAGTGATGCTCCTGTTTTCTCCACCTCTCCCCAGTCGCATGATGTTCCTGACTATTTGGCTGATTTTTATGATGTATTTAGTGAGAATGAGTCTGCGTCTTTGCCTCCTCATAGGAGTTATGACTGTGCAATTGAGCTGAGTCCTGGGTGTAAATTTCCCAAGGGTCGACTTTTCAATTTATCTGTACCCGAGCACGAGGCTATGCGATCCTATATTAAGGAGTCGTTGGAGAAGGGTCATATTAGACCATCCTCTTCACCCTTAGGTGCTGGGTTTTTTTCGTGGCTAAGAAAGATGGGTCATTAAGGCCTTGTATTGACTATCGTTCCCTCAACAAAATTACTGTTAAATATCAGCATCCGTTACCCCTGATTTCTGATCTATTCTCCAGAGTTAAAGGTGCTTGCTGGTTTACAAAGGTTGACCTCAGGGGGCGTATAATCTTATTCGCATTAAGCATGGGGATGAATGGAAGACAGCGTTTAATACTCCGTAGGGACATTTTGAGTACCTGGTGATGCCATTTGGGCTCACTAATGCCCCTTCTGTCTTCCAGTGCTTCATGAATTATATTTTCCGAGACTTGGTGGATACATTTTTGATCATCTATCTGGATGATATTTTGATCTTTTCCAAGGATTGGGACTCTCATGTGGAACATGTTCGGACTGTGTTCCGGATTTTGAGGGAGAATTCCCTGTATGTCAAGGGATCGAAATGCCTTTTTGGTGTACAGAGGATTTCATTTTTGGGATTTATTTTGTCTCCGTCAACTATTGAAATGGACCCGGTCAAGGTACAGGCCATTTATGATTAGGTTCAGTCCACTTCTTTGAAGGCCCTCCAGAAGTTTTTGGGTTTTGCTAATTTTTATCGTAAATTTATAGCTAATTTTTCTGGTATTGCCAAACCATTGACTGATTTGACTAAGAAGGGTGCTGATGTGCTGAATTGCTCTCCGGAGGCTGTTTCTTCCTTTCAGGAGCTGAAGCGAAGGTTCACTTCTGCTCCGGTTTTGCGGCAACCTGATGTCTCACTCCCGTTTCAGGTAGAGGTGGACGCTTCTGAGATTGGGGCAGGAGCTGTTTTGTCCCAAAAGGATCCTGTAACATCTAAAATGAATCCCTGTGCTTTCTTTTCCCGAAAGTTCTCCCCATCCGAACGTAACTATGATGTGGGGAATCGGGAACTGTTAGCCATGAAATGGGCATTTGAGGAGTGGAGACATTGGTTGGAGGGAGCTAAACATCAAGTCGTGGTCCTTACTAACCACAAGAATTTGATTTACCTGGAGTCGGCCAAACGCTTGAATCCTAGACAGGCTAGGTGGGCCTTGTTTTTCACACGTTTTGATTTTGTGGTCTCTTTTCTTCCGGGCACTAAGAATGTCAAGGCAGACGCCCTCTCTAGGAGTTTCTTTGCTGATTCTCCTGTTGTGACCAAGCCTGCTACCATCTTAGGTGAGGGGGTAGTTCTTTCTGCCATCTCGCCCGATTTGAGACGTGTTCTGGAAGAGTTTCAGGAGGACAAGCCTGAGCATTGTCCCATTGGAAAATTGTATGTTCCTGACCAGTGGAGGAAGCGAGTGATGTCTGAAGTTCATTGCTCTGCATTGGCTGATTATCCAGGTATTTTTGGTACTAGAGATTTGGTGAGTCGGTCTTTTTGGTGGCCCGCCTTGTCTCGTGATGTCAGGAATTTTGTGCAGTCCTGTGGGACTTGCTCTCGGTCAAAACCTTGTTCTCACTCTAGTGGGTTGTTGATGCCTTTGCCGGTGCCCAGGAGGCCATGGACCCATATTTCAATGGATTTTATCTCTGATATGCCTGTCTCTCAGAGAATGACTGTTATTTGGGTGATTTGTGATAGATTCTCTAAGATGGTCCATCTTGTACCACTCCCTAAGTTGCCATCTTCCTCAGAGTTGGTGCCATTGTTTTTGCAACAGGTGGTTCGCTTGCACGGGATTCCTGAGAACATTGTATCTGACAGAGGAGTTCAGTTTGTGTCTAGATTTTGGAGGACTTTCTGTTCCAAGCTGGGAATTCAGTTGTCCTTCTCCTCTGCGTTTCACCCTCAGACCAATGGGCAGACGGAGAGAACAAACCAGACTTTGGAGTCGTATTTGAGATGTTTTATTTCTGCTGATCAGGATGATTGGGTTTCATTTTTGCCCTTGGCCGAATTTGCTTTAAATAATAGAGCTAGTTCTGCCACTTTGATGTCACCTTTTTTTTGTAACTTTGGGTTTCATCCTCGATTCTCTTCAGGGCAGGTGGAGCTTTCTGCCTGCCCAGGTGTTGGCAATGTGGTGGAGAGAATGCACCAGATCTGGGACCAAGTGGTGGATAAGTTGTCTCTCTCCCAGGAAAAGGCCCAGCGGTTTTCCAACCGGCATACGACCATTGGTCCCCAGTTTAAGGTGGGTGATATGGTTTAGTTGTCATCAAAGAATATCGCTATGAAGGTGGCTTCTCCAAAGTTTAAACCTAGATTTATTGGACCTTACAAGATTTTGGAGATTCTTAATCCAGTCTCTTTTCGATTGGCTCTTCCTGTTACATTTAAGATCCATAACGTGTTTCATAAGTCTCTGTTAAAGAGGTTTGTTGAGCCAGTAGTTCCTGTGGTGGCACCTCCTGACCCGGTATTGGTTGAAGGTAATGTGGAATATGAGGTTGAGAAGATACTGGATTCTCGCCTGGCTAGACGGAGACTCCAGTATTTGGTTAAATGGAAGGGTTATGGCCAGGAGGATAATTCTTGGGTCCCTGCATCCGATATTCATGCCGAAAGATTGGTTCATGCCTTTCATCGGGCCCATCCTGATCGCCTAGGTGGCGTGGATGAGGGTTCGGTGACCCCTCCTCAATGGGGAGGTACTGTTGTGAGTTCATTTTCCCCTTCACCGTCGATGTCTGATGAACTCCCTCTTCTGGTGAAGGAAGGTAGTGAGGCTGATTACCAAACACCTGATCTGGTTGATGATGACTGGGTAACAGGAACTGCTGACTGGATATAAGGCAGCCGACGCCCTTCTGAGTCGCTGGTGATTTCTCTGCTGGATTCTTGGAGACCAGTCTGATTCCTGCTTCCCAAAGATAAGTTTTTGCTCTGCTATTGAACTTATTAGTTTTGTTTACCTTGTTTTTTGGAGTTCAGCCATCCCCGGTCGGGGGTGTGCTGAGTTCCATTTTTGTCTCTGATCAGTTTGTCTCTTTGCTGTGTCTTCAGAATTTACCTGAGTGCTGAAATAGTAATTTTGAAGTCCTAGCGACTTCAGGGCCTGTTTTTCCTATCGGACGGTTGGGACATTTTTTGGTAGGGTTTTTTGCGGATTGCAGACAGCAGCTTTTCTATCCTGTCCTTTTTAGTTAGCTTGGGCCCCATCATTTGCTCAACCTATCTTTCTATCTGTGTTAGTGTTTTCATCTTGCTTCACCGTCATTATATGTTGGGGGCTGCCTATTGCTTTGGGGTCTGCTCTGGGGCAGTTTAGATTTCCCCTTTCTTTCTTTAGGCTTATTTAGTTCTCCGGCTGTGATCGAGGGGTCTAGGGCATCGTAGGAACCTCCCACGGCTACTGTTAGTTGTTGTGGATAGGATCAGGGGTCTGCAATCCAATAGCTACCAACCTCTCCAGTTTTCTGGACTTAGCTTGTATTTTTGTTTTTTCCTCCTTCGGTGACTCATTCATAACAATCACTGCTGATCAACACATACACAAGTTTTCATCTCAAGGCCACCCACCTTGAGATACATCTCAATCATTCAGCATCCAACTCCTATCAGGACACTGGAAATGCTTATACGCCTGTCCTGGACCACCCACACAGCGCCCCCTAGCAGACACAGTGGTGACTACACCACATACCTCCCCCTCTGTTCAAACTTGTGGGGTTGAACACACAACACTACCCCAGGATCTAGAGACCGGGCACTCATTACACCTTGGCCCACAGGTTGAGAGAACCGTCTCTGTCTGTCATCCGGCCTCATCTCTACGTTAGGTCTCCCCCGCCCCCAGCGGTCAAAATATCGGCCCTGATCTTTGGCCCTCCAGTCACAGTCTGTCTGCATCATCAGACACTGTTTAGTCACCACACTCCTTTCTCTCACTGACCGGCTCTCCCGGTTGGTGTGGTCAGAAGTCTTAATCGAGTCTACTGTCTGGCCTGAGTCTGACCCATTCAGCGTCTCACAGGAACTAAGGTCTCTCAGCCTCGTACGGCCCGTCGAACTGCCATTTGCTGACATTCTTCGGCCATCTGCATGTCACTACTTGGAGAAACCCTTCGGGTCCTTACATCTTGGGTTGAAGGCGGCCGCCATCTGGTGTTCCGTACCTCTTTATTGACCCGCCGACTGTCCAGCCTCAACTGCGCAATCTCTTGCAGGTACTCCACTCGATACTCCAAGAGCATCCGAAAGTTTTTCAGGTTTTCCAAGGAGCCAACCACCATCATGGGACTCCTACCCTCTTCACTGGATACCTGGTTTTCATCATCAGGAGGGATCCTCACCCTCACCACACCAGGGATATTTACAAGGTCTTGCATTACCTTCCCGAATCTTCCAATGATTCTCCCAGTCAGTCCTTTGGGTACCGAAACTACATCCATAGCCTCCTTTGCTAACTCTAGGCGTCGAGCAGCTTTCATATTACTCCGCCTGACCAACTGTTTGACGTGGAGACATTGCAAATGCATCTCTTTTAGGACAGCTACACGGTTTGCTGTATCTTCTCTGTGTTAGGAGTCGGATTTCTGCGTTTACTCAGCAGGGATCCAGATCCTCACATTCTGCACTCTCCTATTTTTCCACTGCAGAGGAGATTGCAGAGGAGTTTGCCCTGCAGCAAATCTCTCCTGAGGCTAAGTCCTTCTGTCCTCTTACTGGGCATGCTCATGGGACGATCTCCCATTGGTCCCGCTCCAGTTCTCATTGGTCCATCTCAGAGATCTGGAAGCGTGCAGAAGGTCCCGGCTGCTATAAAAGGCGCGCATGGCTGTTCCGCCATGCGCTAGTATAGACTATACTTGCTATTTGTGAATGGTGACGGATGTATGACTCTGGTGACTGACTCATTTGAAACCCCTTCCCTCTGATATTATGCATGGTGATAGGGAATTAGTTTAGTAGTCAGCGCCAGTCAGTGGCAAGCCTTAAGCCACTGTGCTCACCGCACCGCTACGCTAGCGTCCGACTTCGCGCTCGCTATCTGGCTTTGTCGTCGAGCAGCAGTGTCCTACGCCGCGCTGCAGTTGCAGCCCTTCTAGGCGTTCACAGCAGCAACATCGCACACACGGTAGGTCTAGAGGGACGCAGCTCCTCTGTCTTGGGTCCTGCTCCTGTGACCAGATACCGTGTGTGCTTTTACCTGAAGCCTGTGTCATTAACAAGTTCAGTGTTTTGTATGTTTTTGTTGCGGCACCTCTGTGTGTGAACAGAGCCCGCTCTGCACACTCCGGGTGAAGTTGAACCCATGTGCATCATACCGCCATTTTGCTCCTCTGTCATCACTCAGCAGCGGTTGTTACACCTACTGCACGGTGGACCCCGAGCGGCGAACGCACTTTATTATTTCTTTTTATTTAGTGCGTTCCGCCGTTCCTAACACTCTGGCTGATATTATCACCAACTGCCGAGTCTCAGGTGCCCAGTGCACCTTACACGCCTTGACCGCCTCTTTGAAAGCCTCATGCACACCTTCCTTAGAACAGGCTTCTTGCATGTCTTTGGGTACCTCGATTACAGATTTGAAGGTCATGGTCTTGCTCTCTTCCTGGACAGAAGGCTCTGGCTTTACCATGGACACTTCCCTTACTACAGTTGACCCAACCGGGTGACTGTCTTCTTCAGCTCTTTGCTCACCAACTTCACGAGATTTTATCTCTTCACGACCCTTTGCCAAGATGGGTACTGGCAGTTCCATCTTATTATCAGTCGGGCCCGGCCGCTGTACATCTTCGTCCAAGCTCTTCTCCCGCAGAAGACCTTTTACTACTCCTCTGAGTTCTTCCATCTCTTCCCTAAGGGTCTTGTTCACGTTTTGCCAGGTGGACAGGTGACCTCTGAGCTCAGAGACTTCCTTCTCTAGCTCTTCTATTCTGTGCTCCCTTTCTCTCTCAGAGCCACAGTCACCCCCAGAGTCTGAGTCACCCCGACCTGCCGAGTCATCCCTCCAGTTACCCATTAACCGTGTGAATACTTCAGCCGTCTTATCAATCAGATCAACGTCAGTCCTGTCACGAGACGTCAGGTCCGTCCATTGGGCAGACGTACCCCTTCTTCCGGTCAGTTCTACCTCTGACCTGTCCACTTTAGGAGGCATCACTGTTTCAGTGTCTGCTGGCCCCATAGTCGAAACGTCTCCATTGTCCGACCATACGTCATCAAACAAAACAAAGTCCCGGCCCGTCTCCAAGGCATACACTAAGTCACGTGGTATCCCGCCCCCTTGGCACTCACCACCTTTGGTCCCCTCAAACATTACTCTGTCTACTACATAGTCCACCGTGACCCTGTGTTTACAGCGAATCCTGACGTTTTTCTCGGTCAGAGAGAAAACGAGAGGAGTTCCTGTCAGAGTCACCTGACTCTTTGAGTCCAACCGTCCAGAGACTCCTTCTCGGTGCAACATTACCAGCGGCCCGTCATTATCCGGAAAGACTGTCCCCGATTCTTCAAAAGTCATACACACACACTGCGGTTCCTGTTGTGAGTTCATTGAGTTCTCCTTCCAGGCTCCCTCTGGTGGTAACAGGAGGTAGTGAGGCTGATTTAATCAGTAGAGATCTGCCACCTGATAATGAGGATGACAATTGGACCTCAGGAATCTCAGATTGGATTTAAGACAGCTGACGCCCTACTCTGGTGCTGGTGATTCCTTCTGCTTGTCAGGTCTTGGTTCTCAGCTCTGTTCCAGTCAGCTCAAGCTAAGTTTCTCTGCTAATGTTCACACTTGATTTTGTTGTTCTATTCAGTTTTTTGTGTGGTCAGCCAACCCCGGCTGGGGCTGTGCTGAATTTCCACTCTTATTAATCTGTATTTGCCAATTTGCTTTTTGTCCCTTATTAGATTGGCCTCTTTTTGCTCTGTCTCAAAATATTTCAGAGTGCTGATATAGTGGGAGAAGTCTAGTGACTTCAGGGTTAATTTTGTTATCAGAAGTGTTGGACATTATTTTGTAGGGTTTTGGGCAGATTGCAGACAGTGTCTTTCCTTTCCTCTCCTTTCTAGTTAGTTTGGGCCCCATCATATGCTCAGCCTATTTTCCTGCCTGTGTTTGTGTTTTCATCTTGTTTCACCGTCAATACATGTGTGGGGGTTGTCTATTCCTTTGTGGTCTGCTCTGGGGCAGTTAGTTTTCCCCTTTTCTTGCTTTAGGCTTATTTAGTCCTCCGGCCGTGACGAGGCGTCTAGGTTCATCGTAGGTACGCTCCACGGCTGCTGCTAGTTGTGTGGTTAGGATCAGGGATCTGCAATCTGCATAGTTACCAACCTCTCTGGTTTTTCTGGGCTTAGCATGTTTAGGTTTTTTCCTCCTCGGTGACCCATTCATAACAGAATCACCAGCCATACCGCAGATTCTAGGGTACTCAAAAGCAGGAAAAAGTTGTTAAAAAAAAAAGTGCCAGAATTTTTTTTTTTATATATATATATATTTTTTCCTCTTTTTCTCTGGAGCCGTAGGAGGATTTTTTTTTTCCCCCTAATGGAGATTAAGCAATTGTATGATCGTGTGGAACAACTTGCTGCTGAAGTGCGGGGAATTTCCACCTACCTCATTCAGTCACATGCTGCTGAACCTAAGATCCCTACTCCTGATGTGTTTTCTGGGGATCGGTCTAAATTTCTGAATTTTAAAAATAATTGTAAATTATTTCTTGCCTTGAAGCCTAACTCATCGGGGAGCTCTGCGCAGCAGGTTAAAATTGTCATCTCCTTGCTGTGCGGCGATCTCCAGGATTGGGCTTTTTCTCTGACACCTGAAAATCCTATTCTGACTAATGTGGATGCATTTTTTCAAGCCTTGAGTTTGCTGTATGATGAACCTAATGCTGTTGATCAAGCTGAGAGAACCCTGTTGGCATTAAACCAGGGTCAGGATTCTGCAGAGTTATACTGTCAACAATTCTGAAAGTGGGTGGCCCTTACTACATGGAATGATAGTGCTTTGGCAGCTCTCTTTCAGAAGGGTTTATCAGAGACCGTAAAGGATGTTATGGTGGGATTTCCTGTTCCCTCTGGTCTGGATGATTCCATGTCATTAGCCATTCAAGTTGATTGGTGTTTACGTGAACGTAAAACTACACGGGAGGTGCTGCCACCTTTTGAACAAACATCTGAACCTATGCAATGTGATGGGGTTTTGTCTAGGGCGCAACGGCAGGAGTTTAGAAGGCGTAATAAGCTGTGTTTTTTCTGTGGAGATGCCTCTCATACTATTTCTGTCTGCACTAAACGAGAGAAACGTTTTGCACACACATTTTCTGTGGGCAGTATACAACCTAAGTTCCTTTTGGCAATTACTGTGATCTGCTCCTTATCCACGTTTTCCACTAAGGCTTTTGTGGATTCAGGAGCAGCGTTGAATCTTATCGATTTGGACTTTGCTAAACATTGTGGTTTTTCCATGATGCCTCTGCGGACGCCTATTCCTTTGAGGGGTATTGATGCTACTCCTTTGGCGGAGAATAAATCTCAGTTGTGGACCCAGGTGATAATGCGATTTACCCCAGGCCACCAAGAAAATTGTAAATTTTTGGTGCTGCATAATTTGCATGATACTATTGTTCTGGGTTTTCCCTGGTTGCAAACTCATAATCCAGTTTTGGATTGGAAATCTGGGTCTGTGGTGAGTTGGGGTTGTCAGTGTGTTCTTAGGGACGCTCCTGTTTTCTCCACCTCTCCTCAGTCTCATGATATTTCTGATTATCTGGCCAATTTTTCTGATGTATTTAGTGAAAGTAAGTCTGCGTCTTTGCCTCCTCATAGGAGTTATGACTGTGCAATTGAGTTGATGCCTGGGTGTAAATTTCCCAAGGGTCGGCTTTTCAACTTATCAGTACCCGAACATGATGCTATGCGATTCTATATTAAGGAGTCGTTGGAGAAGGGTCATATTAGACCATCCTCGTCACCTTTAGGTGCTGGGGGTTTTTTTGTGGCCAGGAAAGATGGTTCATTAAGACCGTGTATTGATTATCGTTCCCTTAACAAGATGATGGTTAAATATCAGTACCCGTTACCTCTGATGTCTGATTTATTCTCCAGAGTTAAGAGTGCCTGCTGGTTTACTAAGCTTGACCTCAGGGGGGCGTATAATCTTATTCGCATCAAACATGGGGATGAATGGAAGACGGCGTTTAATACTCCGGAGGGACATTTTGAGTACCTGGTGATGCCTTTTGGGCTCACTAATGCCCCTTCTGTCTTCCAGTCCTATATGAATGATATTTTCCGTGACTTTGTGGATAAGTTTTTGATCATCTATCTGGGTGATATTTTGATCTTTTCTAGTGATTGGGATTCTCATGTTGAACACGTCCGGACTGTGTTCTGGATTTTGAGGGAGAATTCCCTGTTTGTTAAGGGATCGAAATGCCTCTTTGGTGTACAGAGGATTTCACTCATAGCATTCACGTGCTGTCAGGCAGGAAGCCCCATCACTCATAGCATTCACGTGCTGTCAGGCAGGAAGCCCCATCTCCCAGTGGGACCATCCAAAATGGACCAACCGGGTCCAATCCTTCACTCATGTGACCTACCCTGGCCACCTTATATGGTCTGTAGCCACGCCCACTGGGTCACATGGCTATGACTTCATCACAGGTCCTTCACACTCACATAGTCTTTTACTACCAGCGTTTTCAGACACACCCCTGGGTGGATTTGTAGGTAGCTGGTGCCGCCCGTCTCTCCAGCTACCTGAAGACTTCCCTAAGACATTGACACGGAACCTCAGCAGTATCACTGCTGATCAACACATACACAAGTCTTCATCTCAAGGCCACCCACCTTGAGATACATCACGATCATTCAGCATCCTACTCCTATCAGGACAATGGAAATGCTTATGCGCCTGTCCTGGACCACCCACACAGCGCCCCCTAGAGGACACAGTGGTCATTACACCACAACATATATATATATATATATATACAGTTAGGCACATATATATTTGGACTGAGACAGCATTTTTCTAATTTTGGTTCTAGACATTACCACAATGAATTTTAAACAAAACAATTCAGATGCAGTTGAAGTTTAGACTTTCAGCTTTCATTTGAGGGTATCCACATTAAAATTGGATGAAGGGTTTAGGAGTTTCAGCTCCTTAACACGTGCCACCCTGTTTTTAAAGATTTTCCCACGCTCAAGAGTTCAGCGCAGGTCAGGCTGTGAGGTAACAGCGACAGCATCAGCGACAACACCGCTATTCACTGAAGCTGGTCTCACAGCCAGGTTGAACTGCTGTGACCTCAGGACCATGGGAAAATGCCAGGGATGAGGTCACAGCAGTTCCGCCCGGATGTCACTGATGCTGCTCTGCCTCACAGCCTGATCCGCGCTGAACTCTTGAGCGTGGGAAAATCAGGAAAATCAACTGGCATTTTCCCACGCTCAGAGGTCTGGAGAATGGGCTGCCCATGACAGGGTTTTGATGTGGTGGTCTCTTAATTTTTGCCAGAGCTGTATATATATATATAAATATTATACAGTGGGGAAAAAAGTATTTAGTCAGTCAGCAATAGTGCAAGTTCCACCACTTAAAAAGATGAGAGGCGTCTGTAATTTACATCATAGGTAGACCTCAACTATGGGAGACAAACTGAGAAAAAAAAATCCAGAAAATCACATTGTCTGTTTTTTTTTTCATTTTATTTGCATATTATGGTGGAAAATAAGTATTTGGTCAGAAACAAAATTTCATCTCAATACTTTGTGATATATCCTTTGTTGGCAATGACAGAGGTCAAACGTTTTCTGTAAGTCTTCACAAGGTTGCCACACACTGTTGTTGGTATGTTGGTCCATTCCTCCATGCAGATCTCCTCTAGAGCAGTGATGTTTTTGGCTTTTCGCTTGGCAACACGGACTTTCAACTCCCTCCAAAGGTTTTCTATAGGGTTGAGATCTGGAGACTGGCTAGGCCACTCCAGGACCTTGAAATGCTTCTTACGAAGCCACTCCTTCGTTGCCCTGGCGGTGTGCTTTGGATCATTGTCATGTTGAAAGACCCAGCCACGTTTCATCTTCAATGCCCTTGCTGATGGAAGGAGGTTTGCACTCAAAATCTCACGATACATGGCCCCATTCATTCTTTCATGTACCCGGATCAGTCGTCCTGGCCCCTTTGCAGAGAAACAGCCCCAAAGCATGATGTTTCCACCACCATGCTTTACAGTAGGTATGGTGTTTGATGGATGCAACTCAGTATTCTTTTTCCTCCAAACACGACAAGTTGTGTTTCTACCAAACAGTTCCAGTTTGGTTTCATCAGACCATAGGACATTCTCCCAAAACTCCTCTGGATCATCCAAATGCTCTCTAGCAAACTTCAGACGGGCCCGGACATGTACAGGCTTAAGCAGTGGGACACGTCTGGCACTGCAGGATCTGAGTCCATGGTGGCGTAGTGTGTTACTTATGGTAGGCCTTGTTACATTGGTCCCAGCTCTCTGCAGTTCATTCACTAGGTCCCCCCGCGTGGTTCTGGGATTTTTGCTCACCGTTCTTGTGATCATTCTGACCCCACGGGGTGGGATTTTGCGTGGAGCACCAGATCGAGGGAGATTATCAGTGGTCTTGTATGTCTTCCATTTTCTAATTATTGCTCCCACAGTTGATTTCTTCACTCCAAGCTGGTTGGCTATTGCAGATTCAGTCTTCCCAGCCTGGTGCAGGGCTACAATTTTGTTTCTGGTGTCCTTTGACAGCTCTTTGGTCTTCACCATAGTGGAGTTTGGAGTCAGACTGTTTGAGGGTGTGCACAGGTGTCTTTTTATACTGATACCAAGTTTAAACAGGTGCCATTAGTACAGGTAATGAGTGGAGGAAAGAGGAGACTCTTAAAGAAGAAGTTACAGGTCTGTGAGAGCCAGAAATCTTGATTGCTTGTTTCTGACCAAATACTTATTTTCCACCATAATATGCAAATAAAATGAAAAAAAAACAGACAATGTGATTTTCTGGATTTTTTTTTCTCAGTTTGTCTCCCATAGTTGAGGTCTACCTATGATGTAAATTACAGACGCCTCTCATCTTTTTAAGTGGTGGAACTTGCACTATTGCTGACTGACTAAATACTTTTTTTTCCCCACTGTATATAAAGAATATTTGAAAACGATGTGTAAATGACAGAGAACTGCTGTATGTAAAATCTCATGTTAAAATTGCATTGCATAAAGATTGCATACGCATGTCATACGTTGTCATACAGTTGTTGCGTGTAAAAATCGCACAGAAATCGCATGACACTCGCATAACACGCGTCCGTTTTTTCGGTCCATAAATCGGACCCTTTGTTTTCTTCTCACATATGGGTATGAGCCCTAATACAAACATCCAGCCACCACTAGAGGGATCCTACTACCTATGGATTTATACAGCCCCTATATCAGTATGTAGAAAGCTCCACTTAGTGACATCACATTACTTATTTTTTTGTAAAAGAATGTTCAGGATTTATTTTTTTTTTACAAATAGTCAAGGAGCAAAAAATGGCTTAAAATAATTAAATCAATCAATACTCACCTTTCAAAGCCCAGGTTATCTCAGCACTGCTACTCTGATGGTCCCAGTTGTTTTGTTCACTTTGCTGAGCAATCATGTGTTGTATGGCCACATTAATGCTGCAGCCAATCACTGAACACAGCGGTGATACTAGAATATACAGAACAAAACTGCTGAGCCCAGTGTTGCAGTGAAATAAACAAAGATCAGAGGAGACTACAAGAGCAGCAGGGAATTAAGTAAATGAATATTAGTTACCTTATTAATTGAAAGGCAACCTGTCATCTGTACATAGAAATCATGGGGTCCCATAGCAGAACTTAGAATTTCACCCCTCTCCCCCCCAAAAAAAAAATAATAATATTCAGCGGGGTCACAGGAGAGTATATCTCACAACTTTGCAGTGATTACAAAGTAATTTTCCTCCTAGTGAAGCCCCTAGATTCCCCTTTCATTTCCCTCATAACATATGATGTCAACAAAAGTGGCCCCCCAAAAAAGTGCGATGCGCCTCAGTGAATTCCTCAACAGTATCTGCCACGTGCCCAGCATGATGACTCTATGAGGGAAGCCAGGGCCGTAGTCGTGGCTGAGAGTATGTGCTTTACCACGCCCTGGTCTCGCTTCACATGAATATAATGTCCCCTCTGCAGCATACCTTCTGCTTCACCTTCTGCACCGTCAGGGTCCCATCGGGCTGACTGAAGTTTTACTGCTAGCATTGTTGCATATAAAGAGACAGAGTCCATTTCAAACTTAAAACTTTCTTCTTTGCACAGCACATCCTTATCAGACACAACATTTGCATAGGGATCCAAACAGTTTCCTTACTCCACTTTACCTGCACTCATTCCTTGGTCCCCCAGTACGTGCCTGGGTTGTACCGCCTCTTGCGGTAATGCAGCGTCCTCCCTGTTCAGACTCTCTGTGCTTGGGGGTTCCCTCAGCCGTTTCGCCCTGGATCTGAGGGCATCAGGCCATGTGATGATCTGCCACAAGATGAGCGACCTGCATCCCCGTACTGTTCTGGACCTCTTCTGCACTTCTGCTCCCCACTGCTGTCACTCTGCTGCTTCAGCTGCACTCCTGTCTACTGGGCCCTGGATGGCTGGGTCCTGACCTTTTTAACGTTGCAGAGCTACTAGGTAGAGCTGTGTGGGCTCCCTAGACCCTAACCAGGAACTGTCCCTTTCTTATCCCAGTGACTCCTCCTATAGTTAACTATTTGCACTGTCTATTACACTAAGGTGTCATGTCCCCTTCTATTGACCGACTCAGGTACTACGCTTTCCCTATGTTATAACTAAATATTGGCAGAACATATATTATATATATAGAGAGAGTTATACATAAAAGCAATATTTACATAAAGAAAGAGAAGTGAAGTATTACACGGTCCCAGTACACCCCTTACAACTCTACTGTACCTCGCGCCACCCACCGTCCTCCCCCCGGCAAAGTATGTTGACCCCAACACAGTATCATGTCCCAACCGTTACCCTCACACAGACCTCCATACAGTATAAAGGGCCTTCATACAGTATAACAGCCACCACACCCCACCACACAGTATGACAGCACCAACACAATCCTCCACACTGTAAAATTGCCCCTACTAAGCCCTCCAAACAGTATTACGGATCCCACACAAACCTTCACACTGTATAATTGCTCACATATTTTATAATAGCTCCCACCTAGTCCTGCAAACAGTATAATAGTCCACACACAGCCCACAATAAAGTATAAAGGCTCCAACAGAGCCCTCCATATAGTACAATGGCCCCAACATTGCCTCCAAATGTTGTAATTGCCACCACATAACCCTCCAAATAGCATAATGGCCCCCACATAGTCATCCATACAGTATAATGGGCCCAACATAGACCTCCATATAGTATAATGGGCCCCACATTGCCTTTCATACAGTATGATGGGCCCTACATAGCCATCGATATAGGATAATGGACCCTAAAAGAGATGTCAGACGCAGAGAGAGAATGATGGCAGAGAGATCTTCAGCTGACAGCTGCCTCTTCCAGCAGTGCTTTCAACTGTATCGGTATCCAGGATGCCGATACAGTTGAAAATGAATTGCCAGGCGGGGTGGGCCCAATGTTGGTGTGGTACGACACGGTCTCTGAAAAAATTATATGCAAATTGCCTCTTCAGAAAGAAAGAGGACTTTTACTCTACAGCGCAGTGAACAGTGAAAAAATTATAACACCAAAGAGAAAAAGAGTACTATGTCCAACATCACTCAAAAACATAGAAATTTATTGACCATTTAATAAATAAAAATCGACATTAACATAACAAATTATGTACAATAGGATCAAGAAGTATAAGCTGCCAATGACACTTACAGTAACATATTATAGAAAGTGCTAAGTGCTCATATATATGTGGGAATCAGTAATTTGTGGGAATCAAGAGTAGGTGCGCATCCTACCTATGGTCCCCATCACCCAGGGCAAAAATGTGCTTACCCATACTGTATCAGGTCAGGGCACGTGCAGCGTCGCCATCAAGATTACTGGTTTCAAGGAAAAATATGGATGCCCTCAATCCATCCTCATGGCGGATGCTGGTATACAATGATTCAACATCCACTTTTTTTTTCTTTTTTATCTTCAGACAGGCAAAACTGGCACTGTGTGTCAGCCGAACGTCGCAGTGACGTCACTGAGACACACACGTCATTACCCTGCGCCATCCGCAATGCTCCAAAGTGCTATAGACCGCAGACATGCGCATAACGAACCTGACTCAGGCTACTTTCACACTAGCGTCGTGCACTGCACGTCGCTATGCAACGTTGCAGTGCACCGACGCATAGTGTGGAAGCGCCGCACAACGGGGGCAGCGGATGCAGTTTTTCATCGCATCCGCTGCCCCATTGTAATGTCCGGGGAGGAGGGGGCGGAGTTTCAGCCGCGCATGCGCGGTCGAAAATGGCGGAGACGACGCACAAAAAAAGTTACATGTAACTTTTTTTTGTGCGTCGCGGCCGCCAAAACACGGCGCATCCGTCGCATGACGGATGCGACGTGTGCCCAAACGTCGCAATGCATCGCTAATGTTAGTCTATGGAGAAAAAACGCATCCTGTGGGCAACTTTGCAGGATGCGTTTTTTCTCCAAAACGACGCATTGCGACGTGCAGTGCACGACGCTAGTGTGAAAGTAGCCTAAAGGGAGAACAGGGAGGGGAGGGGGACGTCACTGCAGCGCTCGGCTGACACGGAGCGTCAGTTTTGCCTGCCGGAAGTAATGCAAGTTCCGGGGCATATGTCCAGACACATGCGCCGTGAGTACGAAAATCTTAGATATGGAGTAGTTAATCACAGCCCACCACATAGTATACCACCGCACCTTGAGAAAGAGGTGAAATGCGCGTCGGTGGCGGTGCTGCATGTGCCCTGACCTGATACAGTATGGGTAAGCACTTTTTTGCGCTGGGTGATAGGGACCTTAGGTAGGATGCGCACCTACTCTTGAGTCCCACAAATTACTGATTCCCAATATAATTCCCATGTATATACAGTATATGAGCACTTAGCACTTTCTATAATATGTTACTGTAAGTGTCAGGACATTGGCCGCTTAGGCTACTTTCACACTTCAGGTTTTCGGCGTCAGGCGCGATCCGGCGTCGTGCCGGAACGCCGGATCCGGCAAATGTTTAGTAAAACCGGATGTGACGGATCCGGTTTTCTGCCGGATCCATCTTTTTCTTGACAGACAAAACCGGATCCGTCTCATCCGGTTCATCCGTTTTTCTATCCGTTTTTCGACGGATTACGCCGGATCCGGTTTTTAAAATTGACCCTTGTGGCCTTCCGAACGGGATTGGCTACTGGAAAACTATATATAGCATGTTCCTACAGCCCTTCTTTGACAGGTTGTAGAGGAGAAAGTGCAGGTTGGAGAGAAGAGCAAGTTACTGGCGAAGATGGATGTTGTCATTGGAAATATTTTGAAGAATTTGGCGGATTTTATAGCGGAGGCGAATCGTTTGAGGGTGATTGTTCTGGAGAAGGAGAGAGCGAGACAGCAGCGCATCAGGCATCGTAGACGACGTTTGTGGATCCACCCCATCACAGCCAAGAGAATGACGCGTGGGGTCTATTCTACACTCTGCATGGACCTTCGACGAAACCCGGATAAATTTTTTGGATATGTTAGGATGAAAATGGAGAATTTTGATTACTTGGTGGAGCGCATTGCACACCTCATAAGAAAAGCGGACACCTATTGCCGCTTCTCTGTTTCACCCGCAGAGCGTCTGATGGTGACTTTAAGGTAAGCCACATTTATTGGATGTGATCGCATCAGAGCACACTTTCACTGCAATCTTGTTGGTGGTAGTTTGTATCTCCAAGTGTTATAGCTCAGTTTTGGTATGTAATGCTGTGATTTAAAACTAATTTATTGTTTTTTAATTCCCCACAGATTTCTTGCAACTGGAGAATCCCTTTCGTCACTGCATTTCCAGTACAGACTCGGGATTTCCACCATATCTGGAATTTTGAAGTACACATGCTGTGCACTGTGGGACTCCTTAGCTGAAGAGTTTTTACCAGAGCCCACAACAGAGAGGTGGATTGAAATTGCTGACAAGTTTCAACAGATATGTCAGTTTCCCAACTGCTTGGGCGCTGTGGACGGGAAACATATCCGCATTGTAAAGCCAGCTGGATCGGGATCGGAATATTTCAATTACAAGAAATATTTTTCAATTGTCCTCATGGCCATCGCTGACGCGGAACACAAATTTATTGCGGTTGATATTGGGGCCTATGGCCGCTCCAATGACTCTCAAGTTTTCAAACTGTCTGCCATGGGGCGTAAACTGTATGGAAACACCTTCCAGTTCCCACCACCTAGACCGCTGCCGCAAACATCTGGTCCACCTATGCCATTTGTCTGTGTAGGGGATGAAGCCTTCCAGCTGTCAGAACACCTTTTGAAACCGTACTCTAGCAGAGGATTGACAAGACCAAAACGCATTTTTAATTACCGCCACACAAGAGCAAGAAGAATGGTTGAATGTACCTTTGGTATTCTGACAGCCAAATGGCGGGTCCTATTGACTGCGATCAACCTCAAGACAGAAACTGTGGACGAGGTGATCAAAGCGTGCGTGGTACTCCACAATTTTGTTATCTGCAAGGAACCCATTTCCATTGAGGACACCTCTGAAGAAACCACCTTGCAAGATTACCATGACATTACCACTAGAAGTTCTGTGACGGTTTCAGTAATGAGGGACAATTTTGCACTATACTTTATGTCACCTCAAGGCAGAGTACACTGGCAGGATGACAGAGTGTGAAAGATTTGTGCCCTAACCAAACTTGTGTACCTTCTGTACCAACAGTATATACCTTTGCCAACCAAAGTTGGCTATCTTGTCATGGTCTCTATTTTTAGCTTTAGGCCACAGGTGTGTACCTGGTTGTGTTTTATGCAAAGTATTTCACCTTTTAACAAAAGTTGTGTACATTGTTAGGAAATCACCAACAATAAACACAACTTTTTAGGTGAAATACTTTGCTTCAAACACAACCAGGAACACAACTGTGGCAAAAAGCTAAAATTTACCCACAGTTATATACCTAGTTTTGAATACCATTTCACCTTTTAAATACTCTGTATTTAACCTTTTTCGCCGCAGAAAGAAATGACAGACAACCAGTGTAAAATAATTTAACTTTTATTGAAAAATGTTTTTTTTAGTAAACTTTTTTAAAATTTTAATAAACTTGTTTAATAAAGCTTTGAAACCATAAAACTGGTCATTTTTATTTAAATACACACATTATAAATCTGTGTAGTGTGTGGTGGAAATACTGCTGGAGGGGCTGCGGGACACTTCGACACTGGGAGTGTGGAGAGAGGACTGGGTTCGTGGTGGGGAAGGAACAGTTAGAGGTGAAGGTGTGGAAAAAACTACAGAATGGGTGGACATGTGGGAAGCAGAAGAGGTGGTGGGTGGTGGAGTGGAGGGTTGGGCAGGGACTGTAGGAGCAGATGATGTTGATGGCAAGTTGTATGGGGAAGGAGTTTGGTACGGGGCAGGTTGCTGGAAGTGGGGAGATGTCTGGCACGGGGCAGGTTGCTGGAAGTGGGGAGATGTCTGGTACGGGGCAGGTTGCTGGAAGTGGAGAGATGTCTGGTACGGGGCAGGTTGCTGGAAGTGGGGAGATGTCTGGTACTGGGGAGGTTGCTGGTACTGGGGAGTTTGCAGGTACTGGGGAGGTTGCTGGTACTGGGGAGGTTGCTGGTACTGGGGAGGTTGCTGGTACTGGGGAGGTTGCTGGTGCTGGGGAGGTTGCTGGTGCTGGGGAGGTGGATGGTGCTGGGGAGGTGGATGGTGCTGGGGAGGTGGATGGTGCTGGGGAGGTGGATGGTATGTAATAGGAGGGGGAGGATGGAAAGTGGCTGGAGGGGGTGTAGATGTAATAGGAGGGGGAGGATGGAAAGTGGCTGGAGGGGGTGTAGATGTAATAGGAGGGGGAGGATGGAAAGTGGCTGGAGGGGGTGCAGGTGGAGGAACTACTGTGGTGGGAGGAGGAGGTTGGGAGGTAACTTGCTGGAGAGCAGCGTGGCATGAATGCATTACATGCATCTGCTGGGCAGGAGAGAGCGTTTCCATGCGCTCCACAACAGACCTGAAAAAGGTGTGGTTTGGCGAAGATCTTGCTTCTGAATGCATGGTTTGCAGAAGTGTCTTCACCTCCAGAATGCTGGAGTTGATCTGCTGATAGCCTGCGGAGATTTGCTCTGACAAGACTTTTAGACAGTTCTGGAAAGATGCATTCAGATGCAAGAACTCTGGCGCATAACTCTTTTCCTGACCCCTCTGCCGCTGCCGCCCAGTACCCGCAGGAGGGGGTGTAGATGTAATAGGAGGGGGAGGATGGAAAGTGGCTGGAGGGGGTGCAGGTGGAGGAACTACTGTGGTGGGAGGAGGAGGTTGGGAGGTAACTTGCTGGAGAGCAGCGTGGCATGAATGCATTACATGCATCTGCTGGGCAGGAGAGAGCGTTTCCATGCGCTCCACAACAGACCTGAAAAAGGTGTGGTTTGGCGAAGATCTTGCTTCTGAATGCATGGTTTGCAGAAGTGTCTTCACCTCCAGAATGCTGGAGTTGATCTGCTGATAGCCTGCGGAGATTTGCTCTGACAAGACTTTTAGACAGTTCTGGAAAGATGCATTCAGATGCAAGAACTCTGGCGCATAACTCTTTTCCTGACCCCTCTGCCGCTGCCGCCCAGTACCCGCAGGTGTACTAGAGGTGGCAGGGGCAGAAGGGTGGGGTAAAGGGAAAGCGATCTCCTCACCAGCAGCTTCATGTAATGTAGGCGGCCACGATGCTCCTGTGCTGGTGGATGGGACAGATGGGTCGAATGTGTGGGAAGGCTGGGAAGGTGCAGATCTACCGGGGCGGTCGAAGTGTCCCTCGGTGCCGGTCTCCTCAGGGATCGCCTCAGAAGGGTCCAATCGTGCAGGCTCCCGAGTGCTGCTCACCGTGCTGTGGAATAAAGAGAAAAAAAAAACAATTAAAATAGTGACATGGTATGGCCCTGGCTGAAAAAAAAAAGTTACATCTAAACATTTTTTTGTCACATGTGGTGTGTAATATTTACCTTCTGGTGAGCATTGTCTCCCGGAGGAACGACAGGGCTCGTGCGTACTTGTACTTGCTCCTGCGTCCTCCAGATCCACTCGGGGCCCGCATCTCTTTATTGAACTCCTTCTTGAAACGATCCCTCACAGACCGCCACCGCTTCACAATTCTCTCCCCTGAAACGAGAAAGGACAAAGTGGTTAGTATACAACATCAGTGTTTCCCAAACTCCAGTCCTCATGGTCCCCAGGGGTCATGTTTTCAGGATTTCCAAAGTAAATAGAAATCCTGAACACATGATCCGTGGGGACCACGAGGACTGGAGTTCGGGAAACACTGGTTTACATCAAGCAACCGGTACTGTATATACTTACGCTCTTTAATCTGGGCCCGAGCTTCGAGGTCCTCCCAGCGGTCCACAAGGAGCGAACAGATTTCCTCCCAGAGTCGTCGGGTAACGATCAGGTCAGCGTGGCGTCGGTCAGCCATATTCCAGAGCGGCTCCCTTTCTCTGACGAGATCGATGAGGCGGTCCACATCAATCCCTCCATCCTCACCGTCAGAGTCGGGAGCACGCTGTGAAGGCTGTTAAAGAAAAAGACAAAAATAACATAATTAGCCTCCACAAAAGAAATGAAATAAAAAGTGCAAAAAAAACAAAGCAAAAATATTTATACTTACACGCTGGTGACCGCCGCGTTGCTGTCGCCGACGACCCTGGGAGGCACTGCGAGGACCTCTTGGCCGAGCACCAGATTGGGAAGACTAGAAAAGAAAACAAAAAATGTTATGTCTTTGGATGTAGGCATTTGTTTGCTGTGTGTGGTCTGCAGAACATTGTTTTCTATGTGTTGTGTGTAGTGTGATGTTGTGTTTCTGCGTTTGATGCAAAAAACTTACCAATTGTGAGCCCACTCCAAGTGCCTGTCCACCCCTTCCTTCTTCTTCTGGGAGCTCCTCTTCATCTTGTGATTCCTGTTTGAAATAAAAGGCAATGAATACACATATATTACAGAGATGATGGATTTTGGAAATAAAAACTTACCGTCAAACGCTGACGATGCGAGGGTGTTTCTGCTGCTGCCATTGCTGCTGCTGCTGCATCTATTGGGCGGCTGTTGAATAAAGAGAAACAAAGGGCCAATGAATATCTTGATATTCCATAGCCCTAGTTTGGAGGAATGGGGGATTTGATAATTACCGTCTCTCATCTGCTGCTGGACTCCCCTCCCGTTGTTCAGCATGCTGCTCCATTTGGGGTGGTGCTGATGGTGCTGCTGCTGCAGATGTCTGCTGCCTTCTCCTGCTCCTGGTTCTTGGCTTGGGTGGCATGTTGGGTGTGGCTGAGGGTCCCATTGTCTTGCTTTTATATATGTCCTGTGGGCAGAGCTACTGAGCATGCTCAGACCAAAGAAACCGGATCCGGCCGCAGGATCGGGCTGTCGCCGGATCCGGCGCATTGCGGCGCTCATAGGCTTTCATTGTATGAAAAAGCCGGACACGCCGGATCCGGCGTGTCCGGCTTTTTCAACGGATACAAAAAACGTTACAGTCACCGTTTTTTCCAGACGCCGGATCGCGTCACATTGCCGGATCCGGCGAAAATCGGATGAAACGCATGGCCATCCAGCTCGATCCGGCTCTAATGCAAGTCAATGGGGGGGAAACTGGATCCGGCATTGCATTTCGACGGATCCGGTTTTAGTCAAAAGCGCCGGATCGCGCCTGAAGCCGAAAACCTGATGTGTGAAAGAGGCCTTATACTACCTGATCCTATTGTGCATAATTTGTTATGTTAATGTCAATTTGTATTTATTAAATGGTCAATATCTCCGTTTTTCAGTGATGTTGGACATAGTTCTGCTTTTCTCTTTGGTGTTATAATATGTTATTCAGGAGTGTCCATTCGAGATGTCCTTTGAGACATAATCACATGGTTTTTGGTCTCTTAGGCTGGTTTCACATTTGCGTTTTTTTGCGCTGGAAAAAAACGCATACCTGCGCATGCGTTTTTTCCCCTATATTTAACATGGGTGCGCATACCTGCGCGCTGGCATGCGCACGTATGCGATTTTCATGCGCTGCGTTTTTTTGGGGTGTGCGTTTATATTTTCCAGACGCAGCATGTTGCATTTTTTGGCCCTGCAAAAAAGCGCATGCGCACGTATGCACACGTTTTGCGCTAAAAATGGCCATTATAGCCTATGGATGCGCATACGTGCGCATTGGCATGCTTATGTATGCGTTTTTTTGCACATGCGTTTTTTTTTTAACATTAGTTTAGACAATGGAATTTAGGGGTTTGGGTTAGAGTTAGGGTTAGTTAAGGGGTTTAGGGTTAGGGTTAGGGTCAGGGTCAGGGTTAGGGTTAGGATCAGGGTATGGTTTGGTTAAGGGTTAGGGTCAGGGTCAGGGTTAGGGTTAGGATCAGGGTATGGTTTGGTTAAGGGTTAGGGTTAGGGTCAGGGTTAGGGTTAGGGTCAGGGTCAGGGTTAGGGTTAGGGTTAGGGTATGGTTTGGTTAAGGGTTAGGGTTAGGGTATGGTTTGGTTAAGGGTTAGGGTTAGGGTCAGGGTTAGGGTTAGGGTATGGTTTGGTTAAGGGTTAGGGTTAGGGTTAGGGTTAGGGTCAGGGTTAGGGTATGGTTTGGTTAAGGGTTAGGGTTAGGGTTAGGGTCAGGGTTAGGGTTAGGGTCAGGGTCAGGGTTAGGGTTAGGGTTAGGGTATGGTTTGGTTAAGGGTTAGGGTTAGGGTCAGGGTTAGGGTCAGGGTTAGGGTATGGTTTGGTTAAGGGTTAGGGTTAGGGTTAGGGTCAGGGTTAGGGTTAGGGTCAGGGTTAGGGTTAGGGTTAGGGTATGGTTTGGTTAAGGGTTAGGGTTAGGGTATGGTTTGGGTTAGGGTTAGGGTATGGTTTGGTTAAGGGTTAGGGTCAGGGTTAGGGTTAGGGTCAGGGTTAGGGTATGGTTTGGTTAAGGGTTAGGGTTAGGGTTAGGGTCAGGGTTAGGGTTAGGGTATGGTTTGGTTAAGGGTTAGGGTTAGGGTTAGGGTATGGTTTGGGTTAGGGTTAGGGTATGGTTTGGTTAAGGGTTAGGGTTTGGGTTAGGGTCAGGGTTAGGGTTAGGGTATGGTTTGGTTAAGGGTTAGGGTTAGGGTCAGGGTTAGGGTTAGGGTCAGGGTCAGGATTAGGGTTAGGGTTAGGGTATGGTTTGGTTAAGGGTTAGGGTTAGGGTCAGGGTTAGGGTTAGGGTCAGGGTTAGGGTATGGTTTGGTTAAGGGTTAGGGTTAGGGTCAGGGTTAGGGTTAGGGTCAGGGTCAGGGTTAGGGTATGGTTTGGTTAAGGGTTAGGGTTAGGGTTAGGGTTAGTAAAGTCATGGTTTGGGTTAGTGTGAGGGGCCACCTAATGTTTGGAAAAACCGCAAACGCGGTAAAAACGCACTAAAAACGCTTACAAACGCATAAAAACGCTGCGTTTTTTTCATGCATGCTCATAAAAATGCTTGAAAAAAACGCAGCAGTTGTATGCTTTTGTATGCGTTTTTTCAATGCGTTTTTTTGCGGGAAAAACGCGCTGCAAAAAAAAGCAAGTGTGAAACTAGCCTTAGGTGTATCTATATTGTTGTCCTATATGGTTCTTTTTCATGTCTCTCAAAAGATGCAGTATATCAGAGAAAATATTACTTGTAAAGCCGTCCAGGCACTATGCATCTCAGGTGACAATCCCCTGTCAGCGGTCAGCTTAGAGGAGCAAAGTGGGGAGAAGTCACCAAGGCTGCAATAACGGAACTAGTTTCTGAATCAGATACAGGATCCATTTAACATATTTTTCCTGTTAACCTTTTTTGTTTGTTTGTTAATACTCCGAACTTCCCCTTACCCGTATAGGAGTTTCCAGGTAATGGAAAACCTTCCAACGTTTGCACATAGCAATTTATCATGTTGGTATATGAAAACTCCAATATAACAGAATAATAAAATAAATAGCGGCAGTGATGGGTTTATTACGCAGTTCACATAGTGGGACACACGCCACAATCGGGGGTTTTCCTGTTGATGAGGGAAAGTATCATTTCATGACTATTCTGCTTCCTCTTTACATGTAAGTAGTAGATTTATCACAAACATGTTGTGGCTTTCTGATACAGACCTCCACAGTCTGAATTTAAAATGTCATGTCAGTGGTCGAGCTTAATTCCTCCATTGAGGAAGGTAATTAAAGAGAAGCAGAAAGCGGCCTATTGTTTAAATCAGATTTTTGTTTTAAAGTTATTTTGTTGGATATTTTTTTTTGCAATTATTATATGTCATATCACAATCTTTATTGAAAATAAAAATTAGAAATCTTGCTGTTTTCACAATGACCACTGAGGATTTTTCAGACTCTAACTTTGTGTTTCAGGAAATTCACATGTATATTAGTTGCAATGAAGAGACTCAGATCCTACACTCTGTATTAAAGCATCTAATTAGCGTGTGCACACATCAATGTGAAGGGAGGAGGAGCAGGTGAGCTGTGGCATTGCCTATTGTGATTGGTGGATGTTGTGTAATAAGTGGTGTATAGACGTGTTAGCGTATATGCACACAGTGTATTTTAGACACTGACATACCCACATCATTTTTGCTGTAGGAAGACATTTCAGGAAAACCCTGGCGGTGTTTACCTAAAGGGTCTTCACGTACATTGCTTTAGACATCTATTGCGTCAGTTTTGCCTGTAGTGTCTTTTGTCTTTTAATTCTATATCTAAAATAATGGTGCCTTCCAAGAGAAAGCTACTAGAAGAAATAAACAGTCAATTCTTATAGCCAAATCACAAATTTCGAAGCCTGAAGCAGATAAAAGAAGTGTCAAAAGACAGAACATAAGCACAGTAAGTGATTTTGACATTGCAGAGCATATGTTCATTTTTTTATGTTTTTTACCACTTTTTCAGGTGAGTTCCCAGCAGAATCTGTGCACATACCCTTACCTATCATTGATGAGTGTACATATCATTGGTATAACCTGTGCAGGCCCACAGAGGTCCAAGAGGTAAGGCGGTCCGTTTCTACCTACCTGTCACCATTCTCATTACGCCACTGCTCTCAATCTCAGTCTGAGGGCCTTGTTCTGGCTCTCATTGACTTGCATTGTGTTGTGACTTCTGGATCACACAGCAAACACTGGAGCGATCCGGCAGGTCACAAACCGCTAGAGACCGACCAGAGCAGCGCTGATAAAAGATGAATGTGGCAGCTGATAAGTATAATAGTGAGTGCATGAAACTTAATTTAGTAGCATCACTCCAGAGCTGCAAAAAAAAACAAAAAAACGTTGGAGTGGTGCTTTAATAAAGATCATGATATGGAAAAAAAATCACAAAAATGTTTAAATACATGTAACACAGAAGCCTAATTTAAACAATAGGTGATTTTCTAATGACAGCTTCCCTTTCAGACATGCTAACAAACAGAAGTGACATTTAGTTTTCCGAACACGTATTTACGAAATTAATACGAGCAGCCCAGCAGGTCTTTACTATGCATGACAACTTCTGGTGCTAAATATGTCATTTATAGCAAAATGTACAGTGAATATTCGTATTAATGCAATGATTTTCCAGGAGGTCATGGTAAGTTCATACATGATATACTTTGTTTTCCTGTTCAATGGAGATAATTACATTTATGGATAAAACAGCAAATGTACAAACACATTATTGCTGCAGAAGTAATGACAATGTCCATTTAGCTGATTGCTTACTTCATAACGATACTTTCAGGAAATTGCTACTAGAAAGTATATTCTACAAGAGGAAAAATAATGACATAAGACTGCTGATACTAAATGAAGATGTGTCTGGTCCCCCTTTCCTAATGGAAAGTTTGAACTGTATAGAAAATGCAAAAATAGATAAATTAATGCAAATTCTATATGTACTGAAATATGATAGAGATGACATTGTAAAAATGGAAACATCTGAAATGTTCTACATAGATACTAGATTGAAAGAAGGATTGTTCTTTTGGCTACTGTGGGGAATAGATAGCTCAGCTGGGATCTTTGCTTTGGCACAAGCGTGTGGCTATGAAGTCACTTCAGCAGACTAGCAAGTTCCACATGAATAACACGGCATATTTATTGTGTACACTTGTTATTCAATGTTACACATGCCAAACATGAAATAAAACATCTAAGGCCGTCTGGCCACTAACTAACCATAGCAGGATAACTACAAAATAAACCTATATAACAGCAAACAAGTCCATGTAATCTTACTGTGTCAGCTCCCAGCTCAGCAGACGAGATAGACCGAGAGCTCCCAGCTCCTCCTGATTATATCAGCTGGACCAGTCAGGAAACCAAAACCTGGATTGAATAAGTGGAAGGGGAACTACCAGTCCTTTCCATGCTGATCACTAAGGAACCAGGACTGGATTACAGTGAAAAAAACTGGCTTCATCATCAGTACAGGGAGACAGGGAGACATATGAAATGAAACGGGGAGAAATATACCTGTTTTCTAGTACCTCTCCCCTTGGCACCTCACACACCCCCCTCCTCTGTTCAAGCCCGTGGGGTCGGACACGACGAGTCACCAAGCAGTGCGTTCTAGACAACGCATCTGCATTTCTGTGCACTGTGCCCGCCCTGTGCTCAACGGAAAATTTAAACCCTTGTAATGCTAAGAACCAGCGTGTCACCCGAGCATTGCCTTCTTTTGCCCGGGACATCCACGTTAGGGGCGAATTGTCCGTCACTAGTCTAAACTGGCGACCTAGTAAATAATAGCGCAAGGTGCACAGGGCCCATTTCACAGCCAGGGCTTCCCGCTCAACTACACTATAGTTCTTTTCTGCTCTCGAAAGCTTTCTGCTTAGATAGGCCACTGGGTGTTCCTCGCCATTTACTTCTTGAGACAAAACCGCGCCGAGGCCCACCCCAGAGGCGTCCGTTTGGACAATAAACTCCCATTTAAAGTCTGGTGCAACCAACACTGGTTGGTCACAGAGGACTGTTTTCACTCGCTGAAAGGCCTCCTCTGCTTCTGCGTTCCACTTTATTGTGACAGATTTCGACCCCTTAGTAAGATCTGTGAGAGGAGCTGCGATGGTCGCAAAATGTTTGATGAACCACCTATAATAACCAACGATCCCTAAAAAAGCTCCAACCTGTTTTTTGGTTACAGGTCGTGGCCAATTTTGAATAGCGTCCACTTTATTGGCTTGAGGCTTCACGACGCCTCTCCCTATGCTATATCCCAGATAGCGAGCCTCTTCCAATCCCAACGTACATTTCTTGGGTTTGGCAGTCAACCCAGCTGTTTTTAGGGAGTCTAAGACGGCTTGTACTTTTGACAAATGCGTGTCCCAGTCATCGCTAAAGATAATGATGTCGTCCAAGTACGCGGACGCATACTGGCCATGGGGTTTTAGGACAATATCCATTAGACGTTGGAAGGTGGCTGCGGCACCATGCAACCCAAATGGCATATCTCGGTACTGGAATAATCCCTGGGGCGTAACAAAGGCAGTTTTCTCTTTGGCTGATTCCGTGAGGGGAATCTGCCAATAACCTTTTGTTAGGTCAATAGTGGATATGTACCTGGCCGAACCCAGTCTCTCTATCAGTTCATCGACTCTTGGCATCGGGTAGGCATCGAATTTCGATACTTCATTTACTTTCCGAAAATCGTTACAAAATCGGATAGTCCCATCGGGTTTGGGCACCAGTACGATAGGGCTAGCCCAATCACTCCGGGACTCCTCAATGACCCCGAGCTCTAACATCTTCACTTCCCGGGCAATGGCTTGTCTCCGAGCCTCCGGAATTCGATATGGTTTTAGCCGTACCCGCGCCTGTGGATCAGTAACAATGTCATGTTTAATTAGGTGAGCCCGGCCAGGAAGTTCCGAGAAAATATCTGCGTTCCTCTGTATGAACTCCCTGGTCTCTCGTTTTTGGCTTTCGGATAGCGTGTCTGCAATACCCACTTCTGGCGGAGCTACCTGGGGGTCCTTTACCTTAGAAGGTGGTGCCCCTCGAGGCCCATCCTCCAGGGCAGCTCCTGCCACCAGACTCTCCCTGTCCCGCCAGGCCTTAAGCAAGTTTATGTGGTATATTTGTTCGGGCTTTCTCTTGTCTGGTTGGTGTATCTTATAATTTACTTCACCTATTCGTTCCAGCACTTCGTATGGTCCCTGCCATTTCGCAAGAAATTTATTCTCTATGGTAGGCACCAATACCAACACCCTGTCACCGGGTTGAAAGACTCGTATTTTTGCCGCTCGGTTGTATACCGTGCTTTGGGCATGTTGTGCGCGCTCTAAACACTCTTTAACTATTGGCATAACTGCTGCAATTCGGTCCTGCATAAGTGTTATGTGTTCAATTACACTGCGATAAGGAGTCACCTCTTGTTCCCAAGTCTCCTTGGCAATATCTAACAGGCCTCGAGGACACCGCCCATAAACCAACTCAAAAGGTGAAAAGCCTGTGGAGGATTGGGGTACCTCACGTATAGCGAACAGGAGGTATGGTAGTAGGGCATCCCAATCTCTCCCGTCCTTATCCACCACCCTTTTCAACATTCCCTTTAAGGTTTTGTTAAAGAGCTCCACCAAACCGTCAGTCTGAGGGTGATATACTGAGGTACGCAAATGGGAGATTTTTAGTAGTTTACATAAATCCTTAAGTATACGAGACATAAAGGGGGTCCCTTGATCCATAAGTATCTCTTTCGGAATGCCGATGCGGGAAAACATATTAACCAGCTCCTTTGAAATTGATTTCGCATTGGCATTCCGCAAGGGCACTGCTTCGGGATAACGCGTGGCGTAATCCAATACTACCAAAATGTACTGATGACCCCTGGCAGATTTAACTAATGGACCGACTATATCCATTGCTATCCTCTCGAAGGGCACCTCTATTATTGGTAAGGGCACTAAGGGGCTTCTAAAATGTGACATAGGTGCGGTCAATTGACACGTAGGACATGACCGACAGTACTGGGTCACGTCTCCCACTAGACCCGGCCAAAAGAAACGTTGCAGAATACGGTGTTTTGTCTTTTCTACCGCCAGGTGTCCTCCCAAGGGATATTTATGTGCCAACTCCAAAACTACCTGGCGAAAGGACTTAGGTACCACTAGTTGTTCTACCACCACCCCTCGCACCTTGTCTATGTGATACAACATATCCTGCTGTACCGCCACGTGTGGGAACTCGTTTTGAGCCCCTGGGTACAATGGTCTTCCCTCGGAGACCTTTATGTTTTCCCACGCCCTTGCTAGAGTAGGATCCTGGTGCTGAGCGGTCCCGAACTTACCACGGGCCACCTCAAGATCAGGCATTTCTAAAACATCCTCTAGCTGGTCTGCCTCGCCTGCATACACAGCCAGAGGAGAGTCCGCAGATTCTAGTACTTCCTCTGAGATGGGTTCTCCGTCGTCTTGCTGCAATGGTTCAGGGGCTTGCTCCGGAATACCGTCTTCAACTAGAGGGTTCATGCCACTTTTGAAGTTCCACAAGTCCCAAAATAAGGGAAAGTCTCTCCCCAGGATTACACTGTGTCCCATAGACTTTATGACTGCCGCCTGATGTCCTTTGGTCCCTACTGGCGTGGCAAGAGTAACCCAGGCAGTGGGGTAGTTCTTAGTATCCCCATGGATGCAACTAATGCCCACGGTTAAGTTCGTTAGGGCGCTAGAGTCCACCAAACTGGCATGTACCAAAGTTACTTGACTGCCGGAATCCAAGACGGCATTCACACTATAACCGTCAACCTCGACGTGGCACACGTGTTGTTCATTTCCCGTGAGGGTCTCCGCCACACAGACTGACTGCACATATAACGAAAGATGCCTCATTGCGTTACAGTCCATTGGCTCTGTAGTCATTGGGCAGTTAGCTGCTACATGGCCAAGCCCGCAACATCGCCAACACTGTATAGGCCCTTGTCTCCTCGATGGAGATCCCAGACGAGGTCTGCTGGCTTGATGTGAGCCCGTACCACCTCCATAGTCCTTTGTAGGTCTGCTACCCTTCATTGTGACGTTCTCTTCTTTTGAAGATGAAGTAGGTTTTCGCAGGTCTCTCCAGCGATTTCTTGGGGAGCTAGTGGGGTGCTAACGTCCCTTGGAGTAGGCTTTCTGAAGCATTGTAGCGTTCGACCATATTCACCAACTGGTCAGCGGTAGTTGGGTCACCCTGTCCAACCCACCTCTGGATCTTAGCGGGTAAGGACCGCAGGTACTTGTCTAGAACAACACACTCCACCATCTGTGCGGACGTCAAAGCCTCTGGTTGCAGCCTTTTTTTACTACATGGATGAGATCATGCATTTGTGAGCGGGCTGGCTGATGCTCCACAAAATTCCATAAATGCACCCTCTGTGCGCGTACATACGTGTTTACTCCCAGCCTTGCCAGGATTTCGCCTTTGAGTTTGATATAGTCCATAGCATCCGCTCCACTCAGATCGTAATAGGCTTTTTGTGGATCTCCGCTCAGAAATGGAGCAACTACCTCAGCCCATCTGTCCAGCGGTAAGTGCTCACGTTCTGCAATACGTTCAATCACGGTGAAGTATGCTTCCACATCATCGTCTGCGGTCATTTTAAGCAAAGTCTTCTGTACGGCTTTCTGCGCACTAGCAGCGCTTTGTGCACGGTCTCCCTCCTCTCGGGGTTGCCGAACCAAGGCCTGTTTTATTGCCTCCAACTGCTCTTGCTGCATCTGGTGTTGCTGCTCCAGAGCCTTGCAAGTATTAGTCTGCTGTTGTTGCACATTTGCTTGCAATAACTGCTTCACTAGTTCCTCCATATTACTGGACTCTTGGCTCTTCAAAAGCGCAGAAGCTTTCAGCCAGGACATACACAGCGTTTTCTCTGCAGTCACAGTCAAGCAGCCACAATTGCCCGCATTCGAAACACCATTTGTGGGGAATAGATAGCTCAGCTGGGATCTTTGCTTTGGCACAAGCTTGTGGCTATGAAGTCACTTCAGCAGACTAGCAAGTTCCACATGAATATGGACACGGCATATTTATTGTGCACACTTGTTATTCAATGTTACACATGCCAAACATGAAATAAAACATCTAAGGCCGTCTGGCCACTAACTAACCATAGCAGGACAACTACAAAATAAACCTATATAACAGCAAACAAGTCCATGTAATCTTACTGTGTCAGCTCCCAGCTCAGCAGACGAGATAGACCGAGAGATCCCAGCTCCTCCTGATTATATCAGCTGGACCAGTCAGGAAACCAAAACCTGGATTGAATAAGTGGAGGGGGAACTACCAGTCCTTTCCATGCTGATCACTAAGGAACCAGGACTGGATTACAGTGAAATAAACTGGCTTCATCATCAGTACAGGGAGACATATGAAATGAAACGGGGAGAAATATACCTGTTTTCTAGTACCTCTCCCCTTGGCACCTCACACTGCCATCAGATAACATATGGTTTTATAAAGTCTGTGCATATATACAAGTAATACAGGTATAACTCCAAGACATACAGAGGTACGCAGAATTTTTATTTGCATTGCATGGCAGAAAAAAATCCCCATGTTCTTATGAAGTCTGTATCCATGGGTTTGTCTGGCTAAAGAACCATGGCTTCACACAGTCAATAAATGTCTTTAGCATTCAGTGACTCCAGTTCCAGGTGTCTAAGGCTAAGTTCCCAAAGACACAACCAAAGGAGGCAGTATTTAAATTGACACGAACAGAAGAGAACCAAAAATAATGTGAAAAATATATTTATTTAGATATTAAAAATCCATAAAAATGCTACTTTCGATCAATGCAAACAACATACCCCAAGGGGACAGCTTTTACTGGCTCAAAAAAAAAAACCATATTGACAGTATGGTCATGCCCATATCACAGTGGAAAATATATATTGAAAAAGTCTTGCTATTAAGCCCAATGGCATAATTTTTACATAAATACAAATTATCATAAGTACATCCTATGTTATATAAATACAGGGAAAATATATATACCATGAAAGAGTGACACCAAGGAATTCTATTATATTATGCCAAATAGCATTTCTCTTTGATTACCATAAGTGTCCAGCAAAATCTCTGGCTATATTATCCCTTATAGTACTTGCTCCCACACCATGAAAAATAGACAAACCGCATAAATTTCAAGTTCCCAAAAGGGTGTACTTACCATAAAGTGAAGACAGGTGTTTACAGCCCATGATGCCATCCCCGCACCCTGACGCGCGTTTCGCCCGCTTGCTTCTTACGCCCCCGGAATATAAGGGCACGACCCTTATTGTCAATATGGGGTTTTTTTGAGCCAGTAAAAGCTGTCTCCTTGGGGTATGTTGTTTGCATTGATCGAAAGTAGCATTTTTATGGATTTTTAATATCTAAATAAATATATATTTTTGACATTATTTTTGGTTCTCTTCTGTTGGTGTCAGTTTAAATACTGCCTCCTTTGGTTGTGTATATTGCTTAGGGAAGTGCCATTTGCAGCATTGGTAGGACAACAAGTAGATTAAGTTCCCAAAGAGCAGATTTGGTGCGTTTTTCAAGTTGCAGATTTTAAGTAGCGTTTCTTTTTTTTTTTTTTAACTATTTTTATTAATTTAGCAATTTAACAACAAGGAAAAGGTACAGACAATTACAGTATATTTATGACATTAAGCCAAAATCCCACCTTTTCCTTCCCCCCCTCCCCTTCCTACAATCATTATCATTTGAAAGGATTCCTTAAATTGGTGCGTGTCCACTGATGCTTTTTAGCAGGTACCATCTGGTTCTCTCAAATTGCTTCCTAAGTCTGTTCCTAGATTCTGTATCCAAGGATGGAACAAAAAACGACCATCTGGTGAAGAACTTCTCTGTTAATTTTTCTTTGTTGGTCAAGGTTTCCAACCAGTCCATTTTAAACAGAAAATGAATTTTTGTCAATATTAACGATTTTGATGGAACATTTGAGTGTAACCATTGATGTAATATACTTTTCCTTACTGCTGAGGCCCAAATCACTAACATGGCTTTGGTGTGCTTTGGCAATACTCTTTGGGTCTCCTCTAGGATATTAAAAATAGCCCATTGTGGGGTAAGAGGGAACTCAAAACCACTCAATTGTTGCAACTCAGAGTGGATATTATGCCATAACTTTTGAATTTTTGGACAACCCCACATATGATGGAAAATATCAGTATTATGTAGACCACATTTTACACATTAATATCAATTTGTGGGAGACATACTAGATTGGACGTACGGGGTAATATAAGCCCTGTGTAGCAACAATATGGCCATATCTGTATAACTATTATATGGAATAACTTTCCTTTGTGTCTCAGTAGCTTCTAATATGTCTCCCACCTCCAGACCTTCCATGTCCCGTATCCATCTCGCCGGACCCGAGGTTTTGGCCTCCCAAGACCATTCCTTCCGCAGAGTGGAATATATGGTACTAGTTGACACCAAGTGAGCCCTGCCCTTTCTGAGAAGGATATCCAATTTATCGCCTAAACCCTCACTCCGCTTGCTAACTATAAACCTAAGAACCAGACTGCGTGCTTGTAGGAATAAGAACGGCCGTCCTTCAAATATGGGATAACGGGATACTGCCTCGTCAAAAGTGATCATAGAGAAACTATGGTCTAATCGATCCACCCCAAAAACGCATTTTTGTTGCACCATAGTTTTATAAATTTTTGGCGGTTTACCTTTCAAAAACAATGAGTTACCCAGAAAAGGCTGGAAAGGTGACAGTCTACCATTCAAATTACACAATTTCCTCCCTCTTCTCCAAGACAGAATAGTTTGCCACAATATTGGATGATATCTAATTTCATCAGGGAGTTCCTCATTAGTCAGATGTAACAAGGCCATTAATGAAATATGTGGGTAAATCTGCCCCTCTAGGTGAGTATTGGCGAAGTGGGATGTCCCCCGCATCCAATCTATTACATATCGTAAATTGGTCGCTATGTTATATCGGACAATATCGGGGAAGTTAATGCCTCCCTCAGATCTTGGGAGTTGTAATTTACATAACCCAATACGTGAACGACCCCCCACTCCCCATATAAACTGTCGAAATGTCCTATTCAAAAGGTTAATGTCCGATTTTGATAACAGAAGTGGTAATGTTTGAAATAAATATAATAATTTAGGAAAAATTATCATTTTAATTAAGTGACATTTTCCAGTAAAAGACAAAATGAAATGTTTCCAGGAGTTGAGGAGGCTAGTAACCTTATTAATAATGGGTCTATAACTAAGGCAATACAATTTATGTGGATCCACTGGGAGTCTAATGCCCAGATATCCAATAGACTCACTCCTCCATTGAAAGGGGAACCAGCTCTCATCTATTTTGTCCGCCCTGAATATCGCTAATGCTTCTGACTTATTATAATTAATTTTAAAGCCAGTAAGATGTCCAAATTCTTCAACTGTTGATATTATGGTTGGGATAGCTTGTGTTGGGTTGGCAATAAATAGTAAAATATCATCTGCAAAAGCCAATAATTTTGTTTCCGAGCTCCCTGTAGGAATCCCATGGAAATCCGGCATAGTTTGAAGAGTTCTCAACAAGGGATCTAATGCCAAGTTAAACAATAATGGGGACAGTGGACATCCCTGCCTCGTACCCCTCTGAATGGCAAAGGGCTCCAATAAAGTGTTGTTTATAAAAAGCCTAGATGTGGGGTCCCTATATAATAATTTAATAGCATTGCAGAACCATGACCCAAACCCTCTGACCTCTAACAGCTTATATAAATAATTCCAGGAAACTCTGTCAAATGCCTTATCTGCGTCAAAACCCACCATTATGCTTCTCCTGCCTTTATTGACTCTACAACTAGATATAGTGCCTATCGCTGTTCTTATATTATAGGTTATCGATTTTCCATGTACAAACCCCGTCTGATGTGGTGAAATTAACTCAGGAATAATTTGCTGAACCCTGGTTGCCAATATTTTTGTCAAGCGTTTAAAATCTGCATTGAGCAGTGAGATTGGGCGGTATCCCTCCACTTGCAGTGGATCCTTCCCAGGCTTAGGAAGCATAATGATACAAGCCTCATTAAATCTGTCTGGAATATAACCTTTTTCCATAATTCCATTAATTAACTCAACTAGATGTGGACCTACCCATGGGCCTAAGATTTTATAATATTCTCCACTAAACCCGTCTGGACCCGGTGCCTTAGAAATCTTAAGAGTAGAGATGGCTGACAGGACCTCCGTAATGGTAATAGGTGAATTAAGCAAGTTTCTCTGGTTTTCCATAATACCAGGAGCCATCCCATCCCCGAAGAAACCCAATGTCTCCGAAATCTCCTCTCCCCCCATCTGCATTCAAAAACCCAAAAAAATTGTCTGAATTCCTCTATTATTTGTTCATTATCCGTTATGGCTATGCCATTTTGGTTACGAATCCTGGTACTCCTAGTTGCTTGTCTGAAAGGTTTAGTGAGAGAGGCCAGTAACCTCCCTGGCCTGTTTCCCCATTTAAAATATTTGTGTTTTTGATAGTCTAGACTATACAGCGCTCTCTCGTGCTCAATATTTTCGGCTGCCTCTTTGGCCTCTATGAATTTCTGTTTATTTATGGGGGTATTAGAACGTATAAAAATTTTTATATGCCTGGGTCAATTCTTCCTGAGCTGCCAACGTGGCCTCTAATAATTTTTTACGTTTATTCCCAACATAAGAGAATACTTGTCCCCTTAAAACTGCCTTAGAGGCAGCCCAAAATAAATGAGGGTCAGTATAATGCTCCCTATTGTCCTCTTTGTATGTATTCCACGACATCTGCAAATAGGCCTGAAAATCATCGGACGAATATAAATAAGAGGGGAACCTCCATCTCCTCTCCTTACATGCCGGAATTACCAATCTAGATTTGAAAACCACCGGGGCGTGGTCAGATATCTGAATATCCAAGATATCTGTCGACAGAACAAGGGCCACCATAGATAATCCCAATAACCAATAGTCTAATCTTGCATGAGTGTTATGGACATGAGAGTAGTGCGAGAAATCCTTATCAGTGGGATGCTGCCACCTCCATACATCTCTCAGCCCCAAGTGGTCCATCAGCCTCTGGATGAGACCTTCATGTATTGTAGCTCCATGACTGTGTGATCCTGATCTATCCATAGATATATCATGTGCCTCATTAAAATCCCCCCCAATTATCAGATTGGTTGTGTCCCAACCCGCCAATTTAGAGAGCAACTGGGTTTGGAACTGTGAGTCTGGACCATTAGGTGCGTAAATATTTACCAAATTATAGCAAACTCCTTCTATTTTTATATTGACTATTAAAATTCTCCCCATTGGGTCCTCCCAGGTGTCCAAAATATCATAATTAAGTCATTTATTGATAAGTATCGCCACCCCCCTCTGTTTTTTGGAATATGATGTCTCAGAACACAATGCATATTTTTTACTAAATAAAGATGGATGCTTATCCCTCACCCAATGGGTTTCCTGTAAAAAGACTATATGAAAGTTAAAGTGTTGTAAGTAATGCATAACCTTTTTCCTCTTGACTGGAGTGTTTAGGCCATTCACATTCCAAGAGCACCAATATAATAAATGCATTGTGGACAAAGAAGTACTGCTATTATCTATCATTTAACCTATACCAGAACGTGGTGTAATCTTCCCAAATAATATCAGATGCGTATGAACCCCACACCCATCCCAGCTAGTGGGCGTAGAGGCCACATCAACAAAAAGGTGCGATGAACACATGTAGGAATTAAGTAGCGTTTCTAAACCATTCAGCTAATTAAGGTTACTGGCATTTTTAATTTTCTTTTTATTTCGCTTTTTCACATACAGTACTTTTTATCTTATTTTTTCTGCCTCTTATTGCCATGTCAAATTTAAAATTACTTTGTATTGGAAATGTTCTGATTGATCAGTTACATAACTTTGATCACATTTTATTGATAAAGTCATGTCTGGATTACATCTATTTTTACTGCATATGTAATTTTTTATCAACACACTTACCCCGCACACAAATACACTAATATATGGATGTATGCACTGTGCGAGCTTAGCCCAAAATACACAAGAGCATTTAGTCCTTCAAGGTCCTATTATTAACTTTCATAGTATGAGAGTCCATTTTGGTATCTTTCATGATGATGAATGTTTTTGGGGGATTTAATCCTTAAACCCAATGGTAAACTGACTGTAATTCCTGTTTGTCTTCCGGTGACAGATTAACGCTATCAGTCTGTCAGATGCTGATTAAATGAAGCTTCCTATTCCAACTCTGACACTACAGAAATGGATTGTGGTTGTGTACTCTCCTGACGTTAAAGTTAGTATCAGCATTCATGGTAGGACAGGAAGCCGGCAAAGACATTTTAAGATTGAAATCCCTGAAAACTCCAAGCATTGCACATTGCAAGGTTTGGACGGGATGTAACTGTATTATGCAGTAGCATGTCGGACTAGTCTCATCTCTGGCTCTGGTCTCCGCATGGCTTCTCTCCGCGTGACTTCATTGTGAGAGACCTGTGAGTCTTCTGGAGCGGTGCTAGAATATTCTAACTAGATTTACTCTGAAACACAGGAGCATTTCTGAGAAAAATATACCTGGCTGCAATCATGCAGCTAGGCTCTGATTCATTCTGCCCGTAGTTTGGGCAACATGAATTTGCATGACAGGTTCCCTTCAAGTGGATTAAGGTAACTCAACAAGCACATGACGTTGACGGATGTCAAGGTGCCAAATTAATAGGTGTGTAGCGCTGCTGGTGTCTCAATGAATGAGACTGTCCAGAAAGGGATTTAGAATCAGAATTTATTCTCTCTGTGTTTCGACGTCCAACTGACTTTTTCAGCAGGAGAGCAACAAGTATAAGAAATTACAGAAATGTGGCTTATATAGAGTTTTAAATTCTGGCGCCAAGTGCACAATGTAACCAAGAGGGTGTAAGAAGCATTCACATGTCATGTCCCACAACTTGGGAATCATACAGTTGTAATGACACACCGCGTATGTCACTGTGAATAAGCCTAGGGGGCGCTATGAGGGTCGCAGACCTGCACGCAGAGAGTGGAGAGACCGAGGCGTGCAGTGTGCACAGGATCGGAGCACTGAGACACTCAGTATGCACAGGACTTGAACCTAGCTTGTCACGTGATCACAGGGGCAGAGCTACCATGCGTGAGGACAGAGAGCCAGCTGAGATATGCAGGATACAGGGCACAAAACAGTAACGTAGTCAAAATGTGAGCCGATGGTCAGAAGCCAGACGGGAGCGAGGTAACCAGGGGCAAGATGAAAGAATAATCAAAGACAAGCCAAGGGGTCAGAATATCAGGAAGGACAGAGCGGTACCGAGCAGAAAACAGAGGCAGTAGTCAGGGGACAAACCGGGTCATACACAGCAAAGCTCACACTCACAGAGGCACAACGATTACAGACGAGTAGCCTGGGTCACCTACCTCTAACCGAGTAAACGGAAGTATCACCGACACTGGACCCAGGAACTACCAGCATTAAATATCTGCCCCAGAAACAAAAAGGCGGACTATCTTAACACTGAGCTGACCAGGAAGGAACCAGAACCACCCCTTCCTGATTTATGACAACAGTATTATATTGCCATTATATTGTTGTTATTTCATTGCTATGCAGTAAGGTTTGCCCCTTCTAGAAGTTTGTTCTCCCTCTCCTCCTGTAGGTCTGATGTCAGTGACCCCTCCCTTATTCCTCATCTAGGGTATGTCAGCCATGTTATGAAGCTTATGTCTTGCATCTCTGGTTCAGAATTGTCTTTTATACCTACTGTATTTGTGCATAACTACAGTAACTTGAAAATAAACCTTCTTCTAGAATCTTCATACATGCCTCCTGTAGGTGACTCCAGCTATCTGATGAAGTCTCTTTGTGTGAGTAATGGTACATAGAGATATCCATAAAAATGGTGTCTCAGATACCCTATACTCGCAGCCTAGTTATAAATTCAGAATTACCCATCTTTTCAAATAATGCTGAAAAGACAAGGGGAAGGGTGCTAACACCCCATTAGGCTTTTTCTGGCTTTGGCACCATGCTTTGAATTTGAAACTCTATGTTAAGCCACATTCACACATTCACTATTAGGCCAGTATTTAACATCAGCATTCCTAATCTAAAACCAGGAGTGGGTGAAAAATACTGAAGCGGTGACGTGTTTCTATTATACTTTTCCATTGATTGTTCCTCTCCTGGTTTTGGCTTACAGATGCTAAGGTAAAATACTGATCAAATACTGAAGGTGTGAACATGGCCTATTCCTTGTACTTGTGGTTCACTTGATGAAGAAGTCAGTTGGACTTTGAAACACAGAGATTGAACTGCAATTCTGATTCTAAATCTCTTTCTGAACACTCATTCATTGAGATGCCAACAGCGCAGCATAACCGCTCCTCCGCACCAACTGATTTCTATGTTGGATCTCCCAACCAGCTGAGCAGCAGCAGCTGGACCCTTGCTTTCTCAGCTATTCCAAGAGTTGTATTTACTCACAGCTTTACCAGGTACTGAAGTACTGGTTATTGCCCTATCTTGCTCTCATTTGTACTTCCAGCCTATTATCAAGGTCCCAAATTACACATTTTTGTGCAGTGACATCCCAGTATCTGCTTTAAGACTACATCTGTAGTTTGGAGTGAATTCCTTTTTGATCCACTTCAAATAATTTACATACATTTTTGTCCCTACCAGACAGCAATTTCAAAATCTATGTGGATAAAAAGACACTCAAAATAGCCTTATAGGAACAGCAAAGCATTTTTACCATGAAAATGAATAGGAAGAATTTTTCAAGCTTTTAGGAGGAGGGTGTTGGAGCAGATTAATGGCAAGAAATTGAAGAAAAATTGAGTGAAGATAGCCTTATATAAGCACTGAAAAAGGTATATGTGGCTCTTTTTTCAAAATTCGCCAAGGAAAAGGGGTTCCAGGCTCAAGAGTAGGGACCTTTGGAAGTTGGGGTTCTTGTACCCAACCCGAATTTTTATTCCACAGTTTTGTTCAGGTACCAGAACTGTACCCAAACTTGAACCAGAACCCGAGACTCATTGAAAACAATGGAGACCTGAATTTTGGGTGTGGGTAAGAAAAAAAATCTGTCTCTCTCTCGACTTCCCCTGGAACTCTGAACATTGCAATGGACTTCCGGGAAAAGTCCGCGTTTGGCGTTTAGCCCTGGACACTATTTGTCTGGTACGAACGCCGAACTTTTAATATTGGGTTTTCTCATTTCTACTCAAGAGAAATTACTGCAATCATTCCATGTGACCACAGATTACCGAATTATAACTGTGTGCAATCTGCACAATGTCAAGATTCCCCTCTATTTCCAATGCAAAGGGTGGTCAACTCTTATTAGAAAATTGACTAGAACTCGGAAGAGAATCTAGTTGGCAGGTAACCATCCTCTTACCTTGGTAATAGAGGGAGATCCTGATGTGCACGCTGTCACAATTCAGAAATCCTGCTGTGATGTTAAGTGGCTGAGGAAAATTATTTTGACACTGAAAAAATCCTTGTAATTAATAGTTAAAGCAATGTTATGTTCCAAGGAGTAGCTTACTGTATTTTTCGGACTATAAGACACACTTTTTTCCTCCAAAAATGTGGCGGAAAATGGGGGGGAAGTCTTATAGTCAGGATGTACTGGCACCGGCTGTGGTGGGAAGATGGGGGAACGGCATCGGCGGAGCTGCGGGTCACAGGAAGCTGGAGCCGGCGGCTGCGGCTAACTCCTGTTCCCGCTGCTAAAGAGAAATTAATATTCACTGCATTCCATGCCCATTAGCGTGGAGGGCAATGAATATTCATTTTTCTTTAATAGTATCTTGGTATGATTTCCCCCCAACGCCGTTCCTGGAATGCATGGCCCCATCCTTATAATTGGCCCCCACCCTCTTCCCCATCCTGGTATGCATGGTCCCATCAAAAAACATTAAAATAACAAACCATTACACTTACCTACCAGGCGCTCCCTCACAGCGTCCTGATCCGGTGCCAGCAACCACTTTATGCTTGTAAGCAGCACATGGCAGGGATTCATGAATATTTATTTCTCTTAAGTATCGGCACACATGACCGCCGGCAGCAGCAGGACGCCGTTGGCTGACACTGCGAGCTACTGAAGAGGAATGAATACTCACTGGTCTATGCGTGCACAGTCCCGGCGAGTATTCCGGCAGCTATGATCTCCTTGTGAGCAGCGCATGATGGTCCTGCCATGCGCTGCTTACAAGCATAAATCGGTTGCTCGCATCGGAGCAGGACACTGCGAGGGAGCGCAGGTAGGTAAGTGTAATGGTTTGGTTTCTGATTGTTTTCTGATGGGGCCATGCATACCAGGATGGGGGTGGGGGCCACTTATAAGGATGGGGCCATGCATGCCAGGACTGGGATGGGGGCTAATCATGCCAGAAAAGGGATGGGGTCATGCATACTAGGACGAGATGGGGCCCTACATACCAGGATAGGGATGGGACCATGCATACCAGGATAAGGATGGGGCCATGCATATTAGGATGAGATGGGGATCTTGCATACCATGATAGGGATGGGGCCATGCATACTAGGATGAGATGGGGGGCCCTGCATACCAGGATAGGGATTGGGACCATGCATACCAGGATAGGGATGTGGCCATGCATACTAGGATGAGATGGGGGGCCCTGCATACCAGGATAGGGACCATGCATACCAGGATAGGGATGTGGCCATGCATAATAAGACGAGATGGGGGGCCCTGCATACGAGGATGGGGATAGGGCCATGCATACCAGGATAGAGATGGAGCCATGCATGCTAGTATAGGGATGAGGGCGATCATTCCTGCCAGGATAGGGATGAGAGATCCATGCATACCAGGATAGAGATGAGTGGGCCATGCTTATCAGGGTAGGAATGTGTGGGCCATGTGTATCAGGATAGGGATGACGGGATCATATATACCAGGATACGGGATATTAAGTAAAGAATTTACCACATTTTTTGCTTCAGTGTTTTTTTTTCTAGTTTCCTCCTCTAAAACCTAGGTGCGTCTTATTGTCCCAAAAATACGGTATATACCAGCAGTTCTAAATATTTAGACTATGATCCCACTAGGAGCTTTCGGTCAGTTTTTGATGCTGCAGAATTTCTACACCTTCTGCCACAAGTCATCTTATTTAAATTAGATGACATGTGCTTTTTTAATATGGGTTTTTATTGCATTTTTGATGCTGCGTCTTTTGTCTCTTGTCTGTATGTCATGCATGCTTTAAATAAAGCTGCTTTGTTTTTGACACTTGCTGGTATTTGGCTTTGACAAAACTTTGATATAAGTGCAGCAGATTACATGCGTTTTTGATACTTTTCCGCTGCGGAAATGCACTAAAAATGCACGTGTGTTTTTTACTTGCAGAATTTCTGCACCTAATGCAAGTCTATGGGGAAAATCCACACAGAAAACTCAGCGTAATCACAAGAGATATTTCCATGTTGTGAATTTGAACACTGTTTTTGACGCAGCAAAAAGACGCAGAGTTAAAAACTCACCAAAATCTAAGGTGTTGTACTTAATTATAAAAGCAGTGCTACAAATGTTCTCCGATTGTTTGTGGTATTGCAGCTTGGTCACCTTCACTTCCGTGGAGCTTAGAAGCAAAACTAGACCCTACACATGAACAGATGTGGCATTATTTATGGAAGAAAGCAGATATATCTATTTGATGCTGTAATGTTATTTTACATGTGCCTTTTTAGCAGCAGTTAGAGCTGCATTTATATTTATTTCTTTATTCTATTAATAAATATATTACCTTATTTAAAAAGCAAATAAACATTAAATTGCAGAAATAAATTAAATACAGCCTAATGATGCAGCTATTATGGAATTTTTTTTTTCTGTTTCCTCCTTGCAGAACACTCTTTGTGAACAGCATTTTCATGTGATAGGTGTGACAAACGTGATATATTAAAACTGTTTCAATTAGCACTATCACACAAGTCTAAAAATACTTTGCACCGATTAACACTGTTTGGGTTTAAATAACGAGAATTTGGAATTCTTTGCTAACATATAATGCATATTACCGGCACTATGTTAAGTTATAGACCATTACCCTGTTCCTGCCCATGAAGACGACAGACGCAATGTTTAAATACCGCCATGCAGTTTTATCTGTGTCTAGCATAATTTATTATGGTGATGTACAGGATATAATGTGTTAATGCATAATGTGAGTATAGCATAAGAATACAAAGGATATAGCATAAGGATAGGTCAGTATGTTAGATAAGAAATGGTTAAGGTGCTGATAAGAAGGGGGCACTTCCTGGTTAGAGGGAGTTCAGTGTCAGCCAAGGAAGTGAGTTCAAGTTCAGGTGGGATGGTGGGCTGCTAGGGGCAGCATGGGCCAAAGTTCAAGGCAGTAGGTGGCCAAATGGAGATCCCTGATCGATATTCCAACAGCGTCCGGAGCCTAGAGCTCGAGCCAGGTACCATCGAGCGCGTTCGTCTTCCGACATCACAAGGTCGGTCTTCTGACATCACAAGGTCAGTGGAAATGGAGTTACGTGAGGGGCAGGTGGCCGATTCCGGGTGCACAACGAATCCCTGGGGCTGGTGACGTCAGTGGGCTTGGGAATAGTCCAGAATGAATGTGTGGCAGAAAGGAAGAGGAGTTGTGCTAAGGAGGAAGGAAGTCTGCATTGCCGTGCCCTATCCCACTTGTACCCACCTGATGAACTTGGACTGTTTAGTATAAGTTTGACTGTTGCAAAGAACCTTGTGTCCCATGCATTGTGTGCGGCAGATCCTGAGGACGGAAACCTGCAGGCAGCGGAGACCTGCCTCCTACAAGTGAGTGTGATGCATCCCACACCCTACAGCACATTGGGACACCCCTTGTCTGTAAAGTGCCAAAGCGCAAACGGACAACAGCTCGGTCGCAACTACCGCTCTGCAGCACTTTACAGGGACACTATTGTGTTTGATTTGGCATGCATTTTTGTATAATTACTGAGCAACATCTATTAAACTGTATAAAGGTGTACACTGGAGGATATAGTGCCAGCATTAAAGGGGTTGTGTACCATTCGTACAACTCCCTCTTAAATGAAACAGCACCGTGTAAATTAAAAACAACATATACTTACCTCCCAGCCTGGTTATGTTCCAGCAATATCAGAGATACACCTTTAGGCACTTGCTATGTCACTTAAGCGCTGGCAGCAGATGGGCAGCAGCGCTTACACTTCCCTCGGACAAAACAGTTTTGCAACCCTGTTTGTTTTAAGAAGAGGTTATCCAAGTAGCAGATAACCCCTTTATTTTTTATATAGGAACTATTTTAGGTTTGTTGCCTCCCATCTCTGACAAGTTCTTAAAGTGCACCTGTCAGCAGTTTTGGTCGATACAAGATGCAGCCATCACATTTCAGGGCTTATATACAGCAATCTATAATGCTGTATATAAGCCCCCAACAAGACCTGGAAGAACTGAAAAATAACTTTTATTATACTCACCTGCGGGGTGTTCTAGTCCGATGGGTGTCGCTGGTCTTTGTCCAGCGCCTCCCATCTTCTTATGATCACCACCCTCCCCCTTGCTTCTTGTGGATGACGTGACCCTGCATCATCCTAGTGGTACGCCTTGTAGATGAGGCTCAGAAAGAACATAATATGCTCCAGTGGAAGCCAAGCGCTGCATCAAGTGGCAGTCAAAAATTTCCAAATGCCCAAATGATTGTGGGGAACCTCAGATGGGCCATGCTGCAGAGCTGTTCACACATTGTATTCCATGTGCATCAGAAGTCTGCTCCGAAGAATGACAGAATCCAGAGGAGGAAAGCATCTGTACCGATGCCTAAAATTTTTTCATGTTGGATGCATGGCTGTACGAAATAGGGTCTGAGCAGAATCCAGACCGTCGTCGCTGTGGCGAGCGTCAGCTTACGCTGAGTCGTTTTTCTTCTTAGAGTTGACCCTCTGGGCCATGGCACCCACCCATCTAGGACGAGCTGACCTAGTGAGAACCCACCCCCTGTACAGGGAGTGTCAGGGGCAAGACCAAAGGGGTGAGCCACCATGGCAGCTGGACCAGACGGCCGGCTCAGGGGGACACTATTGAGTGTCTGGCAACAGGACGAACAGGATATGAAACATAAAGCAAGGTCACAGGGTTTCTTCAACAAACGTGGTTTCACACTTTAATCAGGTGCAAGGCATAAACAGAGAATCAGGTGCAGGGCAAAAACAGCAAAACACGGCAAGGTGCGTGCAAGGGCACGCCAAATGTTCCAGACATAACACGTGCTAGAAAACATACCAGGGTCCAGGGCAGGGTACGTGTTAGGGGGTCACACCAGAGTTCCTAGGAAGGATGCGTGCTAGGACACGCTAGAGTCCAAGACAAGGTGCGTGTGTAGGGGACACGCCAGGGTACAAAGTTCAAGGACAGAAGCCTGGGACGCCAGGGACAGGTACAAGGACGGAGGCCTGCGCGTGTAGAGGGACACGCCAGGGACAGGTACAAGGACGGAGGCCTGCGCGTGCAGAGGGCATGCCAGGGACAGATACCAGGACGGAGGCCTGTGCGTGTAGAGGGACACGCCAGGGACAGGTACAAGGACGGAGGCCTGCGCGTGCAGAGGACACGCCAGGGACAGGTACCAGGACGGAGGCCTGCATGTGCAGAGGGCACGCCAGGGTACATGGCAAGGCCTGCGCGTACTTTTACAGAAGCACGGGGAGGTATGCCACGGGGCAGGCGAGGGCCTGTGCATGCTAAGAGAAGCACGGAGAGCACAGTGCAGAGACAGCTTAGGTGCAAGGAAGCACAGAGAGCACGGCTGGGCACTGGCTAGCTGGACGGGCTGCAGCACACACAGGCGGGTAAGACTCCAGCGAACCCGACTGGGGCATAGCAGGTGACACAGCTGTCACTGACTGACAAGCACGGCTGAGGCACAAGCAGGCGGGCACGGCTAGGGCGGACACGGCTGAGGCACAAGCAGGAGGCTAGGAAGGCCAGGCGCATGCAAAGGGCACATGAAGAAACAAGGCAAGGCAAAGCAAGAAACAAGGCAAGGCTAAGCGAGAACAGCGGAAGTACTACAAGGCAAAGCAAGGCAAGGACAAACATGGCACGAGAGACAACACAAGACATGGCATGAGACAAGAGACAGAGTACAAGCACAGAGCGTGTGCAGAGACACACGACAGAGCAGAGTGCAGGGGCACAGAATACAGGGAGCGACCGAGCAGACCAAGCAGCCATGCAGGGAAGCAACACGATACTCAGGCCCTGACCATAGGGAGGGGCGGTCTGATATAGCACCATAGCACCAGTACTTCCGGGTGAGGACCAGGGAGGGACTTTGGGTTCAGATCCACCAGGATCATAGAGAGCATTGCTAGAACAGCCTAGGTAGAACCATAGAGAAGGTCACATGATCAGGGGTTCCAGGAATACAGCGGATTGCAGAGTCAGACAGAGACAGATGGTTACCAAGCAACAAAGTGCAGCCATGAGGTAAGGTGCGCGTGCACACTGCTCCAGGCATCTTGCGGCATGACAGACATGGCGGACAAGACAGTCGCTAGACATTAACCACCAAGGGTGGAGGTGATCATGATGAGTCTCATACCAGAGGTGCACACGGACTGTACTGTGGTGTTCGTGCAGGAAAAGGAGGAGGGTGACTCTCGGGGTGAGGAGTGTGAAAACAGAGAGAAGGTTGTAGATCCCACTTAGTGTGAACCCAGAGGTACGCAGCTGAGTAGCTCAGCAGATGAGGTGGAGGAGGGGGAAGATGAAGGTTACATACATTGCGGCTTCCCACACAAACAAGACGTGATGCAACCATGACAATCACTGTATCTTCAGCCTCAACTCTGACTGTGGACACCACCGGCTGCGATTGTGCATTTTGCAGGGATGACAAGGGTTGCCTAGCAAGGGGCCTTTTTTGAGACTGCAAGAATGACCCAACACACGTTATCTGTCGAATTTGCAAAAAGAAAACTCAGTAGAGGCAAAAATTGCAATAATTTGAGAACTACATGCATGAACCAGCACATGTGCGATCAACATGCCTTCGTGTGGGAATCTCACTGCCTTAAAATGCTGACTAGCAGGCCTCGCCAACCACCGTCCGTCCCACCAACCCTATCTGCTGTTTCTTCCTCCATCATCATTCCAAATCTTCTCACACAGGTCTCTGGCTGCAGAAACTATAATTGTTTACCTACCACAGTCAGGGTAAGTGAGAGACGGTCAGCTGTTAGTAGACATGACTGGTGCTTTTGTGTCACCTGGATGCGCTGCGGCAGAAAGCACGGTCACAGTGTGCTCACTTCTAATGATCGCACCCCGCTGGTTATCGACTTGCATCGCTACAGAGGTCTTTCAGCCTAGAGATTAATCATTTGATTAGTGATGTTCTGACACGGTGGAATTCCACTCTGCACATGTTGCAGCGGCTGTGGCAGCAGCGAGGAGCCCTAGTGCAGTATGTCCTTTTGCTTAGTTTGGGCTAACGCAGTTTGGAAGTGGTTCAAATTACGTTTGTAGATTGGGCACAGGTGAAGGACCTCTGCACCCTTTCGCAGTTTTGAAATGGCCACTAAGATGTTTAGCGCTAACCCTGTCATTATCAGCATCACTATTCCGGTCATCTACTGTTGTGAATTCACTTTCTGGCCTACCTCTGGTTACTAGTGAAGGTAGTGGAGCTGGTTATATTGACAGAGGGTTCGCGAGTTCTCTTTCCGGGCTCCCTCTGGTGGTTACTGGAGGTAATGGAGCTGATCTAATTAACAGAGGCCTGCCACCTGATAATGAGGAGGATGACTGGAGGTCTGGAGTTTCTGACTGGATTTAAGACAGCTGACTCCCTCTATCCCTGCTGGTGATTTTTTCCTGCCTCCTGAGGTCTTAGTTTCCAGCTCAGTCCCTGCATGCTCAGCTAAGTGTTCTTTTGCTATTGTTCACATTTGATCTGGTTCTGTCTATTTCATTTTTATGTGGTCAGCCAGCTCCGGCTGGGGCTGTGCTGAATTTCCATCCTTATGTTACTGCTTGTGCCAGTTTGTTTTTGTCCCTTATTAGATTGACCGCTTTTTGCTCTGCTTTTAGAATACACCAGAGTGCTGATATAGTGGGCGAAGTCTAGTGACTTCAATATTTTTCTATCAGACGTGTTGGGCATTTTTTGCAGGGTTTTTTGCGTGATTGCAGACAGAGTCTTTCCTTTCCTGTCCTGTCTAGTTAGTGTGGGCCCCATCGTTTGCTCAGTCTATTTTTCCACCTGCGTTTGTGTTTTCATCTTGTATCACCGTCAATATATGTTTGGGGGCTATCTATTCCTTTGGGGTCTGCTCTGGGGCAGTTTAGATTTACCCTTTCTTGCTTTAGGCCTATTTAGTTCTCCGGCTGTGTCGAGGCATCTAGGATTATCGTAGGTATGCTCCACGGCTCCTAGTTGTGTGGATAGGATCAGGGGTCTGCAATCCGCTTAGTTTGAATAGTCTGCATGAGGAGGTGATGGTCCCAGAGGAAGAGGTAGAAGCAGAGGAGGATGCGGAAGGAATAACAATATCTCAAATTTCCGGACTGTCGTCACACAGGCAGATGCCATGGGAGGATGCCTTACAGTGATAAAGGGGGCTCATGGTACCAGACAAATTGTTATTGAATATGAAGGAGGAAAGGAACAAATGGAGGATAGCGAGGTGATGGACGCACAACAGTCAGGAGATGAAGAGGATAATGATCCGCTCTCAGTTGTCCTTGGTTGGCAGGAGGAGACCGAGGAAGCAACATTGCGTGTTACCCCGCCACCAACACACCATGGATTTGGACCTAATGGAAACGCCTTCTTGATGCATTATCTTCAACACCATGCCCCTTTTCTTAGGGTTAGAAATAGTGCTAACTACTGGGTTGCCATTCTGTTAGATCCACGGTACAAGAGTACATTTAGCCAGATGCTTCTCACCCTGGAAAGGGATCCACACATGTTGGAATATCGAAACATGCTTGTAGACAATCTTAAGAGTGGTTTTCCCCAAGACAGTAGTGTATCACACAGTGTGCAGCCCAGTTGTAGATGTCCATCTCCGGGAATGTCAAGATGTCATTGCAAAAACATTAACAGCAGCAGTGTAAGTGGCATCAGCAATTTCTGTGAGTCGTTTAACACATTTCTTAGACCAGCCCGCGCACCAGCAGAACAGAGTACATGTCTAACACCTTCTGAATGACTGGAGAGGATGGTGCAGGAGTATCTGGAGCTCAATATCAATTCCATCAGGGGAGTTTGGACCCTTTTGCATTTTGGTCTTCAAAAATGGAAGAGTGGTCTAAGCTCGCCTGTCATGCCTTTGGAAGTTTTGTCATGCCCGGCAATCATCATTCTCTCAGAATGTGTCTTCAATGCTGCTGGTGTTATCCTGACGGATAAGCACAGCTGGCTGTCTCCTGAAAGTGAAGACTGCCTAACTTTCATCAAAATGAACAAGTCATGGATCTCTAATTATTGATCTCGCATTATTGGAGTTTTTGCCATCTTTATGGTGTCTTCTGTGCCTGCTGTTGCTACTGCTGATGATGTTACAAACAATTGTTTGAAATATAGAGACTTCAAGTTGGGTCTCCATCTGCTCAGTTGCCTGTGGTGGAAGGTGTGTCATAGGCCTATTATACTGTTTCAACTCTGTGCAAATTGATGCTACTTTAGTTGTGTGTGACAATTATTTTTTGAAATATAGAGACAAAAAGTTGGGTCTCCATCTGGTGGGTTGCCTATGTAAGTAGGGCTCCCAGACAGGTATGTCTGCACTCACTTTCAGTCAACTACCTGTGTTACTTTCCTTACATTTTTCTACCAATGTTTGTGCCATCTGAGTGTGGCTGGAATAAAAAAAAATGGAGGTGTTGCATGAGGTATCAGGTCTCCAGGCTAAGGCTACTTTCACACATCAGGTTTTCGGCGTCAGGCGCGATCCGGCGTCGTGCCGGAACGCCGGATCCGGCAAATGTTTCGTAAAACCGGATGTGACGGATCCGGTTTTCTGGCGGATCCGTCTTTTTCTGGACAGACAAAACCGGATCCGTCTCATCCGGTTCATCCGTTTTTCTATCCGTTTTTCGACGGATTACGCCGGATCCGGTTTTTAAAATTGACCCTTGTGGCCTTCCGAACGGGATTGGCTACTGGAAAACTATATATAGCATGTTCCTACAGCCCTTCTTTGACAGGTTGTAGAGGAGAAAGTGCAGGTTGGAGAGAAGAGCAAGTTACTGGCGAAGATGGATGTTGTCATTGGAAATATTTTGAAGAATTTGGCGGATTTTACAGCGGAGGCAAATCGTTTGAGGGTGATTGTTCTGGAGAAGGAGAGAGCGAGACAGCAGCGCATCAGGCATCGTAGACGACGTTTGTGGATCCACCCCATCACAGCCAAGAGAATGACGCGTGGGGTCTATTCTACACTATGCATGGACCTTCGACGAAACCCGGATAAATTTTTTGGATATGTTAGGATGAAAATGGAGAATTTTGATTACTTGGTGGAGCGCATTGCACACCTCATAAGAAAAGCGGACACCTATTGCCGCTTCTCTGTTTCACCCGCAGAGCGTCTGATGGTGACTTTAAGGTAAGCCACATTTATTGGATATGATCGCATCAGAGCACACTTTCACTGCAATCTTGTTGGTGGTAATTTGTATCTCCAAGTGTTATAGGTCAGTTTTGGTATGTAATGCTGTGATTTAAAACTAATTTATTGTTTTTTAATTCCCCACAGATTTCTTGCAACTGGAGAATCCCTTTCGTCACTGCATTTCCAGTACAGACTCGGGATTTCCACCATATCTGGAATTGTGAAGTACACATGCCGTGCACTGTGGGACTCCTTAGCTGAAGAGTTTTTACCAGAGCCCACAACAGAGAGGTGGATTGAAATTGCTGACAAGTTTCAACAGATATGTCAGTTTCCAAACTGCTTGGGCGCTGTGGACGGGAAACATATCCGCATTGTAAAGCCAGCTGGATCGGGATCGGAATATTTCAATTACAAGAAATATTTTTCAATTGTCCTCATGGCCATCGCTGACGCGGAATACAAATTTATTGCGGTTGATATTGGGGCCTATGGCCGCTCCAATGACTCTCAAGTTTTCAAACTGTCTGCCATGGGGCGTAAACTGTATGGAAACACCTTCCAGTTCCCACCACCTAGACCGCTGCCGCAAACATCTGGTCCACCTATGCCATTTGTCTGTGTAGGGGATGAAGCCTTCCAGCTGTCAGAACACCTTTTGAAACCGTACTCTAGCAGAGGATTGACAAGACCAAAACGCATTTTTAATTACCGCCTCACAAGAGCAAGAAGAATGGTTGAATGTACCTTTGGTATTCTGACAGCCAAATGGCGGGTCCTATTGACTGCGATCAACCTCAAGACAGAAACTGTGGACGAGGTGATAAAAGCGTGCGTGGTACTCCACAATTTTGTTATCTGCAAGGAACCCATTTCCATTGAGGACACCTCTGAAGAAACCACCTTGCAAGATTACCATGACATTACCACTAGAAGTTCTGTGACGGTTTCAGTAATGAGGGACAATTTTGCACTATACTTTATGTCACCTCAAGGCAGAGTACACTGGCAGGATGACAGTGTGTGAAAGATTTGTGCCCTAACCAAACTTGTGTACCTTCTGTACCAACAGTATATACCTTTGCCAACCAAAGTTGGCTATCTTGTCATGGTCTCTATTTTTAGCTTTAGGCCACAGGTGTGTACCTGGTTGTGTTTTATGCAAAGTATTTCACCTTTTAACAAAAGTTGTGTACATTGTTAGGAAATCACCAACAATAAACACAACTTTTTAGGTGAAATACTTTGCTTCAAACACAACCAGGAACACAACTGTGGCAAAAAGCTAAAATTTACCCACAGTTATATACCTAGTTTTGAATACCATTTCACCTTTTAAATACCCTGTATTTAACCTTTTTCGCCGCAGAAAGAAATGACAGACAACCAGTGTAAAATAATTTAACTTTTATTGAAAAATGTTTTTTTTAGTAAACTTTTTTAAAATTTTAATAAACTTGTTTAATAAAACTTTGAAACTATAAAACTGAAACCATAAAACTGGTCATTTTTATTTAAATACACACATTATAATTCTGTGTAGTGTGTGGTGGAAATACTGCTGTAGGGGCTGCGGGACACTTCGACACTGGGAGTGTGGAGAGAGGACTGGGATCGTGGTGGGGAAGGAACAGTTAGAGGTGAAGGTGTGGAAAAAACTACAGAATGGGTGGACATGTGGGAAGCAGAAGAGGTGGTGGGTGGTGGAGTGGAGGGTTGGGCAGGGACTGTAGGAGCAGATGATGTTGATGGCAAGTTGTATGGGGAAGGAGTTTGGTACGGGGCAGGTTGCTGGAAGTGGGGAGATGTCTGGTACGGGGCAGGTTGCTGGAAGTGGGGAGATGTCTGGTACGGGGCAGGTTGCTGGAAGTGGGGAGATGTCTGGTACTGGGGAGGTTGCTGGTACTGGGGAGTTTGCAGGTACTGTGGAGGTTGCTGGTACTGGTGAGGTTGCTGGTGCTGGGGAGGTTGCTGGTGCTGGGGAGGTGGATGGTGCTGGGGAGGTGGATGTTGCTGGGGAGGTGGATGGTGCTGGGGAGGTGGATGGTGCTGGGGAGGTGGATGGTGCTGGGGAGGTGGATGGTATGTAATAGGAGGGGGAGGATGGAAAGTGGCTGGAGGGGGTGTAGATGTAATAGGAGGGGGAGGATGGAAAGTGGCTGGAGGGGAGGTAGATGTAATAGGAGGGGGAGGATGGAAAGTGGCTGGAGGGGGTGCAGGTGGAGGAACTACTGTGGTGGGAGGAGGAGGAGGTTGGGAGGTAACTTGCTGGAGAGCAGCGTGGCATGAATGCATTACATGCATCTGCTGGGCAGGAGAGAGCGTTTCCATGCGCTCCACAACAGACCTGAAAAAGGTGTGGTTTGGCGAAGATCTTGCTTCTGAATGCATGGTTTGCAGAAGTGTCTTCACCTCCAGAATGCTGGAGTTGATCTGCTGATAGCCTGCGGAGATTTGCTCTGACAAGACTTTTAGACAGTTCTGGAAAGATGCATTCAGATGCAAGAACTCTGGCGCATAAGTCTTTTCCTGACCCCTCTGCCGCTGCCGCCCAGTACCCGCAGGTGTACTAGAGGTGGCAGGGGCAGAAGGGTGGGGTAAAGGGAAAGCGATCTCCTCACCAGCAGCTTCATGTAATGTAGGCGGCCACGATGCTCCTGTGCTGGTGGATGGGACAGATGGGTCGAATGTGTGGGAAGGCTGGGAAGGTGCAGATGTACCGGGGCGGTCGAAGTGTCCCTCGGTGCCGGTCTCCTCAGGGATCGCCTCAGAAGGGTCCAATCGTGCCGGCTCCCGAGTGCTGCTCACCGTGCTGTGGAATAAAGAGAAAAAAAAACAATTAAAATACTGACATGGTATGGCCCTGGCTGAAAAAAAAATTTACATATAACATTTTTTTTCACATGTGGTGTGTAATATTTACCTTCTGGTGACCATTGTTTCCCGGAGGAACGACAGGGTTTCTGCGCACTTGTACTTGCTCCTGCGTCCTCCAGATCCACTCGGGGCCCGCATCTCTTTATTGAACTCCTTCTTGAAACGATCTCTCACAGACCGCCACCGATTCACAATTCTGTTCCCTGAAACGAGAAAGGAGTGGTTAGTATACAACATCAGTGTTTCCCAAACTCCAGTCCTCATGGTCCCCAGGGGTCATGTTTTCAGGATTTCTATAGTAAATAGAAATCCTGAACACATGATCCGTGGGGACCACGAGGACTGGAGTTCGGGAAACACTGGTTTACATCAAGCAACCGGTACTGTATATACTTACGCTCTTTAATCTGGGCCCGAGCTTCGAGGTCCTCCCAGCGGCCAACAAGGAGCGAACAGATTTCCTCCCAGAGTCGTCGGGTAACGATCAGGTCAGCGTGGCGGCGGTCAGCCATATTCCAGAGCGGCTCCCTTTCTCTGACGAGATCGATGAGGAGGTCCACATCAATCCCTCCATCCTCACCGTCAGAGTCGGGAGCACGCTGTGAAGGCTGTTAAAGAAAAAGACAAAAATAACATAATTAGCCTCCACAAAAGAAATGAAATAAAAAGTGCAAAAAAACAAAGCAAAAATATTTATACTTACACGCTGGTGCCCGCCGCCTCGCTGTCGCCGACGACCCTGGGAGGCACTGCGAGGACCTCTTGGCCAAGCACCAGATTGGGAAGACTAGAGAAGAAAACAAAAAATGTTATGTCTTTGGATGTAGGCATTTGTTTGCTGTGTGTGGTCTGCAGAACATTGTTTTCTATGTGTTGTGTGTAGTGTGATGTTGTGTTTCTGCGTTTGATGCAAAAAACTTACCAATTGTGAGCCCACTCCAGGTGTCTGTCCACCCCTTCCTTCTTCTTCTGGGAGCTCCTCTTCATCTTGTGATTCCTGTTTTGAAATAAAAGGCAATGAATAGACATATATTACAGAGAAGATGGATTTTGGAAATAAAAACTTACCGTCAAACGCTGACGATGCGAGGGAGGGCTCCCAGAAGATGATGTGCTGTCTTCCTGGTGGCCACACTCCATGCCTGTGGGTGGTGTTCCAGCTGCTGCCATTGCTGCTGCTGCTGCTGCTGCATCTATTGGGCGGCTGTTGAATAAAGAGAAACAAAGGGCCAATGAATATCTTGATATTCAATAGCCCTTGTTTGGAGGAATGGGTTATTTGATAATTACTGTCTCTCATCTGCTGCTGGCCTCCCCTCCTCAGTATGTTCTATTTGCTGCTCCATTTGGGGTGGTGGTGGTGCGGATGGTGCTGCAGTGGTCTCCTGCCTTCTCCTGCGCCTGGTTGCTGTCTTGGGTGGCATGTTGGGTGTGGCTGTGGGTCCCACTGTCTTGCTTTTATATATGTCTTGTGGGCAGAGCTACTGAGCATGCTCAGACCAAAAAACCGGATCCGGCGCATTGCGGCGCTCATAGGCTTTCATTGTGTGAAAAAGCCGGACGCGCCGGATCCGGCGTGTCCGGCTTTTTCGCCGGAGACAAAAAACGTTACAGTCACCGTTTTTTCCAGACGCCGGATCGCGACACATTGCCGGATCCGGCGAAAACCGGATGAAACGCATGGCCATCCGGCGCGATCCGGCGCAAATGCAAGTCAATGGGGGGGAAACCGGATCCGGCATTGCATTTCGCCGGATCCGGTTTCTGTCAAAAGCGCCGGATCGCGCCTGACGGCGAAAACCTGATGTGTGAAAGAGGCCTAAGAAGGTTTCACCGCTCTCTTAACCACCAGTTCCTTATTAAAACTTAAATTCCAAGCTATACAGTAAATGCTGGGCCAGACCCTGATACCTCTTTAATGGTCCATGGCTGACTGCTGCTGTGCCATTTGCAAATTTCTACTGTGAATTTATTGGTGCCAGTTTTCATGGTGTCTCCCCTTAATTTTAGCTGTTTAGGAGCTATGTGTCATCGCTTATGGTTATGTGTATACCTTTTGGTTTTGCCTCCCATTGAATCTGATGGGGATCGGGCATCTTCGTCGAACATGTTTGTCGAACGTCAAATCGTTCGCCGAATCGAACCGAACCTTGAAAGGATCGCTGACCTCTACTCAACAGTCCCATAAAATATCTGGAGTGGAGTCCAAGTTCTGCAGCTCCATTCACAAGGTTCCAGACCTCAAATCTCATAATCGCTGGAGGTCCCAGCAGTCAGACCTACAGTGACCAGCATGTTATTCCCTATACAATGGGATAAAGAATAACTTTTGTTTGCGGGGGGGGGGGGGGGGGGGACAGCCCTGTAATGCTCCAGAGCCTCAATACAAAATAATACAATGCAATGTATTGATGAACTTATGAATCGACTGCATACATAGAATTAAATAAATGCAACACATGCACATGGACATGTCTAGGCAAGCAAGTGCACATCTTTTTACAATTCAGTCCCGGAGGTCAGGAATCACTTTAGCAGTATATATGTCTCAGCGCTTTTGAACTTTCTGATAACTTTTTGATGAAGTTTCTGATAACTCTTTCATGAATAGTCCCTATTATTAGTGTTACAGAGTCAAAGTCATGTGAATAGTAGCCACAAGGGTTTGGTCTCTTTACTTCCATTCTTTGTAAATATAATAGCAATGTCAGAACTGGACCATGTAAGTACTGGTCTAAACAGAAGACAATGGCTGAAAGTACATGAAACCTAAATGAGAAGTTAAGGTAATCCATTAGTCAAAAAATATATATATTATAATTATTGACTGCTTTAGTGCCTCTTCATTGTGTATCTTTGAAGATTATAGAAAAGAACAGATTAATAGATAGGGAATGTAGATTGTGAGCCCCATTGGGGACAGTGATGATAATGTGTGCAAACTGTAAAGCGCAACGGAATATGTTAGCGCTATATAAAAATAAAGATTATTAAAGATTATTATTAAAGATTAAAGCAAAGGATTTCATATAGAAAGTGTTTAAATAAGATAGAAAAATTGTGGTCAAAAGTAAAATAAACTGTAAATGACAGATAAACAGGTGAAAAATATGTCCTCTATTTTTCTACATCAGCTACATCAGTTTGTCAAAAAAGTGTTGAATTTATGAACCCACTGTGCCACAGGGCCAGGACTGCCCAGGAAGGGGCGTAACTAAGCGGCTACCTGTTGCTCACTGGCTGAGTCACTCACACTCACACACACAGCAGCCAGGCAGTCGCAGGCAGCCTGTGTAAGGCTGTGTGCACACACTGCGGATTTTGCTGCGGTTCCGCAGCGGTTTTTGACATGTCAATTCTTTCTGCGGATTCTCCTGCGGTTTGCCATCTCCTCTATTGAGGAGATGAAAAACCGCAGGGCAAAACCGCAGAGCAATCCGCAGGTAAAACCGCAGGTATTTTGACCTGCGGATTTTACAAAATCCGCGCGGATGAATCCGCACCTAATCTGTAGCGTGTGCACACAGCCTAAGTGTAACTTATATGTTAACACAAAAAAATGGAGTGAAAGTCCAAAATATTTTAGAAACGTAAGAAATTTATTTGAGGAACAACCCTGTTATCCCGTGCTAAAGTGCTTACCCATCATGTGCTCCAGGACAACTGCAGCGCCGCCACCAGCGCAAGTGCAGCGTGGCGGCGCTGCACTTGTCCTGGAGGCTGGAGCACATGATGGGTAAGCACTTTAGCATGGGATAACGGGGTTGTTCCTCAGGGTGCGCACCTGGGTTCTTCCCTACACTTTGTGTCCCGGTTTTATGGCCCATCATTACAAGAAGCACTTGGCTCCTTTTCACTTAATATTATATGGACAGGACAATTAGCAGCTGATATTACCCGATTCCTTCATTGTAGATGTTGTTTATAATTGTCAGTACGATTTTTATGTATAATAAATTTCTTACGTTTCTAAAATATTTTGGACTTTCACTCCATTTTTTTGTGTTAACATGTTATGTGGGAGTGTCCATTATCGATCCCCTTTGAGTCATAATTTTACAAATGGTGACTCGCCTGTGGTACATTGCGAATTGTTCCATTTGGTATTGTTTTATATATATATATATATATATATATATATATATAAGTGTAACTTATACTGCGGCCAGGGGCAGAGGAGGTGGAGCTGAGCCTGCACATTACTGTCTGTGCTGCCTGGGAGCACTGTCGCAGGCAGTGTGTCAGAAATGAATGTCTGTCTGTGACTGTGTGATTAATCATTAACATCCCTAACCAGTAGCCGGCCAGGCCGGTACCCCCTCCCAAGCGCGGCCATTTTATTCCTTTCCAGACCCCGCATCCGAGCAGGCCATTCACCGCCCGGGGGGGCGCCAAATTCGGGAACAGCCGATTTAATATTATTTATATTGTTTGACCATACAATACAATTTCTTGTGAGAAAAAAGTAATTTTTCTTTGATTTTATGGTCTAATAAATGTTACAATTTGTATACCTAAAAATCAGCATATGCAGTGTTTTTGTGAGAGAGCCACAAAATTTTGACAGAAAATGTTTTCCTGGGAAGTGGGGTACAGGGGCCCAGGTTTTATGAACAGCCCCGGGCCCATAGTCCACTTAATCCGCCACTGACTGGACGTCCTAATGGTGGAGACAGACTGGGTTGCAGGTAGCCACAAGGTACCACTCCTGGGCAGAACCCGGTACTGCAGCTGCTGACCCCAGGGGTCAGATATGCTGAGACTGATTTAGGGCTTAGTTAAGACACACCGGTCTAAGGTACTAGAACAGGGACTGGCCACACACAGACTGGGGCATAGTGTTCATGCACTGGCCGTACATGGACCAGGGGATGAGGTTCAGGCACTGGTCATTCTGGGACCAGGGGACTAGGTTCAAGCATGGGCAGACCCAGGACCTGGGAACGAGATACTGGCCGCTTTGGGATTACAGGACTAGGTTTGGACACTGGCCGCTCCGGGACAAGGGAATAGGACTGGCCGCTCAGGGATCAGGGGACATCAGGAACAGGCCTGGCCACACCGGCACCAGTGGAGTATGGATACAGGACTGGCCACACCGGGACTAGAGATACAGGTTCAGGACACTGGCTGCATCGGGACCAGGGGACCTAACAACAATGATTCTACTCATTGCTTAGCCACTCCAAGGGGAGAGGAAGTCTTTTATACAAGATGTTTCCCAGCTATTAGCTGTGAGCCATTTTGCAGGTATACTACTTTATACCTAAATGCCTCTCAACAACAAGCTGAGGGCATTTAGTATATGCACTTGCTGCCACTTTAAGAACAGAGGAGCGCGCACACACCGTGAACTGCGGCGCGCACACCAGGAAGCAGGAGGGACATGACGGGAGACCATGCCACAGAGCTGGGGTGGTTAATAAGACAGTGTCCCTACATGTAGGAGGAAAGGGACAGTGTGCAGGGATGCCAGCAGTAGCACTACAATATGAAAAGCATATATGATCATTTTAAAGGTTATCTCCTGAAGTCAACATTATATGAGTAAAAGCTGGTGTAGTGATCAGCTGATTGCCTGTCTAACCTCTGCCAACGAGTTATTATCAAAAGAAGTCACTTATGGTCAGTTGTTTATTGAATTGAACATTTGTGGGATTTTTCATCATCAGTAAGTGCTAATAATGTGTTCCACATTAGTCGAAGGAAAATAGGAAAGAACAATACTAATACATAGTGAATGACTCAGCACCAGCAATTGTACTCTGAAATAATCTGTAGGAGTAGATCCTTGAAGCTGATGTGATTATTCTCATTTATTGGAACATTGCACTTATACACCTATTACCAGGGGCAGACGTATCGCTGGTGCATCTGCACCGGGGCCCCTGAGGTGGAGGGGTCCACCGCGATCAGCGACTACTACAGCTAGATGTGCTTTGTGCCAGCCACTTTGTGCCGGAAAGGGCACAATATACCAGGATGGGTGACATTTCAACAGGATGGGTTCATACATACCAGGATGGGGCACATTATACCAGGAAGGGGCCCAGGATAGGGCACATTATAGCAGGAAATGGACCAGGATGGGGAACATTATGCCAAGAAGGGAACCAGGATTGGGGCATTATACCAAGAAAGAGGCCAGGTTGGAGGACATTTTCCCAGGAAGAGGTCTGGCATGTGGGACATTATTACTGAAAGGGGTGTCCCTTATTAAGTATCATCCTGGGGCAGTCCCTTCTTATGTAGCATCCTCTGCTGTTATATACAGTGCTGTCCCATTATTACATAGTATCATGCCTTGTTATATATAGCACTGTCCCTTACATATTGTATTCTCATTATTTTTTTCGGTATTCACATTGTTCTCTCGTTTAATATAGATATCTAACAACTTTAAGCTGCACACTGAAACGCGATAATATGTAAACATTGAAGTATATGAAATTGGAACTGCTTACACTTACCTGTCAGCTGTTTTGGCCACTATAAGATGCAGCCACTGCCTTTCAGGGTTTATCTACAGCATTCTATAATGCTGTAGATAAGCCCCCGATCCAACCTGCAAGATAAGAAAAATAACTTTTATTATACTTACCTGCGAGGTGGTCTGGTCTGAAGGGTGTCGCAGGTCCGGGTCCGGCGCCTCCCATCTTCTTGCGACACCGCCCTCCTGTTTGCTTCATTGCTCCCGGCATCGCACTTCTGTGCAGGAGTACTTCTCTGCCCTGTTGAGGGCAGAGTAAATTACTGCAGTGCGCAGGCGCTGGACCTCTCTGACCTTTCCCGTCGCCTGCGCACTGCAGTACTTTACTCTCAACAGGGCAGAGAAGTACTCCTGCACAGAAGCGCGATGCTGGGAGCAATGAAGCAAGCAGGAGGGAGGCGTCGCAAGAATATGGGAGGCGCCGGACCCAGACCTGCGACACCCATCGGACCGGACCGCCCCCCAGGTGAATATAATAAAACTTATTTTTCTTATCTTTCAGGTTGGACCGGGGGCTTATCTACAGCATTATAGAATGCAGTAGATAAGCCCTGAAGGGCAGTCGCCGCATCTTATAGCGGCCAAAACAGGTGACAGGTTCGCTTTAAGTAAACAGTTTCCAGCATAACACATAATCCCTAGACAGAATGTTTAATAAACAGCATAAAGTGTTGTGACCATTCCGATAAATACCATCAATATATTAATATGTCTGAGGAATTCTCAAGAAATAAAATATTGTCCAAAACATTTTGAAACTGGAGTGACATTTATGACCATCAGTTAGAAATATCTGGTAGAAAATGACCATTCAAGCCCCATTCTCTTAATGGAACTATTTAATTGATGGCCTATTGTTAGGATAGGTCATCAGTATCTGGTGGCGATGCAACTGTCAGCACTACCAACGATTAGCTGTTTCCGGTAGAAGTGCTGCACAGCTCCGTCAACTGTATCGTGACTGCAGTTGGGTAAAGCACATCCATCTCTCTATTCCATCTGTACTCTGGAGAGATGAAACAAAAAAATGTTTTGGAACTCATGGCTTCAAAACGGTATGGTGTCGCAAAGCTAAGGAGTACAAATAAAAATGCATGGTGACTTCAGTGAAACATGGTGGTGGCATGTCCTTATGGGGGACAGCATGAGTACTGCTGGTGTCGGGGAGCTACATTTCATTGATGATATCATGAATTCACAGATGTACTGCTCCATATTGAAAGAGTAGATGCTGCCATCACTGTGCCTTTGGTAGACATGCACTTTTCCCACATGATAATGATCCAAAACACACATCTAAGCTCATTGTTGCATCTCTGAAGAAGAACAGGGTGAACATGATTCTGTGGCCAAGTGTCCACTGATCTAAACCCAATCAAACACCCAAAGGTGCTTCTCACAAAATTAGAATATTATCAAAAAGTTAATTTATTTCAGTTCTTTGATACACAAAGTGAAACTCATATATAGCGTCATTACAAACAGTGATGTATTTCAAGTGTTTAGGTTAGTTTCAGACTAGCGTTTTTTGCCAGCAGCGCACGCCGCCGCTAAGCCCCGCCCCCTCCGGTCATCTCCGCCTAGTATCGCTCACGGCTGCATGCGATCTGCACACCCTATCTTTAGCATAGGGTGCGCAGACCGTGCGCTGACCGTGCGCTAGTAGAATTTTGCGTGCGCTGAGCCCTTTTGACAGTGCGCCGGTGCGTGCCGAACGCACCATGTTGCATTTTGGTGCGCTCGGAGCACCGTCAAAAGGGCGCATGCAAAATTCTACTAGCGCACAGTCAGCGCACTGTCTGCGCACCCTATGCTAAAGATAGGGTGTGCAGATCGCATGCAGCCGTGTGCGATACTAGGCGGAGATGAACGGAGGGGGCAGGCAGGGGGTGGGGCTTAGCGGCAGCGTGCGCTGCTGGCAAAAACGCTAGTCTGAAACTAGCCTTATTTCTGTTAATGTTGATGATTATGGCTTACAGCCAATGAAAATCCAAAAGTCATTATCTCAGTAAATTAGAATACTTTATAACATCAGCTTAAAAATGATTTTAAAATCCGAAATGTTGGCCTACTGAAATGTATGTTCAGTAAATGCACTCAATACTTGGTCGGGGCTCCTTTTGCATCAATTACTGCACAAATGCGGCCTGGCATGGAGGCGATCAGCCTGTGGCACTGCTGAGGTGTTATGGAAACTCAGGTTGCTTTGATAGCAGCCTTCAGCTCATCTGCATTGTTGGGTCTGGTGTCTCATCTTCCTCTTGACAATACTCCATAGATTCTCTATGGGGCTAAGGTTAGGCGAGTTTTCTGGCCAATCAAACACAGTGATACTGTTATTTTTAAACCAGGTATTGGTACTTTTGGCAGTGTGAACAGGTGCCAAGTCTTGCTGGAGAATGAATTTTCCATCTCCAAAAAGCTTGTCGGCAGAGAGAAGCATGAAGTGCGCTAAAATTTCCTGCTAGACAGCTGCGCTGACTTTGGTCTTGATAAAACACAGTGGACCTACACCAGCAGATAACATGGCCTCCCAAACCATCACTGATTGTAGAAACCTCACACTAGACCTCAAGCAGCTTGGATTGTGGCCTCTCCATTCTTACTCCAGACTCTGGGATCTTGATTTCCAAATGAAATGCAAAATTTACTTTCATCCGAAAACAACACCTTGGACCACTGAGCAACAGTCCAGTTCATTTTCTCCTTGGCCCAGGTAAGACGCTTCTGGTGTTGTCTATTGGTCATGAGTGGCTTAACACAAGGAATGCGACACTTGCAGCCCATGTCCTGGATACATCTGTGTGTGGTGGCTCTTGAAGCAATGACTCCAGCAGCAGTCCACTCCTTGTGAATCTCCCCCCAAGTTTTGAATGACCTTTTCTTAACAATCCTTTCAAGGCTGCGGTTATCCCAGGTGCTTGTGCACCTCCTCCTACCACACTTTTTCCGTTCACTCAACTTTCCATTAAAGGGAATCTGTCACCTATTTTTTGGTATATAAGATGCGGCCACTGCCATCAGAGGCTTATCAACAGCATTACAGAATGAGGTAAATAAGTGTCACGGTCACGTGTGACTGGACACATCGCCTCCAGCAGGGCGAATGTCTATCACACACATGACCCTGGATACACCGCCTCCAGTAGGGCGAATTTAAATAATATAACGTGCAGCCGGATACACCGCCTATTGCAGGCGAATTTCAGAATTACATGTGAAACTGGATACACCGCCTCCAGCAGGGCGAATTTAAATAATAAGGGGAAACACCAGGGAAACCTATACAATGGAGGGCCCTGCGATAGGGAACGGGGACATGGAGACCTCCTGCACTCCCCTGAGCCAGTCTCTACACTCCTAACAGTCCCTATACAGGCTCCGCATCTGTCGCCGAGCTGGAACCTAAGAACCCTAGCTCGCCCTGTACCTAGCCCTCTCTAGTGAAGTGGACAGTGCAGAAACTAATACCACCACTGCACTGAAACACACATAAGGGAAGTCACAAACAGGGAAACACCACTTAGCTTTGCTCTGTTGCTCTTGCTCCCAGCAACAGAGTCCACCACCAGAGTGCAGCTTTCCTCCTCTGTCAGAGCTGCAAGGAAATCCTCTCTGACTCCTTCCACACCAGGAGTCTGACTGAACTGCCAGGAACTCTCTCTCTCCTTCCTTCACCAGTCTTGGTTGGAAATGAGCAATATCACCAACAGTGATTGCAACACACACCTAACACTCTTATAGCAGAGCCAGAGCAATCACACCTGCTTTATAATCACATGCACTAAACTAAAGAAACCAGAGTGCAATGATCCTAACGGCCACCGGGGGCAAAACTATAACAGAAACCACCACAGTGCAATTACCCTAATGGCCACCGGGGGCAAAACTATCTTTAAGCACCACAGCTTAAGGAAAAAAAAGGTTACTAGTGCATTTTATCTGTCATGATCCAGCATGGATCATGACAATAAGCTCCTGATGTAACCTGAAGGAGAAGAAAAACGAGTTATACTCACCCAAGGACGGTGCAGGTCCGGTTTGGGTCCGGAGGGTGTCGCGGTCCGGTCAAGCTCCTCCCATCTTTTAGTGTTGACGTCCTCTTCTTTGCTTCCTGTCGTGGCTCCAGCGCAGGCGCACTGCTCTGCCCTGTTGAGGGCAGAGCAGACTACTTCAGTGCGCAGGTGCCAGAAGAGGTCCAGCGCCTGCGCACTGCAGTACTCTGCTCTGCCCTCAACAGGGCAGAGCAGTGCGCCTGCGCCGCGAAGCAAAGAAGAGGACGTCATCGCTAGAAGATGGGAGGCGCCGGACCGGACCGCGACACCCCCCAGACCCAAACGGGACGCGGACCACCCCTGGGTGAGTATAATATAACTCATTTTGTCTTACCCTCCTTTTGGAGTGTGTCAATGACTGACTTCTGGACATCTGTCAAGTCAGCAGTCTTCCTCATGATTGTGGAGCCTACTGAAACAGACTAAGGCTACTTTCACACATCAGGTTTTCGGTGTCAGGCGCGATCCGGCGTCGTGCCGGAACGCCGGATCCGGCAAATGTTTCGTAAAACCGGATGTGACGGATCCGGTTTTCTGCCGGATCCGTCTTTTTCTGGACAGACAAAACCGGATCCGTCTCATCCGGTTCATCCGTTTTTCTATCCGTTTTTCGACGGATTACGCCGGATCCGGTTTTTAAAATTGACCCTTGTGGCCTTCCGAACGGGATTGGCTACTGGAAAACTATATATAGCATGTTCCTACAGCCCTTCTTTGACAGGTTGTAGAGGAGAAAGTGCAGGTTGGAGAGAAGAGCAAGTTACTGGCGAAGATGGATGTTGTCATTGGAAATATTTTGAAGAATTTGGCGGATTTTATAGCGGAGGCGAATCATTTGAGGGTGATTGTTCTGGAGAAGGAGAGAGCGAGACAGCAGCGCATCAGGCATCGTAGACGACGTTTGTGGATCCACCCCATCACAGCCAAGAGAATGACGCTTGGGGTCTATTCTACACTCTGCATGGACCTTCGACGAAACCCGGATAAATTTTTTGGATATGTTAGGATGAAAATGGAGAATTTTGATTACTTGGTGGAGCGCATTGCACACCTCATAAGAAAAGCGGACACCTATTGCCGCTTCTCTGTTTCACCCGCAGAGCGTCTGATGGTGACTTTAAGGTAAGCCACATTTATTGGATATGATCGCATCAGAGCACACTTTCACTGCAATCTTGTTGGTGGTAATTTGTATCTCCAAGTGTTATAGGTCAGTTTTGGTATGTAATGCTGTGATTTAAAACTAATTTATTGTTTTTTAATTCCCCACAGATTTCTTGCAACTGGAGAATCCCTTTCGTCACTGCATTTCCAGTACAGACTCGGGATTTCCACCATATCTGGAATTGTGAAGTACACATGCCGTGCACTGTGGGACTCCTTAGCTGAAGAGTTTTTACCAGAGCCCACAACAGAGAGGTGGATTGAAATTGCTGACAAGTTTCAACAGATATGTCAGTTTCCAAACTGCTTGGGCGCTGTGGACGGGAAACATATCCGCATTGTAAAGCCAGCTGGATCGGGATCGGAATATTTCAATTACAAGAAATATTTTTCAATTGTCCTCATGGCCATCGCTGACGCGGAATACAAATTTATTGCGGTTGATATTGGGGCCTATGGCCGCTCCAATGACTCTCAAGTTTTCAAACTGTCTGCCATGGGGCGTAAACTGTATGGAAACACCTTCCAGTTCCCACCACCTAGACCGCTGCCGCAAACATCTGGTCCACCTATGCCATTTGTGTAGGGGATGAAGCCTTCCAGCTGTCAGAACACCTTTTGAAACCGTACTCTAGCAGAGGATTGACAAGACCAAAACGCATTTTTAATTACCGCCTCACAAGAGCAAGAAGAATGGTTGAATGTACCTTTGGTATTCTGACAGCCAAATGGCGGGTCCTATTGACTGCGATCAACCTCAAGACAGAAACTGTGGACGAGGTGATCAAAGCGTGCGTGGTACTCCACAATTTTGTTATCTGCAAGGAACCCATTTCCATTGAGGACACCTCTGAAGAAACCACCTTGCAAGATTACCATGACATTACCACTAGAAGTTCTGTGACGGTTTCAGTAATGAGGGACAATTTTGCACTATACTTTATGTCACCTCAAGGCAGAGTACACTGGCAGGATGACAGAGTGTGAAAGATTTGTGCCCTAACCAAACTTGTGTACCTTCTGTACCAACAGTATATACCTTTGCCAACCAAAGTTGGCTATCTTGTCATGGTCTCTATTTTTAGCTTTAGGCCACAGGTGTGTACCTGGTTGTGTTTTATGCAAAGTATTTCACCTTTTAACAAAAGTTGTGTACATTGTTAGGAAATCACCAACAATAAACACAACTTTTTAGGTGAAATACTTTGCTTCAAACACAACCAGGAACACAACTGTGGCAAAAAGCTAAAATTTACCCACAGTTATATACCTAGTTTTGAATACCATTTCACCTTTTAAATACCCTGTATTTAACCTTTTTCGCCGCAGAAAGAAATGACAGACAACCAGTGTAAAATAATTTAACTTTTATTGAAAAATGTTTTTTTTTAGTAAACTTTTTTAAAATTTTAATAAACTTGTTTAATAAAGCTTTGAAACCATAAAACTGGTCATTTTTATTTAAATACACACATTATAAATCTGTGTAGTGTGTGGTGGAAATACTGCTGGAGGGGCTGCGGGACACTTCGACACTGGGAGTGTGGAGAGAGGACTGGGATCGTGGTGGGGAAGGAACAGTTAAAGGTGAAGGTGTGGAAAAAACTACAGAATGGGTGGACATGTGGGAAGCAGAAGAGGTGGTGGGTGGTGGAGTGGAGGGTTGGGCAGGGACTGTAGGAGCAGATGATGTTGATGGCAAGTTGTATGGGGAAGGAGTTTGGTACGGGGCAGGTTGCTGGAAGTGGGGAGATGTCTGGTACGGGGCAGGTTGCTGGAAGTGGGGAGATGTCTGGTACGGGGCAGGTTGCTGGAAGTGGGGAGATGTCTGGTACGGGGCAGGTTGCTGGAAGTGGGGAGATGTCTGGTACTGGGGAGGTTGCTGGTACTGGGGAGTTTGCAGGTACTGGGGAGGTTGCTGGTACTGGGGAGGTTGCTGGTACTGGGGAGGTTGCTGGTACTGGGGAGGTTGCTGGTGCTGGGGAGGTTGCTGGTGCTGGGGAGGTGGATGGTGCTGGGGAGGTGGATGGTGCTGGGGAGGTGGATGGTGCTGGGGAGGTGGATGGTATGTAATAGGAGGGGGAGGATGGAAAGTGGCTGGAGGGGGTGTAGATGTAATAGGAGGGGGAGGATGGAAAGTGGCTGGAGGGGGTGCAGGTGGAGGAACTACTGTGGTGGGAGGAGGAGGTTGGGAGGTAACTTGCTGGAGAGCAGCGTGGCATGAATGCATTACATGCATCTGCTGGGCAGGAGAGAGCGTTTCCATGCGCTCCACAACAGACCTGAAAAAGGTGTGGTTTGGCGAAGATCTTGCTTCTGAATGCATGGTTTGCAGAAGTGTCTTCACCTCCAGAATGCTGGAGTTGATCTGCTGATAGCCTGCGGAGATTTGCTCTGACAAGACTTTTAGACAGTTCTGGAAAGATGCATTCAGATGCAAGAACTCTGGCGCATAACTCTTTTCCTGACCCCTCTGCCACTGCCGCCCAGTACCCGCAGGTGTACTAGAGGTGGCAGGGGCAGAAGGGTGGGGTAAAGGGAAAGCGATCTCCTCACCAGCAGCTTCATGTAATGTAGGCGGCCACGATGCTCCTGTGCTGGTGGATGGGACAGATGGGTCGAATGTGTGGGAAGGCTGGGAAGGTGCAGATGTACCGGGGCGGTCGAAGTGTCCCTCGGTGCCGGTCTCCTCAGGGATCGCCTCAGAAGGGTCCAATCGTGCAGGCTCCCGAGTGCTGCTCACCGTGCTGTGGAATAAAGAGACAAAAAAACAATTAAAATAGTGACATGGTATGGCCCTGGCTGAAAAAAAAAAGTTACATCTAAACATTTTTTTGTCACATGTGGTGTGTAATATTTACCTTCTGGTGAGCATTGTCTCCCGGAGGAACGACAGGGCTCGTGCGTACTTGTACTTGCTCCTGCGTCCTCCAGATCCACTCGGGGCCCGCATCTCTTTATTGAACTCCTTCTTGAAACGATCCCTCACAGACCGCCACCGCTTCACAATTCTCTCCCCTGAAACGAGAAAGGACAAAGTGGTTAGTATACAACATCAGAGATGATGGATTTTGGAAATAAAAACTTACCGTCAAACGCTGACGATGCGAAGGAGGGCTCCCAGAAGATGTGCTGTCTTCCTCATGGCCAGACTCCATGGCTGTGGGTGGTGTTTCTGCTGCTGCCATTGCTGCTGCTGCTGCTGCTGCATCTATTGGGCGGCTGTTGAATAAAGAGAAACAAAGGGCCAATGAATATCTTGATATTCCATAGCCCTAGTTTGGAGGAATGGGGGATTTTTACCGTCTCTCATCTGCTGCTGGACTCCCCTCCCGTTGTTCAGCATGCTGCTCCATTTGGGGTGGTGCTGATGGTGCTGCTGCTGCAGATGTCTGCTGCCTTCTCCTGCTCCTGGTTCTTGGCTTGGGTGGCATATTGGGTGTGGCTGAGGGTCCCATTGTCTTGCTTTTATATATGTCCTGTGGGCAGAGCTACTGAGCATGCTCAGACCAAAGAAACCGGATCCGGCCGCCGGATCCGGCGCATTGCGGCGCTCATAGGCTTTCATTGTATGAAAAAGCCGGACACGCCGGATCCGGCGTGTCCGGCTTTTTCGACGGAGACAAAAAACGTTACAGTCTCCGTTTTTTCCAGACGCCGGATCGCGTCACATTGCCGGATCTGGCGAAAATCGGATGAAACGCATGGCCATTCGGCTCGATCCGGCTCTAATGCAAGTCAATGGGGGGGAAACCGGATCCGGCATTGCATTTCGACGGATCCGGTTTTAGTCAAAAGCGCCGGATCGCGCCTGACGCCGAAAACCTGATGTGTGAAAGAGGCCTAAGGGACCTTTTTAAACGCTTAGGAAGCCTTTGCAGGTGTTTTTTTGTTAATTATTCTAATTTACTGAGATAATGACTTTTGGGTTTTCATTGGCTGTAAGCCATAATCATTAACATAAACAGAAATAAACACTTGAAATAGATCACTCTGTTTGTAATGACTCTATATATAATATATTAGTTTCACTTTTTGTATTGAAGAACTGAAACAAATTACGGTAACTTTTTGATGATCAGTAGCAGTTTTTGATGTAGGGTGTTCTAATTTTTGAATCAACTAATTTGAGCAAAATTTAAGATTTTGTAATGCAACCATCAAAGGCATCTATATAACATATACACGTGTATATGTGGAAAAAGTCTACTAAAATAATAATGTCTCCTATGACCATTTGTTGTTGTTTGTTATGCTGCCTATTTTTACGTGCAAAAACCACAGCATATTACAATTGCAGCTAGTTGGAGCTTGATCTGCAGAGAATTTTTCAAATCCGCACCACATCTTGCAGGCAGCAGGCATTTTAATTGCGGATATTCCCCATAAACATTCATGAGATTCAGAAAATCCATATAGAAAAACCACAGTGGAAGTGCAGTATAATGCACACGTGACTTTATTAATAAAGTTTTAACAAAGATAAGTGATACAGAAAACAGTAATTTTCTAAAACAAAACAGTTTTATTAAAAACGTGACATACCAAAAGGAAACAAAAAGTCAGTGAAAAAATTAAAATACATGTAAAAAAAATTTTAAAAAAAGCTCTCAAAAAGCGCAAGTAACCTAAGTTAGCTAGTTCTACCTAGTGCAGAAATGCTGCAGAAAGTCTGCAGCACCAAATATTCATTGCGGGAATTTAACTGAAAATGTGTTATGTCTGCAGTATTGGCAATTTTACTGCTGCTTGTGACACACCACGAAAAAGGGGCCCACTTGGACTCTGTTTCCCAAGATCAAACTTAACTCTGGAGTCGGCCATGTCTGAAATTTGTATGGATTTCTTATGTAAACTTGCTTAGCGACCTGGAAAAACCAGTTTTACCAGTTTTCTGTAACACATCTGTAGAACATTAAGCCACAAGGTGAAGCTAAAAAATGCTCGCAATTCATGTTTCTTAAATAAAAACCTTTAAGGCTACGCTCAGCCGACCGTCATTTATGTCTTCGTGCTGTTGATAAGGATAATAGACTGCGCAGCACGCTGACCACTGCTAGTGCACAGCAGCAATTTTCTACATAAATCAATGGTCCATATTGAAAAAATCTCATTGTGCAGTAGTAGATGCACACGACACAGTCATGCCCAAAATCTACATTAAGCAACCCATAATCTACAATGCAGACATGATGCAATTTCTGTTCTATGAGTACTCTACATATTTTGTCTGGACTTTTTTTTCTTTGTTTTCCCCTTTTTAAACATGGTGCACACAGTATCCGGCCAGCTGTGGTGTCATTTTCTCACCAAATATGCAGCTGGTATGGGACTCAAGCTGCGCAGACATGCGCAGTGCAACTTAAAGTACACCGGAGACTGTGAGGGAGGCAGTGTCAGGCAGCTGACATGTACCAAAGATGCTACCCGGAGGCCATTGGTGTGTGATGAGGGTTGAACTGGCCTGGCGGGGTATCGGGGAAATCCCTGGAGGGCCCTTGCAGTGGACCACGGAGATGGTGGTGGGAAGAAGGAGCGAAGAGAAGTCAGTCGTCAGTATCTGAAAGGTTGGCGGCCATCTTAATATGAGCGCGCCAGACCTGCAGAGGAGGAGGACGCTGCCCGGGAGTGCAGGATGGTAAGAGGAATCTTTCTTTTTTTCTTCTGTCCATGCGGCCAGGAAAAGGGACCAGGATGGATGTATGGGAGGGGGGGAGCAGCACAAGGGGACAGGATGGATATATGGGGGGGAGGAGCACAAGGGGCCAGGATAGATATATGGGGGGGAGCAGCATAAGAGATGAGGATGGATATATGGGGGGAGCAGCACAAGGGACCAGGATGGATATATGGGGGTTGAGCAGCACAAGGGACCAGAATGGATTTATGGGGGGGGAGCAGGACAAGATATATGTGGGAGCAAGAATGGATACATGGGGGAGCCAGGTGGGATATATTGGGGAACCAGGATGGATATCTGATGGGGCAGGATGGATATATGGGGGAGCCATGATGAATATATGGAGGGGTCAGGATGGATATATGGGGGGAGCCAGGATGGATACATGGGGGGCCAGAATAGCTATATGGGGGAGCAGGACAAGGACAAAGGACATATAGAAGCCAGGGTGCAGTTGGGCCCAAATGGTTCTGTAAACTGTGGCCTCTGTTCACACGGGATGCATTATAGTTAGCACTGGGCAGCCCCCCTACATGGTGTTACTAAGAGGCTGTGAACCATATGCTCTGCATTCCCTGTGTGAACACTGCCACATACGGATTATTTTTTTTGCACTCGTGTGCCACACGGCCAATCCCTGATTGTAGGCTGGCTGTTTCATTAGGTATTATTGCACCTGTGCAGTTGCCATTTTACTTGGGTCCGCTGCACCCTGATAGTGCATTTGTATTGAGGCCTGTCTATACAGGTAAGCATCTCTGCCTGTTTTGTTTTTTTCACATATAGAAGCCAGTATCGATAGCTGGGGGGGTAGGATGGCTATCTGGAGCCCATAATTTCTTTATGGTCCAATTTGGGATATTATTACTACTGTAATATAATTTACTTTTTAGGAAATTATTTTCCATGGAGGGGACAAAAGGGGGGGTTCTGTTACTGTGCAGTGCGACACTATGTCTCTTTTTTTCTTCATCTTACGTAGTGTAGAATTTGGGGAAAAAAGTGGGGAATGTGCTCTAGAAGCGATCAGCTATTGATGACTGTGTGTTATTTTTGGCAGAGACGAGTCATGGCTGGAAGAAGTGATGGAGATCTGTGATGGATGAAGAAGAAAAGCGAAGACGAAGGACTTCAACTACAAACGTTACTGGTGAGTCAGTGTATTACTTTACATGCCCACTATACACTATATACTATGTACAGAGCTCCTGTGAATAATGTCACTTGTGATCAGTGTATTACCTGTACACTGACACTATATACAGAGCTCCTGTGTATAATTTCACTGGTGATCACTGTATTTCCTGTATACTGACACTATATATAGCTCCTGTGTATAATGTTACTGGTGATCACTGTATTACCTGTACACTGACACTATATACAGCGCTCCTGTGTATAATGTCACTGGTGATCACTGTATTACCTGTACACTGACACTATATACAGCTCCTGTGTATAATATCACTGGTGATCACTGTATTACCTGTACACTGACACTATATACAGCGCTCCTGTGTATAATGTCACTGTTGATCACTGTATTACCTGTACACTGACACTATATACAGAGCTCCTGTATATAAGGTCACTGGTGATCACTGTATTACCTGTACACTGACACTATATACAGAGCTCCTGTATATAAGGTCACTGGTGATCACTGTATTACCTGTACACTGACACTATATACAGCGCTCCTGTGTATAATGTCACTGGTGATCACTGTATTACCTGTACACTGACACTATATACAGAGCTCCTGTGCTATTTTTTCCAGAGATGAGTCCTAGATGGAAGAAGTGATGGCAGTCTGTGCTGGATGAAGAAGAAAACCGAAGACAAAGGACTTCAACTACAGATGTCACTGGTGAGTCAGTGTATTACAGTACATGCCCACTATACACTTTATACTATGTACAGAGCTCCTGTGTATAATGTCACCAGTGATCACAGTATTACCTGTACACTAATACTATTTACAGAGCTCCTGTGTATAATGTCACCGGTGATAGTTATATTACCTGTACACTGACACTATATACAGAGCTCCTGTGTATAATGTCACTGGTAATCAGTGTATTACCTGTACACTGACACTATATACAGAGCTACTGTGTAATTTTTTGCAGAGATGAGTCTTGTTTTTAAATATTGTTTAAAAACAGTCAGTGAAATATTTTACCTCACAAAATGAATCCTCTGTGATCCCCTGCTGTAATGTCAGTATTGTCTTTTGCTTCCTCCCCTGCCCTGGAGATGTGGTATGCTCCATACACGGTCAGACACAGATAATTTTTAAAATGAAATTTCGTTCGTGGGAAAACCCCATTAATGTGACCGTCTTCCTCAGCCTGTAGACATGTCACTCATCTGCCACCGGGATCAGCCAAATGATTCACTGCATCTGCGCGGAATTCGCGCAGGCACAGTGCAATGGTGTTCGGCTGGTGGCACAGTGCAAGAGGCTGCAGGAGTGTGTGAGAGTGTGAGTGTGTGTGAGTATATGAGTGTGAGAGTGTGTGTGTGTGGTGCGTACGGGATATAGAGTGTGTGTGGTGCGACGGTGTTCCGCTGGTGGTACCGCGCAATAGGTTGGTACCAGCAGCAGTTTCCATATTGAGACACCCATCACTTGGGTGTCCCAATATGGTGGTCAGTGAACTTCCTCCGCTTGGAATTCTAGGATACGGTGACATCTGGACAGAACAGGAAATGAAAAAATTACAAGGCAATTATATAAATAGATGTGTGACATCTATTGTAAATTCTACAATAGCTGATAAACTGGCAAATCCTTGCAGTGCACACTACGTGCCCTGGGGGGATTCAAAAGTCTGCAGTCACACAGAGTGACTGCAGACTTATCATTTTAGACCAGACAGTATAGTCCTCCATACAGTATTATGGGCATCACATAGTCCTCTATACACTATTATTAACCCCATATAATGCTGCATACAGAATAATGGGCCCCATATATCACTTGATACAGTATTTTGGGCCACATATAAAGCTTCATACAGTATAATGGGACTAATATAATGCTCCATACAGTATAATGGCATCATATAATGCACCATACAGTATAATAGGTCTAATATAATGCTCCATACAGTATAATGGGCCTAATATAATGCTCCATACAGTATAATGGGCCAAATATATTGCTCCATACAGTATAATGGCACCATTTAATGCTCCATACAGTATAATGGGCCCCATATAAAGCTCCATACAGTATATAATGGCCCCAGATAATGCTCCATACAGTATATAATACCCCCATATATTGCTCCATACGGTATATAATGGCACCATATAATGCTCCATGTAGTATAATCGGCTCAATATAATGCACCATACAGTAACATGGGTCCCATATATTGCTCCAAACAGAATAATTACCCAATATAGTGCTTCATACAATATAATGGCCCCATATATTGCCAAATACATAAAAATAAATAATCAAATATTCACCTTTCCTTGTTCCCCACTGCTGCGGTCGCTTCAGCGTCTTCTGACTCTCTGCACTGCTTGGCAGAGAGCGAGCTATAGTGGCATAATCACCCCCTCTGCCTTAAAACGTCACAGAGAGTCAGAAGACACTGAAGAGACCGGAGCAGCGAAGAAGGGGAGAGGTGAGTATTTGAGGGGGGGTGTCAGCACTGGCACTGAGCTCCCCCGACTCATGGGCCCCATAGCATTCTAGTGTCCCCAACGGCAAGTGGGTTCCCCCCCCCCCTGTTCGTCCAGGGCCACGGAACTTGCCTGACTGTGCCGGGTGGTGACGCCAGCCGTGAACCAATGTGATCACACTTCCTATATAAGTTTTTAATAGTTTTTTTTCTGGAAATTGTTTGTTTCTGTAGTTAATAAAGTTTGCCCATTTGTATGAAAAAATGATGTGGTTATTTATGATATAATGGATTTATGGCTTTAAAGTAATTTTTAGGTATTGTACCATTACTGGTATCCTTAAATGCTTTCTATTTTAATTAGGAATTTATTGGTCCAATGTTGGTTATTATTCATGTTAGCAATTTGCAGATGTGAATGAAAGTTGATAATCCAAATACCTGAGGATTACGTTACTGTTTGCATGCAATCAAGACATTCAGTAACCTTACAGATAATAAATCCACACCTTAGCAGTAATATGCAATCAGGAGATTACTACTTCTTTGATAAGCAGATTGTTGTGCTTGGTAAAATGTAATTTCCCTTCATTGCATTTCACAATCCAAAGTGAAATACGGGGGCTATATGTTCAGCCAGCCCTTTTGGCGTTGACTGACAGGTCCAGTGATCATTTGCAGCACTGAAATATCTGGTCTCACATTTATTTTGGGCAGACCCTGGCTGGACATGAAACAGAAGCTGATGGTATAAAATTGTAGGAGATTTCTATTTAAGTTGCCTTATACAGTTGTCTATGTTTTCTTTATTTTAGATGTATTGAGTAAAAAACCACCATACTGCCGAGAGATGAGTGAATAAATTTGAATGGAATTATAATTATATAATTATAGCAAAAATCCCCATTTGTCAAAATGCTCATTTTTAGTTATTTGATTCCATGCAAATTCAGCAAAATGGCAGCTACTTGCCTCCATTTTTCTAATCTATAATGAGCCAAAGGTTAAAAAAATTAAAAAATCACTATATTCGCCACAATGCTGACCTCTCCAGCCCCTCCGCTTCACACCGCGACACGTCCAGTCGTTGTTCGCAATGGAATCTTTATGCCTCCCACACTGTACCAGGACTTTGGGGTGGTCTGGTACTAACAAGGGTTCTGCACACGAGCATAGCTATTTAAATTTTTTTTATACATATTAGGCCAGGGTCCCATTAGCGTATAGCATCCGATGATCCTCTCATGCCAGAGCATCAGATGTGATATGGTAATGACTCCTGGCTCCAGCTCTGCTGCGAGCGACTGTCAGTGCTCTGTGCTCCGATCATCTCGGAAGATAGGATCGGATCACAGCTGCGGAGGAGATAGCGAAAGTCATTTCTCCATCTCCTCTGCTGCTGGGGTCAGTGATATCCGAGTGCTGTGCATTGTTTCCCACGCACCCACAGACTTATATGGGTACGTACAGTACAATCCGATTCTTGGGTGCAATTGCAGCAAATCGGCATGAGAAAATAATCGCAGATGTGAGCTGCCCCATAGAGAATCATTGGGGTGAGTGAAATCCGTTTTTTTTATCGGATTGCACTCGTCCGATTTCATTGTAAGTGGGAACGAGCTCTTATGTTTATTATGGTCTGGAGGCAGGAGAAACCCTAAAACATAATAAATAATAAGGGACATTACATTGTGGAAAAAAATTCTCTGTGAATTGAATTTGACGAGAAAAAAACGCGTGAACTGGTGAATTCAAATTTTGTCTGACCAGCTCATCTCTATTAGGAAACCTCAGAGGGCATTCATTGTTGCCACTTGATGCTGGAGGTACCTTACACCTTATCGGGAGTCTGTCACCCCCAAAACACAATATTATTTATTTATTTTTTTAATTTAAAGGAAATCTGTCAGCTGTTTGGCCGCTATAAGATTCGGCCACTGCCTTTCAGGGTTTATCTACAGCATTCTATAATGCTGTATCTAAGGGTCCCGTTACATTTAGCGATGCACCAGCGATCCCGACAACGATATGACCTGGTCATATAGAACATCATAAAGTCATATAGAAGACAGGAGGGCACTGTGCACCCTAATTTGGAGTTGTTTTTTTGAACAATAGAAAGATAGATTTATAAAGTAAAGTTATGATTTTTATAGGGGATAAATCTCCCAGATAAGTATGTCCTCAATTTAAGGTGTGTTTAGGGGGGTGACTGACTCCCTTTAAAGGTAGAAAAGCTAGACATGGCTTCATGCTGTAGATAAAACTGCAGACAGACTGCCCCTTTTACACATTAAATTATTTCTTTCTTCAAATTATACCAGAAGGACAAAATATTGTAGAATAAATACTATCTGTGTTCTTGCCCGATGCTTTCCAGGAGAACAACAATCTGTTCTATTTACAGTAAAGAATCCTCATTATGTTCCCATGAATAGGTAATTCTGTGATTGTCAAACATGCAAGCCCGTGGATAGTTTAGTGTTATAAATTGATACAAATCAAGTATATTTTGAAAAAAAAATTAGAAGTGTAAACGGAAGCTTCCAGGCAAAATATATGAGGCTCCAACACAACATATTTCTCCTATAATACTGGTTCTTATACGGTAGTGGAGCGTTTGGGACTCGTCCCCCAATGTGGAAATGAGCGAAACCAGAATACCCCTTTAACAGATAATGAAGGCAGCAACAGCCAAGGGGCTGGAGTCAGGACAGATATGGGCAGCGACAATGCTGCTTGTCCTTTTTTGCTCAGTATTAACTTCCATACTGTTATGTGTTGGTTGGGTAAACCAAAGAAAGATGAAAAATGGTCACTAGAGAGTGTATCAAAATCATGAATAATCTTTATTAAAAATTCACAAAAACTGATTAGTAACAGTGGGGGAGAGCAGCAACACCAAAGTGCCACGTCCAAACAGGAGTCACAGTCTATGGGACAGGTATATACATCTAGGTAAAAATGGAAACCAGGGAGGGCAAAAAAACACAAGGGGGGCTGTCATGAAAGAGATCAATAATATATAAAGGGATTCATGGCAAAATGCTCACACATATATATCCTGTGGGGCAGTATAAAGTGCTGCTTGCGCAAAGGATTAGTTCATAATATATCACTGTTGAGAGTAAGTAAAGCCAACCACAGGATAAATATAATATATATATATTTCACTAGCTGAAGAGCCAGGCATTGCCTGGGCATAGTAACCAACTGTGGTTAGTTATAACAAATTATAATGATTATATTGCACATAAAAACTGTGCATCTAATCCTATCCTGTGTGATACTGACTGCTGAGCTGTGTATCTAATCCTATTCTGTGTGATAATGTCTGCTGAGCCGTATAGCTAATACTGTTCTGTGTGATACTATCTGCTGAGCCGTGTATCTAATCCTCTCCTGTGTGATACTGCCTGCTGAGATGTGTATCTAATCCTATCCTGTGTGATACTGGGCTCCCCCTGCAGTCTGTGTCAGAGGGTGGTCTGTGTTGGCACGGTAATAAATTGTGTTATTTCCAGCTTTACAGAAGGACGATAACACCATAGAAATGATAAGAATAATAGGCCTCAGTTACCACAACTGTCAACAAAGAAAACTGTTGCTGATAGCGACCAATCACAGCTCATTTTTCATCTTTTAAACAGCTCTGGGACAGCGTGGCGAGTTTTGAGTGGCGACTTTTGTGTTTCCACTTTTATGTGGTGAGGTTGGTGTATGTGTGGTGAAATGTGTGCTGAGGGTGGTATATGTGTTGAAGCACGTGGTAGTGTGTGGCGCATTTTGTGTGTGTGTTCATATCCCCGTGTGTGGTGAGTATCCCATGTCAGGGCCCCACCTTAGCAACTGTACGGTATATACTCTTTGGCGCCATCGCTCTCATTCTTTAAGTCCCGCTTGTTCACATCTGGCAGCTGTCAATTTGCCTCCAACACTTTTCCTTTCACTTTTTCCCCATTATGTAGATAGGGGCAAAATTGTTTGGTGAATTGGAACGCGCGGGGTTAAAATTTCGCCTCACAACATAGCCTAGGACACTCTCGGGGTCCAGACGCGTGACCGTGCCAAATTTTATGGCTGTAGCTGCGACGGTGCGGATGCCAATCCCGGACATACACACACACATTGAGCTTTATATTATATATATATATATATATATATATATATATATATATATATATACAGCTCTGGCAAAAATTAAGAGACCACTGCAGAATTTTCAATTTGTCTGATTTTTCTCTTTATAGGTGTATTCTACAGTAAATGTAAATTGCTCTTTTATTCTATAAACTAACGACAACATGTCTTCGAATTTCCAAGCACTAAATTTTGTATTTATTTTCAGAAAATGAGAAATGGTCAAAATAACAATAAAATGCAGTGCTTGCAGACCTCAAATAATGCTAAGAAAACAAGTTCATAGTCATTTAGAAACAACAATACTAATGTTTTAATTCAGGAAAAGTTCAGAAATCAATATTTTGTGGAATAACCATTATTTTTAATCACAGCTTTCATGCGTCTTGGCATGCTTTCGATCAGTCTTTCACACTGCTTCTGGGTGACCTTCTTGGTACAAAAATTTAAGCAGTCCTTCTTTGTTTGATGGCTTGTGGCTATTCATCTTCCTCTTGATTACATTCCAGAGGTTTTCAATGGGGTTCAGGTCTGGAGATTGGGCTGGCCATGACGGGGACTTGATGTGGTGGTCCTTCATCCACACATTGATTGACCTAGCTGTGTGGCATGGCGCAATGTCCTGCTGGAAAAAAACAGTCCTCAGAGTTGGGGAACATTGCCTGAGCAGAAGGAATCAACTGTTTTTCCAGGATAACCTTGTACGCGACTTGATTCATACATCCTTCGCAAAGATTAACCTGCCCAATTCCAGCCTTGCTGAAGCATCCCAAGATCATCACCGATCCTCCACCAAATTTCACAGTTGGTTCAAAACACTGTGGCTTGTACGCCTCTCCAGGTCTCCATCTAACCATGAGACGACCAGGTGATGGGCAAAGCTGAAAATTAGACTAATCAGAGAAGATTACCTTACTCTAGTCCTCTATGGTCCAATCCTTATGGTCTTTGGCAAACTTTAGCCTGGCTCTCCTTTGCTTCTCATTGGCTTTTTTTCTAGCTTTACATGACTTGATCCCTGCCTCTAGGAACCTGATACGAACTGTTCTTGCCATGCACTTCACCCCAGCTGCCATTTGCCATTCCTTTTGTAGGTCACTTGATATCATCCTGCTGTTGCTGAGTGACATTCGAATAAGATGACGTCATCCCGGTCAGTGGAGAGTCATTTTTGCCCTCTGCCGGTCTGTAGCTTTGTTGTCCACAATTTCTGCTGCTTGACCTTGTTGTAATGGACTGCCATCTTAGAAATTGTAAGGATGGAGGTAACATGACGCTCACTGTATCCCTCTGCTAGTAAAGCCAGAATTGAGCATTTCTTTTCCTCACTCAAGACTTTTCTTTTCAACTCCTTTGGCATGGTTAAAAGTTATTTTTTCATTTCTATTACTTTTGAGATATTACTAGCACTTGTTTTGCCATCCACCTTGTCCTATTGCAAGAGGATTGTGAACACCACAGCAGGGTTTTTATACTTTCCTTCGTTAAATAAATTTTGGTTCAGGTGATCACCTAATCAGAAGCACATTAAGTAGAATGAGGTGCACTCTGGTTGGAATTCAACTGACACTGGAATGGAATGGTTGTCAGACATGTAGAGAAGCTGATTTTTATAAAACTGTGCAGTGGTCTCTTAATTTGTGCCAGAGCTGTGTATATGTATATATATATATATATATATATATATATGTATATATACACTGCTCAAAAAAATAAGAGAACACTAAAACAAAAGAATATAACTCCAAGTAAATCAAACTTCTGAGAAATCAAAATGTCCACTTAGGAAGCAACACTGACTGACAATCAATTTCACATGCTGTTGTGCAAATGGAATAGACAACAGATGGAAATTATTGGCAATTATCAAGACACCCTCAATAAAGGAGTGGTTCTGCAGGTGGGGACCACAGACCAAATCTCAGTACCAATGCTTTCTGGCTATTGTTTTGGTCACTTTTGAATGTTGTTGTGCTTTCACACTCGTGGTAGCATGAGACGGACTCTACAACCCACACAAATGGCTAAGGTAGTGCAGCTCATCCAGGAAGGCACATCAATGCGAGCTGGGGCAAGAAGGTTTGCTGTGTGTGTCAGTGTAGTGTCCAGAGGCTGGAGGCACTACCAGGAGACAGGCCAGTACACCAGGAGATGTGGAGGGGGCCGTAGGAGTGCAACAACCCAGCAGCAGGACCTGTTATGAATGGTTCGCCGAGGAGGATGGCAGGAACAGGCTAAGCCACCAGAAAACCAGAGAGGTTGGTAACTAAGTGGATTGCAGACCCCTGATCCTATCCACACAACTAGCAGTAGCCGTGGAGCGTACCTACGATGCCCTAGACGCCTCGGCACAGCCGGAGAGCTAACTAAGCCTAAAGCAAGAAAGGGGAAATCTAAACTGCCCTGGAGCAGACCCCAAAGGAATAGATAACCCCCAAACATATATTGTCGGTGAGACAAGATGAAACAGACGCAGGCAGAAAAATAGACTGAGCAAATGATGGGGCCCAAACTGACTTGACAGGATAGGAAAGGAAAGACACTGTCTGCAATCACGCAAAAAACCCTGAAAAATCCAACACATCTGATGTACAAAAAAACACTGAAGTCACACGACTTCGCCCCCACTATATCAGCACTCCGGTATTAACTGAAAGCAAAGCAAAAGAGACCAATATAGCAGGGGACTGAATAAACTGACACAAGCAGTAACATATGGAGCGGTGGTCCAGCACAGCCCCCAGCAGGAGCAAGCTGAACCCGCACAACAAGCAGAGATAGACAAAACCAGATAAGATGCAAAGGATTAGCAAATGAATCACTTAGCTGAAAAATGCAGGAACAGAGCAGGAGACATCAGACCTCTGAATGCACAGGAAAGCAATCACCAGCAGGGATTGCAGGAAGTCTGCAGACTTAAATACTCCAATCCGTAACCCCAGATCTCCAATCGTCATCATCATCATCAGGTGGCAGATCTCTGTCAATCTGGCCAGCTCTACTACCTCCAGTAACCACCGGAGGGAGCAAGGGGAGCTTCGGCTCAGAAGTCTGAGCCAGGGAATTCACAACAAGGACAGCTACCACAGCCTTTGTGCAAGGAGGAACAAGAGGAGCACTGCCAGAGCCCTGCAAAATGACCTCCAGCAGGACACAAATGTGCATGTCTGCACAAACGGTTAGAAACTGACTCCATGAGGATGGTCTGAGTGCCGACATCCACAGATGGAGGTTGTGCTCACAGCCCAACACCGTGCAGGACGCTTGGCATTTGCCACAGAACACCAGGATTGGCAAAGTCGCCACTGGCGCCCTGTGCTCGACACAGATGAAAGCAGGTTCACACTGAGCACATTTGACAGACGTGACAGAGTCTGGAGACACTGTGGAGAGCGATCTGCTGCCTGCAACATCCTTCAGCATTACCGGTTTGGCAGTGGGTCAGTAATGGTGTTGGGTGGCATTTCTTTGGAGAGCCGCACAGCCCTCCATGTGCTCGCCAGAGATAGCCTGACTGCCATTAGGTACCGAGATGAGCTCCTCAGACCCCTTGTGAGATCATATGCTGGTGCGGTTGGCCCTGGGTTCCCCCTAATGCAGGACAATGCCAAACCTCATGTGGCTGGAGTGTGTCAGCAGTTCCTGCAAGATTAAGGCATTGAAGCTATGGACTGGCCTGCCTGTTCTCCATACCTGAATCCAATTGAACACATCTGGGACATCATGTCTCGCTCCATCCACCGTCACATTGCACGACAGACTGTCCAGGAGTTGGCGGATGCTTTAGTCCAGGTCTGGGAGGAGATCCCTCATGGCAACATCCACTGACTCATTAGGAGCATGCCCAGGTGTCGTAGGGAGGTCAAGCAGGCATGTGGAGGCCACACACACACTACTGAGCATCATTTCCTTGTCTTGAGGCATTTCCACCGAAGTTGGATCAGCCTGTAATTTGATTTTCCACTTTGATTTTGAGTATCCTTTCAAATCCAGACCTCCATGGGATATTAATTTTGATTTACATTGATCATTTTTATGTTTTCTTATTCTCAACACATGCCACTATGCAGGCCCGGATTGGCAATATAACCAACAGGGCATTTTCCCGCTGGGCCGCTGTCATGTGGGCCGCGGGCGGCAGCGCCCGATCATCTGGCCGCTTGCCAGCTGCTGCGGCCACTGTTGCTCCTGCCGCCGGCCCTCTGCGGGCATAGCGGTGATAGATTCAAGTTCCTCCCGCACTGCAGGGAGATAAGCCGCCACGCCCCCCACGCACCCCATCCTCGCCGTAGCATGAGACCCCCTCCCCCCCGCAGCCACTCACAGTGTCGCTTGCCTGCTCGCTCTGTTCGCAGGACCTGTGATGAGGTCACAGGAGGGGAGGAGTCAGGGGGTCACATGATCAGGAGCCTTTGTCCAGACCCCCGATCATATCACCCCTGACTCCGCCCCTCCTGTGACCTCATCACAGGTCCTGTGCGCTCAGCCTTGCCTCTACCGTCTGCAAGACTCTGCTTTGCTGTTGTCATGGTGCTGGTTGAGGTAAGTATGTGTGGGGTCAGGATTTACAGTGTGGATGTAGCAGAGCTGTGTGTGTATGAGATGTACGGAGCAGAGCCGTGTGTACGAGGTGTACGGAGCGGAGCCGTGTGAGTACGAGGTGTACTGAGGGGAGCCGTGTGTGTACGAGGTGTACGGAGCGGAGCCGAGTGTGTACGAGGTGTACGGAGCGGAGCCGCGTGTGTACGAGGTGTACGGAGCGGAGCCACGTGTGTACGAGGTGTACGGAGCGGAGCCGCGTGTGTACGAGGTGTACGGAGCGGAGCCGTGTATACGAGGTGTACGGAGCGGAGCCACGCGTGTACGGAGCGGAGCCGTGTTTGTACGAGGTGTACGGAGCGGAGCCGTGTGTACGAGGTGTACGGAGCGGAGCCGTGTGTACGAGGTGTACGGAGCGGAGCCGTGTGTACGAGGTGTACGGAGCGGAGCCGTGTGTACGAGGTGTACGGAGCGGAGCCGTGTGTGTACGAGGTGTACGGAGAGGAGCCGTGTGTGTACGAGGTGTACGGAGAGGAGCCGTGTGAGTACGAGGTGTACTGAGGGGAGCCGTGTGTGTACGAGGTGTACGGAGCGGAGCCGAGTGTGTACGAGGTGTACGGAGCGGAGCCGCGTGTGTACGAGGTGTACGGAGCGGAGCCACGTGTGTACGAGGTGTACGGAGCGGAGCCGCGTGTGTACGAGGTGTACGGAGCGGAGCCGTGTATACGAGGTGTACGGAGCGGAGCCACGCGTGTACGGAGCGGAGCCGTGTGTACGAGGTGTACGGAGCGGAGCCGTGTGTACGAGGTGTACGGAGCGGAGCCGTGTGTACGAGGTGTACGGAGCGGAGCCGTGTGTACGAGGTGTACGGAGCGGAGCCGTGTGTACGAGGTGTACGGAGCGGAGCCGTGTGTGTACGAGGTGTACGGAGAGGAGCCGTGTGTGTACGAGGTGTACGGAGAGGAGCCGTGTGTGTACGAGGTGTACGGAGAGGAGCCGTGTGTGTACGAGGTGTACGGAGAGGAGCCGTGTGTGTACGAGGTGTACGGAGAGGAGCCGTGTGTGTACGAGGTGTACGGAGAGGAGCCGTGTGTGTACGAGGTGTACGGAGAGGAGCCGTATGTGTACGAGGTGTACGGAGCGGAGCCGTGTGTATGAGGTGTACGGAGAGGAGCCGTGTGTGTACGAGGTGTACGGAGCGGAGCCGTGTGTATGAGGTGTTCGGAGTGGAGCCACGCGTGTACGGAGCGGAGCCGTGTGTACGAGGTGTACGGAGCGGAGCTGTGTGTACGAGGTGTACGGAGCGGAGCCGTGTGTACGAGGTGTACGGAGCGGAGCCGTGTGTACGAGGTGTACGGAGCGGAGCCGTGTGTACGAGGTGTACGGAGCGGAGCCGTGTGTACGAGGTGTACGGAGCGGAGCCGTGTGTACGAGGTGTATGGAGAGGAGCCGCGTGTGTACGAGGTGTACGGAGAGGAGCCGTGTGTACGAGGTGTACGGAGAGGAGCCGTGTGTATGAGGTGTACGGAGCGGAGCCGTGTGTGTGTACGAGGTGGAGCCGTGCGTGTATGAGGTGTACGGAGAGGAGCCGTGTGTGTATGAGGTGTACGGAGAGGAGCCGTGTGTACGAGGTGGACGGAGCAGAGCCGCGCGTGTACGAGGTGTACGGAGAGGAGCCACGCGTGTACGAGGTGTACGGAGAGGAGCCACGCGTGTACAAGGTGGACGGAGTGGAACCGTGTGTGTATGGAGTGGAGCCATATGTGTACGGGATGTACGGAGCGAAGCCAAGTGTGTACAAAGCATACAAAGCGGGCTTTTCCCACGGACACAGGAGTACACGGCGGAGCCCCGAGGAGCATTTTAAAACACACACATGACGTTCCACCTGAAGTGATGTGCTGGAAGCTGACCGGAAATGAGATAATTTCTTGAGGAGATTGTGACGGAACCAGGAATGCTTCAGATCCATCACCGTGTCCTCCTCCGACAGCGCAGACAGCAGGATCGCCTTGGAATTGGGGATGCCGGCCATGTGAGCGGATCATGATAGGTCCTGCACCGGGAGGCTCAGGTGGGCACTACAATGGGAGCCGGGCTGCTATAGTATCTTTGTAGAATCTTTCTTTATTTCTTTCTCTCTTTTTCTTTCTTTCTTTCTATCTCTCTCTGTTCTTTCTTTCTCTCTCTAATCTTTCTTTTTTCTCTCTCTGTTCTTTCTTCCCCTCTTTCTTTCTTTTTCTTTCCTCTCTTTCTCTCTGTTCTTTCTTTCTTTTCTTTACTTCTTTCTTTCTCTCTCTGTTCTTTCTCTGTCTCTCTCTGTTCTTTCTTTCCCCTCTTTCTTTCTCTCTCTGTTCTTTCTCTGTCTCTCACTGTTCTTTCTTTGTCTCTCACTGTTCTTTCCCCTTTCTTTCTCGCTCTCTCTGTTTTCTTTTTTCTCTCTCTCTCTGTTTTCTCTCTTCCTTAGTGCCAGTCAGTGTGCCCATAATGCCAGCCACTGTGCCCTCAGTACCAGTCATTGTGATCAGCAATGCTAAATGGGTGCGATTAGGTGTGGACATGGGTGTGACTAGTTGTGAAATGGGTGTGGTTGGGCGTGGCAGTCTTTGTCCGTCTTTCCCTTCTTCAAAAGTTGGGAGGTATGATAGGGGCGGCTATGACCAGGGGGTCTGGTTGCCCAATAGAGAGCAGTTCTGCTAGGAATTCTGTAATCATGCATACAAAAGGGGACAGAGATTTGGGAGGAGTACTGTACCTAAAAGCAATAAATAGGACTGAGCTGAAATACTGGGCACAGCTGTGACTACATGTTATATAGTCGTGTTAATTTCCTCTCACTTCTTGTAAACTGCAACTGTACAAAGATTTTATATAGTCACCATGTGACTAGTGGGCCTGTGTAACTTCAAATGCCAGGGCTGAATTTTAGTCCCAGTCCGGCCCTGCCACTATGCAATGAATAAAGATTTGCAGCTGTGATATTTCATTCGGTAATATCTACGATGTGGTATCTTAGTGTTCCCTTTATTTTTTTGAGCAGTGTATATATATATATATATATATATATATACACTCAAGTATTCAAATAAATTGGAGAAATATTAGATAACAATAGTCAAAGTGACGGACCTGAAGGGGAACATGGATGAAGCGTGCCCCAACACACGCGTATGGCTTCCTTGGCAGGTGTTTATGTGTCTCACAAAAATGAAAAAAATGTTGAGATTCTGTTTTTAAAAATACAACAGCGTGTGTTTTTTTTGTTTACATACAGGTTCCCAATAGAATCTTTTAGGGAAAAAAGGCACCAAAACCCACACAGTTCAACAGTATGTTTAACCCCTTCATGATCTTTAACATATATTTGTGCAAATGTCATGTCCCTGTCTTTGCTGCGGGCTCGCACACCAAGCCTACATTTTTCCCATTTTAATCAGCCATCATGTGCCTTTAACAGTAGCGGCTGTTAACCTGTTAAATCCTGTTTTCATTCACTGACAGTGGGATTTAACAACGCTGGCCCATCGACACGCCAGTCTTGTGATGGCAGAGCGCCGATGGATTGTCATGACAGCCGGGGGTCTGCTGATGACCCCTATGTCTGTACTCATAGCCGGTGTTCATAGGAGATCGCTATTTCTACTATGCACAGCAGGGCTGAAGCCCTTCTATGTGTTGCACAAGCGATCACATGATCGAAGCTTCCTGTCTCCTAACAAGACTATTGAAGTCAGTAAAAAGTGTGAAAAAAGATTAAATATGAAAACCCCCCCACAAAAGTTGAAATCAACCCACTTTTGCCCCACTGAAAATAAAATAAAATGAAAAAACAAATAAATAATACACATATTTGGTATCGCTGTCTTCAGAAATGTCCAATATATCAAAACATAAAATAAATTAATCCGATCGGTCAACAGCGTGACAAGAAAAAAATAGCAAAATGCCAGATTTACGTTTTTGGCCTCCGCAACGTTGCATTAAAATGCATTAAGAGGCTATCAAAACATTGTATCTACCCCAAAATGGTATCAATAAAAATGTCGGCTCAGGCCACATTAAATAAGCCCTCACCCAGACCTAAATCCCCAAAAATGACAATGCTACAGGACTTGGAAAATGGCAACATAAGCAAATTTTTTTCTTAAAGATTTCAACATTTTTTTTCACACGGATACACGATGTTCCGTTTAAAAAATGCACAGAAATCGCATGACACTTGTCCATTTTTTCAGTCAGGAAATCGGACCTTTTTTTCCTCGCATATGGGTATATGAGCCCTAATGCTGATCCTGCTGTCAGTCCGTGTGGGGGGCGCAGTCACAGCCACCACTCACTATACACAGAGCGATGACTAAACCCACGCCGGCGCCATGCCCATGACTGGAAGCTGGACGGTGACGGTTATGAATAAAGTTCATTTCCTCCCGGCAGCGGGGGTCTCAGTGTGGGCAGTGGAGAGGTTCAAAACTCTGTTAACCTGCAGATTAACCCCATATCTGCAGGATAATAGTGTTATTTTTATGTGACAGGTATAATTACCCGGTCCTTTCCCCACCTCACCAAACCGTACTGAGAACTTGAGGCCCTTCTTTTATGGGGTATTTATGGTGAAGGAGAACAGTCACCTCTGATCGGTGTCTGGGAGGCTGTAGTTGGTGCTGCCCAAAATATCAACAGGTTAAGGCTAGTTTCACATTAGCGTTTTTTTGCGCAGCGCATCGTGCGCATAAAAAACGCAAAGAAAAACGCATGCAAATGCAAAACAAACTCGCGTTTTTTAGTGTCATGTGTACGCTGATGCGTCAAAAAAACGCAGCGTTGCTTGCGTTTTACATGCGTTATTGCATGCGTTTGCGTTTTTTATGCACATACGTTTTTAGTTTTGACATTTCACAATAGAAAAATCCTTGAAAAACAATAGAAACAGAGTACACCAATGGGACACCAGTGGGCGTGTGTCATTGGAATGTTTTATATAGACCCTGTTACAGCTGAATTCCTCAGATTTTGCTGCTGTTTCCGGTGTCAAGATGGACCTGCGTCTGGATAATTTCCGATTCAAGTTGGATCTTGACATCGCGCTGTCTCAGGCGTATGCCTTTTCTTGCCAGCAAGAAAGGGAGAGGGAGAGACAGCAGAGACGGCAGTGGCGTCGGTTTTGGAGGCATCCAATAATCGAACTCCGGGAAAGCTGTGGAGCGTATCACACGCTGTACAGCGAGCTCCAGGAAAACCCGGAGAAATTTGCAGACTATACCCGAATGTCCCAGGAAAACTTCCTAGACTTGCTGGGTATAGTTGAAGGAATCATCCGGAGACGGGACACTCAGCTCCGGCGTGCCATTCCTCCCGAAGAAAGGCTCCTCGTCACCTTACGGTATGTAATGATTTTATGTTTGCATAATTTTTTTTTTTTCTTTCAATTTCTTTTTTTTTTTTTGCTAAAAATTTCTGTGTTTTTTGGTAATGAATTTTAACATTATTTTTTGGGAAATTGCTTTTTTGCATAATGGTTTTTCTTCTGTCATGTACTAATCCCAAGCCTTTATAAAATGTTTTTCTGCTATTTTGTATTAAAAAAACATGCAAAATAGTTATGCCATGTACTGTTTATTTTCAGTGTTTTCATTAATACCCTAGACAGAAATATAAATTGTTTTTCTTTTTATGTTTTGCAGGTTCCTGGCAACTGGAGAGAGTCTTTCATCCCTGCATTTCCAGTACCGGCTGGGAATCTCCACTTTATCCGGGATTGTTGCCGACACCTGCAGGGCTCTGTGGGATGTTCTGTGTCCGGAGTTTCTGCCCTTGCCCACTGCCGAAAAGTGGCTTCAAATATCGGACAAATTCTGGGCAGTCTGCAATTACCCGAACTGCCTAGGAGCGGTGGACGGGAAGCACATCCGCATCACAAAACCCGCAAGAAGTGGCTCTGAGTGCTACAACTACTAGAAGTACTTTTCTACAGTACTCATGGCCATTGTGGATGCAGACTGCCGGTTTGTGGCGGTGGACATAGGGGCATTCGGACGGGGCAACGATTCCCAGACTTTTAATAACTCTGATATGGGCCGGAGGTTGTACGACAACCAGTTCAATTTTCCACTGGCACGGCCTCTTCCCCAAACCCAAGCTCCACCACTGCCATTTGTAGTGGTTGGGGATGAGGCATTTCAGATGTGCCAAAACTTGCTCAAGCCGTACTCCAGCCGTGACTTGGACCACTCCAAGAAAGTATTCAACTACAGGCTTACGTGGGCACGCAGGACTGTAGAGTGCGCCTTTGGCATTCTAGTGTCCAGATGGCGAATTCTCAGCACCGCCATCAATCTCAAACTGGAAACAGTGGATGAGGTGGTGAAGGCGTGCGTGGTACTGCACAATTTTGTTATGGCAAAGGAGCGGCCGAAATTTGACATGGATGAACCTGCTGCCAACCCTTTGCCAGATTTTACTCAGCACCCTCTTCGGTCATCAGTCAAAGTTGCCCAAATGAGGGACCAATTTGCGGACTTCATTTTATCCGATGTGGGTCGTGTAGCATGGCAGGATCAAATGGTGTAATAGTTTTGTTGTTTGTTAATAATACCTGTTTTTTTTTAATACCTGTACCCAGTGTACTGTGTATTAATACACTCCACTACTCACCTGCCCAGGTGTCCAGTGAAATCAGGATGCTGTGCTTCCTGACTTTACTAGGACTCCTGACCAGGTGACCCTACATATAAAAGTAGTATGACCTTCCTCAATTCTCCAGTCCGTGTTCATAAGGCATATTGCAGAGAAGGTGGAGATAATACAACTAATATTTATATCACCTGGCCTGAGTATATTGATTTTGGGATGCAGTAGCATCCTTCACTCTGTCTGATAACTGACCATGCGATTAAAAATATTAGTTGTAGTATCTCCACTGTCGCACGCAGACTGGAGAGATGATAAAGGTTTATACAACTTCTACAATACCCTGGCCTGGTGTCATGAAGAAGTGATGATGCCCCAAAAAAACGCATCCTGACTTCAGAAATTTTGTACACCTGGCCAGGTGAATACACATAGGAGTTAACCTCCAGCATCTCTCCAGTCTGCGTGCAATAGATAATGCAGACTGAAGCGACGCTGCAGATTACAACTCATAGGTATACTCACCTGGCCAGGTGTGCTAAATAGTTATGACACCAGGCCAGGGTATTTGTAGATATGGCCTGTATTTTCTCCATCATCTATTCAGTCTATTTGCCACAGACTGAATAGATGATGTGGTTCATTACAAGGTATCTAGAATCCCCTGTTCATTTTCCCCTTCACTACTGAGGCCTGAGGAACTCCCTCTTCTGGTGAAGAAAGGTAGTGAGCCTGATTATCAAACACCTGAGCCTAATGATGATGACTGGCTGAGTGGAGTTACTGACTGGATATAAGGCTGCCGACGCCCTTCTGCCCTGCGGGTGATTTCTCTGTGGGATCCTTGGAGACCAGTCTGAATTCCTGCTCTTCTAAAGCTAAGTTTTCTGCTCGGCTTTTTGCATTTGTGCTTTGACTTTGTTTTGCTTTTTCTGGATTTCTGCCATTCCCTGCTGGGGTGAGCTGAATTCCTTTAGCTCTGTCTTCTGAAAATACCTGAGTGCTGATTTAGTTTTTGAAGCCTAGCTGCTTCAGGGTCTTTTTCCATATCAGCTTGTTGGCTTATGTCTTTGATAGGGTTTTGGCAGATTGCAGACAGCAACCTTCCTTTCCTGTTCTGTTTAGTTAGCTTGGGCCCCATCGTTTGCTCAGCCTATCTTTCTATCTGTGTGAGTGTTTTTTCATCTTGCTTCACCATCATTATATTTTGGGGGCTGCCTTTTACTTTGGGGTCTGCTCTGGGGCAGTTTAGATTTCCTTTTCTGTCTTTAGGCTATTTAGCTCTCCGGCTGTGATCGAGGGGTCTAGGGCACCGTAGGAACCCCCCACGGCTACTGCTAGTTGTGTTGATAGGTTCAGGGGTCTGCAATCTGATAGTTGCCAACTTCTCTGGTTTTCTGGACGTAGCTTCTATTTTTGTGTCTGCCTCCTACGGTGACTCAATCATAACAGAATCACCCGCCATACCGCAGATCCTAGGGTACTCAATAGCAGGAAAGAATTGTAAAAAAAAAAAAGTGTATATTTTTTCCTCTATATCTCTGAGGCTGTAGGGGGAATTTTTTTTCTCTCAATGGAGATAAAGCAATTGTCTGATCATGTGGAGCAGCTCGCTGCGGAAGTGCGGGGAATTTCCGCCTACCTTGCTCATTCACATGCTGCTGAATCAAAGATTCCTACACCTGATGTATTTTTTGGGATCGGTCTAAATTTTTGAATTTCAAAAATAATTGTAAATTATTTTTTGCCTTGAAGCCTAACTCGTCAGGGAGCTCCGCACAGCAGGTTAAAATTGTCATCTCTTTGCTGCGTGGCGATCCCCAGGATTGGGCGTTTTCTTTGAAACCAGATGATCCTATTCTGTTATGAATGAGTCACCATAGGAGGCAAAAGCAGAAATACAAGCTAAGTCCAGAAAACCAGAGAAGTTGGCAACTATCAGATTGCAGACCCCTGAACCTATCAACACAACTAGCAGTAGCCGTGGGGGGTTCCTACGATGACCTAGACCCCTCGATCACAGCCGGAGAATTACATAGGCCTAAAGAAAGAAAGGGGAAATCTGAACTGCCCCAGAGCAGACCCCAAAGCAATAGGCAGCCCCCAACATATAATGACGGTGAAGCAAGATGAAAATACTAACACAGACAGAAAGATAGATTGAGCAAAGACGGGGCCCAAAACTACCTAGATAGGAAAGGACAGGAAGGCTGCTGTCTGCAATCTGCCAAAACCCTATCAAAGACATAAGCCAACAAGCTGATATGAAAAAGGCCCTGAAGCAGCTAGGCTTCAAAAACTAAATCAGCACTCAGGTATTTTCAGAAGACAGAGCTAAATGAATTCAGCACACCCCAGCAGGGAATGGCAGAAATCCAGAAAAACAAAGCAAAACAAAGACAAAGCACCAAAGCAAAAGGCCGAGCAGCAAACTTAGCTTTAGAGGAGCAGGAATTCAGACTGGTCTCCAAGGATCCCACAGAGAAATCACCCGCAGGGCAGAAGGGCGTCGGCAGCCTTATATCCAGTCAGTCACTCCACTCAGCCAGTCATCATCTTCAGCCTCAGGTGTTTGATAATCAGGCTCACTACCTTTCTTTACCAGAAGAGGGAGTTCCTCGGGCCTCAGTAATGAAGGGGAAAATGAACTCACAACACTATTCTGACTAATGTGCACGCATTTTTTCAGGCCTTGGGGTTGTTGTATGATGAACCTAATGCCATTGATCAGGCTGAAAAGACCCTGCTGGCATTGAACCAGGGTCAAGATTCTGCAGAATTGTACTGTCAAAAATTCCGAAAGTGGGCAGTACTTACTACCTGGAATGATAATGCCTTGGCTGCTCTCTTTCGGAAGGGGTTGTCAGAAACCGTAAAAGATACTATGGTGGGATTTCCTGTTCCCTCTGGTCTTGACGATTCTATGTCATTAGCCATTCAGGTTGATCGGCGTTTGCGCGAACGCAAAGCTGCACGAGAGGTGTTGCCACCTGTTGAACAAATGTCTGAACCTATGCAATGTGATAGAGTTTTTTTCCAGAGAGCAGCGTCAGGAGTTCAGAAGGCGTAATAAGTTGTGTTTTTTCTGTGGAGATGCCTCGCATATTATTTCTGTCTGTCCTAAACGAGAGAAACGCTTTGCACACACGTTTTCTGTTGGTGGTGTTCAACCTAAGTTTCTTCTGGCTATTACGCTGATCTGCTCCCTGTCCACATTTTCCGCCAAGGCTTTTGTGGATTCGGGAGCAGCCCTAAACCTAATGGACTTGGATTTTGCTAAACGTTGTGGATTTCCGATGACACCTCTGCAGACGCCTATCCCTTTGAGGGGGATTGATGCTACTCCTTTGGCTAAAAATAAACCTCAGTTTTGGACCCAGGTGGTAATGCGGGTCGCCCCAGACCTTCAAGAAAATTGCAGATTTTTGGTGTTGCATAATCTGCATGATACTATTGTTCTGGGGTTTCCCTGGTTACAAATTCATAATCCAGTTTTGGATTGGAAATCTGTGTCTGTGGTGAGTTGGGGTTGTCGGTGTGCCTTTAGTGAGGCTCCGGTGTTTTCCACCTCTCCTCAGTCGCATGATGTTCCTGATTATTTGGCGGACTTTTATGATGTATTTAGTGAGAATGAGTCTGCGTCTCTGCCTCCTCATAGGAGTTATGACTGTGCAATTGAACTGAGCCCGGGGTGTAAATTTCCCAAGGGTCGGCTCTTCAATTTATCTGTACCCGAGCACGAGGCTATGCGATCCTATATTAAGGAGGCGTTGGAGAAGGGTCATATTAGACCATCCTCGTCACCCTTAGGTGCCGTTTTTTTTTTTTGTAGCCAAAAAGGATGGATCTTTAAGACCTTGTATTGATTATCGTGTCCTCAACAAAATTACTGTTAAATATCAGTATCCGTTACCCCTGATTTCTGATCTATTCTCCAGAGTTAAAGGTGCTTGCTGGTTTACCAAGCTTGACCTCAGGGGGGCGTATAATCTTATTCGCATTAAGCATGGGGATGAATGGAAGACGGCGTTTAATACTCCGGAGGGACATTTTGAGTACCTGGTGATGCCTTTTGGGCTCACTAATGCCCCTTCTGTCTTCCAGTGCTTCATGAACGATATTTTCCGAGATTTTGTCGATAAATTTTTGATTATCTATCTGGATGATATTTTGATCTTCTCCAAGGATTGGGATTCTCATGTGGAACATATTCGGACTGTGTTCCGGATCTTTAAGGAGAATTCCCTGTATGTCAAAGGATCTAAATGCCTTTTTGGAGTACAGAGGATTTCTTTTTTGGGATTTATTTTGTCCCCGTCAACTATTGAAATGGACCCGGCCAAGGTACAGGCCATTTACGATTGGGTTCAGCCCACTTCTTTGAAGGCCCTCCAGAAGTTTTTGGGTTTTGCTAATTTTTATCGGAAATTTATAGCAAAATTTTCTAGTATTGCCAAGCCATTGACTGATTTGACTAAGAAGGGTGCTGATGTGTTAAATTGGTCTCCGGAGGCTGTTTCTTCCTTTCAGGAGCTGAAGCGAAGATTCACCTCCGCCCCGGTTTTGCGGCAACCTGATGTCTCACTTCCGTTCCAGGTAGAGGTGGATGCTTCGGAGATTGGTGCAGGAGCTGTTTTGTCCCAAAAGGATCCTGTAACATCTAAAATGAATCCCTGTGCTTTCTTTTCCCGAAAGTTCTCTCCATCTGAACGTAACTATAATGTGGGGAATCGGGAACTGTTGGCCATGAAATGGGCATTTGAGGAGTGGAGACATTGGTTGGAGGGAGCTAAGCATCAAGTCGTGGTCCTCACTGACCACAAGAATTTGATTTACCTAGAGTCGGCTAAGCGCTTGAACCCTATACAGGCTAGGTGGGCCTTGTTTTTTTACACGTTTTGATTTTGTGGTTTCTTTTCTTCCTGGAACTAAGAATGTCAAGGCAGACGCCCTCTCTAGGAGCTTCTTTGCTAATTCTCCTGTGGTGACCATGCCTGCTACCATCTTAGGCGAAGGGGTAGTTCTTTCTGCCATCTCGCCCGATTTGAGACGTGCTCTGGAAGAGTTTCAGGAGGACAAACCTGAGCGTTGTCCCAGTGGAAAGTTGTATGTTCCTGACCAGTGGAAGAAGAGAGTGATGTCTGAAGTTCATTGCTCTGCTTTGGCTGGTCATCCAGGTATTTTTGGTACTAGAGATCTGGTGAGTCGGTCTTTTTGGTGGCCCTCCTTCTCTCGTGATGTCAGGAATTTTGTGCAGTCCTGTGGGACGTGCTCCCGGTCTAAATCGTGTTCTCGCTCTAGTGGGTTGTTGATGCCTTTGCCTGTCCCCAAGAGGCCATGGACCCATATTTCAATGGATTTCATCTCTGATATGCCTGTCTCTCAAAGGATGACTGTTATTTGGGTGATTTGTGATAATTTCTCTAAGATGGTTCATCTTGTACCACTCCCTAAGTTGCCGTCTTCCTCTGAGTTGGTGCCCCTGTTTTTCCAACAGGTGGTTCACTTGCACGGGATTCCTGAGAACATTGTATCTGACAGAGGAGTTCAGTTTGTGTCTAGATTTTGGAGAACTTTCTGTTCCAAGCTGGGAATTCAGTTGTCCTTCTCCTCTGCTTTTCACCCTCAGACCAATGGGCAGACAGAGAGAACAAACCAGACCTTGGAGTCATATTTGAGATGTTTTATTTCCGCTGATCAGGATGATTGGGTTTCATTTTTGCCCTTAGCCGAATTTGCTTTGAATAATAGAGCTAGTTCTGCCACTTTGATGTCACCTTTTTTTTGTAACTTTGGGTTTCATCCTCGATTTTCTTCAGGGCAGGTGGAGCCCTCTGCCTGCCCAGGTGTTGACACTGTGGTGGAGAGAATGCACCAGATCTGGGACCAAGTGGTGGATAAGTTCTCTCTCTCCCAGGAAAAGGCCCAGCGGTTTTCCAACCGACATAGGACCATTGGTCCCCAGTTTAAGGTTGGTGATATGGTGTGGTTATCATCAAAAAATATTGCTATGAAGGTGGCTTCTCCTAAGTTTAAGCCTAGATTTATTGGACCTTACAAGATTTTGGAGATTATTAATCCGGTCTCTTTTCGTTTGGCTCTTCCTGTCACATTTAAAATCCATAATGTGTTCCATAAATCTTTGTTGAAGAGGTTTGTTGAACCTGTTGTTCCGGGAGTGGCACCTCCAGACCCTGTATTGGTTGAAGGTAACATGGAATATGAGGTAAAGAAAGTACTGGATTCCCGTCTGGCTAGACGGAGACTCCAGTATTTGGTTAAGTGGAAGGGTTATGGTCAGGAGGATAATTCCTGGGTCTCTGCCTCTGATATTCATGCCAAAAGATTGGTGCGTGCCTTTCATCGGGCTCACCCTGATCGCCCTGGTGGCGTGGTTGAGGGTTCGGTGACCCCTCCTCAAGGGGGAGGTACTGTTGTGAGTTCATTTTCCCCTTCACTACTGAGGCCCGAGGAACTCCCTCTTCTGGTGAAGAAAGGTAGTGAGCCTGATTATCAAACACCTGAGCCTAATGATGATGACTGGCTGAGTGGAGTTACTGACTGGATATAAGGCTGCCGACGCCCTTCTGCCCTGCGGGTGATTTCTCTGTGGGATCCTTGGAGACCAGTCTGAATTCTTGCTCTTCTAAAACTAAGTTTTCTGCTCGGCTTTTTGCATTTGTGCTTTGACTTTGTTTTGCTTTGTTTTTCTGGATTTCTGCCATTCCCTGCTGGGGTGAGCTGAATTCCTTTAGCTCTGTCTTCTGAAAATACCTGAGTGCTGATTTAGTTTTTGAAGCCTAGCTGCTTCAGGGTCTTTTTCCATATGAGCTTGTTGGCTTATGTCTTTGATAGGGTTTTGGCAGATTGCAGACAGCAACCTTCCTTTCCTGTTCTGTTTAGTAAGCTTGGGCCCCATCGTTTGCTCAGCCTATCTTTCTATCTGTGTGAGTGTTTTTTCATCTTGCTTCACCGTCATTATATGTTGGGGGCTGCCTTTTACTTTGGGGTCTGCTCTGGGGCAGTTTAGATTTCCTTTTCTGTCTTTAGGCTATTTAGCTCTCTGGCTGTGATCGAGGGGTCTAGGGCACCATAGGAACCCCCCACGGCTACTGCTTGTTGTGTTGATAGGTTCAGGGGTCTGCAATCTGATAGTTGCCAACTTCTCTGGTTTTCTGGACGTAGCTTCTATTTTTGTGTCTGCCTCCTACAGTGACTCAATCATAACACCCCTGGCCTCGTGTCACAAAGAGTGAAAACACACCATCTTCAATTCACTCTTTATGACACCTGGCAAGGTGAGAATAGATATGCCTTGCACCCTCCACCATCAGTCTGACCAATATTAGCAGACTGAAGAGACTGGTGGATGAAAATAGAAGTCATATATTTGTGCTTTTGACATCACATAGCTCCAGGACTGACACAAGAAACATGTGTCAGTCCTGGAGCTATGAGGTGTCAAAAACACAAAGTGTACGGCGTAGTGTGTGAAGGCGGCGAAAGACACAATAACCAAACATTATTTTCAAATCAAACTTTAACATTTATTTACATAAAAGAAATTAAGATTTAAAATAAATAAATTTAGTTGGGGTCAGTTGGTGGAAACTGGGGTGTGTGGAGGGATGAGGAACGGCTTAGGGTGGAGGAAGGGGTTCTAGGGGAAGGAGGAACCAAAGAAGTGGGGGAAGGGAGCGGAGGCAAGGAAAGTTGGGAGTGGAGGCAAGGAAAGTTGGGAAGTGGGAGGTGAGGGAGGAGGGAAGGTTAGAGTCCTCCTCCTTTTTTTATATGATGGTGGCCCGTCGGAGTGCTGCTGTCCTGTCTGGAGCGCCTGGAGCCTGAGGACTGGCTCGACCCCGGGGACCGCCTTGAGCCTGTGGACCGCCTGGAGGCCGTGGACCGGCTGGAGCTGGGGGACCGCCTGGAGCTTGTGGACCGTCTGCCAGGATCCTGTAGCTGCTGTGGCATGCTGGTGGTGGTGGTGGATGTCCTGGCAGGGGCCGTAAAGAGTGAATGTGGGTCCCCCAGCTGATGCTGTTCCGAGGTGGTGGTGCTGGTGGCGGTCCATGCAGGTGTGGTGGCGGTCCATACCGGGTTGGTCCTCCCGCTGGTGGTAGTGGTGGCGGCGGTGTTGCCCCAGTCAGGGGTGGTGCTTCGGGTGGTGGTGGTGGCGCTCCAGGCAGGGGTGGTGACGACGGGCCATCCAGTGGTGGTGGTGGTGGCGGCAACAGTGGTGGGCCAGGCAGGAGTAGCGCTTGGCATGGTGTTGGCGGGGAAGTGTCCAGCTGCACTCGGACTTGGGGCGGTATATTGGTGTCCGGCGTGGCTTGGAAGTGTGGTGGCCGTGCAGTGATATGCGGCAGAAGTAGGTAATGCTGTGAATCGAGTCAGCGGTGTCACCGGTGGAAATGCCACCGCTGACTGCTGCATATACCTACTCTGCTGCATAGCCTGCATAAAAGCATTGTTGCAGGCCTGCATGACAGTCAACTGGAGGTCAGGGGTAAGGTGTTCCGCCGTGTCCCGAGCTATTTGGGTATAGAAATGATGCGCTGGTCTGGCGAGGTCGACTTCCAGGCGCTCAAGGCGACCCTCGATAGACTTGTAGCGTTGGTCCAAAAGGAGGAAACCGCTCTCAAGTCTATCGGCGAGTGCCTTAAGGCTACTCTGAAAGACTGAGCTCAATTGAACGAACTCGGGCACGACAGGCCTGTCCGAGGTCCTTTGCCGCTGCTGGCGGGAAATGCCCGCAAAACCAGGGCAGAGACCTGGGACAGGGGAACACCTGAGCGACCAGCTTCCTGGTCTCCAGATGACTGTGGTGCAGACCTGCAAGGTGCTTCCTTGCTGATGGATGGCTGGGATGGGTCTGGGGCAGCTTGATGAAGGACCGCTTCGGGCCCAGGTTGCAGGGTGCTGCTCCAGGTGCTGTGAAAAGAAAAGAAAGAAATTACTACCATAAATTAACAATCGCCAACTCCTGTGGAATAGAAAAGCACAGAATAAAACACAATACAACTAGAATATACTTACGTTCGGGTGGCAAGGCACGATGATATCTGTATTTCGTGCCGGTCCTTGCCGCAGTACCACTGCGAACCTTGTTTTTCTGACGGATATCCCTGTTGAAGCGGTCCTTCATCGAGCGCCAACGGGTTCTGACTTTGTTCACTGTGGGGAAAAAAAAAAAATAAGACTATGCACTGGAGGCCGTGATCACCAAACTGTGTGCGATTCTAGAAACTCCATGGAGTTACTAGCATCACACACAGTTGGGTGATCCCGGCCAAGATCACTACTGCATTTAAATACTTACGAAAATCCTTGCGGACCCTGGTAGAGGCGTTGTCCCAGCCATCCATCAGCGATTCGGCCACCTCGTTCCAGAGCCGCCGGATCACCACGTTGTCCGAGTGCAGTTGGTGACGGGTGTCCCACAACGGGACTCGCTCCTGGACTAGACGGATGAGCTCGTCATTGTCCAGGGCGAGGTCCTCCTCTTGTGGAACCTAGAAAAGAAAGACAAACATTAATCTTTGACAGATTTTAAAATGAAAAATATAGAAAATAAACAAGCCATGAAATTTTTTTTTTTTTAAATGAAAATAAAAGCAAAAAAAGCATGAATAGAAAACACAGAAAAAAAACCAGCATGAAAATTTTAAAAAAATACATTAAAAAATGATTACCAAAAAACACAGAAAAAAAAACAGCATAGAAATTAACTTAAAAAAAAAAATCTGTACCAAAAAAAGAACCAAAAAAAAACAACCAGGAAAATTACCAAAAAAACCTTGACATAATCATTAGCAAAAAACACAGAAAATAAACCTGCATTAATTAACATAAAAAAAAAAGAACCAAAAAAAGAACCAAAAAAAACAGCAGGAAAGTTACCAAAAAATACTAATAAATTACCAAAAAACATAAAAAAAATAAACACCAGAAAAAATTATTTCAATACAGTTAAAAAAAAATAAATAAATAAACCAGCATAGAAATCAACTAAAAAAAAAAAAGAAAAAAAACCAGCAGAGGAATTAACCCCCCCAAAAAAAAATTGGAAAAAAATACAGAAGAAAATGAAACAAAAAAAAAAAAAATGAAGATGAAAAAAAAGGCAGAAAAAAGGAATAAAAAAAAAAAAAAAATTCAGTCCGTCTGTACTTACATTCCGTCTTCCCGCCCGCACTTGGCCTTGCTGCTCCTGCCGTTCCTCCGGTGGTGGTGGTGGTGGTGGTGGTGGTGTGGTGGAGGATGAGGTCTGAAAATTAAACAAAAAAAATTAGCCACATGTGCATATTTTTACCAATCCATAGGGAAGCATGGTACTCACTTCTTGTGCCTCTTGCCCTGTCCCGGGGACATATTCTTCACCAGATGAAGAAGACATGCTGCAATAAAAAAAAAAAGAGACATAAGTACATAGAAATGTATTGAAAATTCAGCCAGACATTAGGTTTTATACTTACATTGGTACAGCTTGGGGTTTTTGCTGTTTTCAGTCTTGCAGCAGTCTAGTATTGGGGAATGCCAGTGCCCATACAATCTTTTATCACCTTGGTTTTTGGGAGTGGTTTTCCATTGTCTAGACCACATTCCCGACTTGTTTACCACAAAAACGCAAGCGTGTGCAAGACCATGCGCACGCATGCATTCCCATAGACTTCAATGTGTTGTTTTTGCGCATTCCGTGCACAAGCGTGCACAAGCGTTTTTTGACGAGACAGGGCGGACCAAAAAATGCAACATGTTGCGTCTGGCGCGCCTGGCGCGAAAGACAAAAAACCGCATGTGCACGAAAACGCAAGCGTGCGCAAGACCATGCGCACACCATGGTAAACATAGCTGCGCACGATGCGCTGCGCACAAAAGCGCTAATGTGAAACCAGCCTAAGACACTGACAGACTCCATGGATGGCACCTATGACGGTTATTAAAAAAGAAGGTCGGCTATACTGGTACCTGCTATTTTTTGTGAAACGTCAGAAATGTAATTTTGCACAGTTTGGGTTGTTTGGTTATTATTTCACTGCAATAGATGAAAATGAACAACTGAGGTGAAAAAATGTATGTTTTTCCTTTCGTCACCAAATAATGCTGCACACTGAGTGTACGAGGCTGTCAGGGTCTCTGTCAGGGTCAGTGCACACGCCACAGGCAGCTCAGGAGTGAGGTCTGACCCGGCCCCGCCCCTCTATCCGGACAGTGGAGTAGCGATGACGTCACTGGCAGTAGCCCCGCCCAGCAGGCGGAAGCTTTGGGAGAAAGTTTTCACGCCGTGTGGATGCTGAGCTCCGTGTGCCCGGGGTAAGGAGCTGCCGCTGAGCCGGGGACAGGACACTGACAGCAGCGGCTGCACCGGCGGACCCGCCCTGCTCACGGGCCTCAGGTGCGGACATGTGGGACCCCCGGGAATTTGAGCAGCACTGGCGGGTGGAGTTCCCCGGTGAAGTGGCGCCGGTGATGCAGCTCAGCTCGGCGGAGGACATGCGGCAGGAGTTGGAGCGCTGCAAGGAGAACCTCCGCCGCCTGCAACAGGTCCTGGCCGAGGAGAAGTTTAAAGTCGCCTACCTGGAGAGCGCCCTGTGCCGGCAGCAGAAGCCGGTGCCACTGCAGCGCAGAAAGGTGCCGCCGCCGCCTCCCCCGAAGCGGGTGTCCTACCGGAACCTCGTACCGCCGCCTCCACCGCCGGTCATCGCCCAGCCACCGGTCCCCGACCCGGACTACGAGGATGAGGACGGCTCCACCGAGAGCTTCGTGCTGGGGAACCTGCTCCGCAGCCTGGAGGGGCCCCGCCGGGACTGGCTCTGTGTGCCCCGGGAGGACTCCCCCAGACACAGCTCCCCGGAGAGGAGCAGCAACGGCTACCTGAGCTCCGACCGGGAGGACGAGGACTCTGTAGGTAGGTGCTGGGATCGGAGCTGTCACCGGGAGATCGGCCGAGTGTCTGGGCACTGTCGTTCTTACAGGGGTGGTCCGGTGAGAAAATCCACTACTGATAGGGACAGTCTACTGATCGGTGGGGTCCGACCACTGGGACTGGCATCGCTAAGCGCTTATATCCCTGGAAGACTGGTGCCACAGCGCCCGTGCGACCGCCGCTCCGTGCGTCCCCAGCGCCTGTGCGACCGCCGCTCCGTGCGTCCCCAGCGCCTGTGCGACCGCCGCTCCGTGCGTCCCCAGCGCCTGTGCGACCGCCGCTCCGTGCGTCCCCAGCGCCGGTGCGACCGCCGCTCCGTGCGTCCCCAGCGCCGGTGCGACCGCCGCTCTGTGCGTCCCCAGCGCCGGTGCGACCGCCGCTCCGTGCGTCCCCAGCGCCGGTGCGACCGCCGCTCCGTGCGTCCCCAGCGCCGGTGCGACCGCCGCTCCGTGCGTCCCCAGCGCCGGTGCGACCGCCGCTCCGTGCGTCCCCAGCGCCGGTGCGACCGCCGCTCCGTGCGTCCCCAGCGCCCGATGTAAGCCCCGATGTAACCTGAAAGATAAGAAAAACAAGTTAGATTTTACTTACCGAAGGGGGTGGTCCGGTCCGATGGGTGTCGCGGTCCAAGCCTCCCATATTCATACGATCCGTCCTCTTCCCTTCCTGTAGTGGTTCTGGCGCAGGCGCACTGCTCTGCCCTGATGTAAATGCCGGCAGCTGATAGTCCAAATAAAGGGGAGTCGGGTGGGCGTGCAACCAGCTGGGCAATTTTGTAACTGGCATAAAAAATATCCATCCTACCCACTGGTGCGGGTCTCGGGGTCAGACACCGATCAGCTGCGGGTAGGTGATTTTGTTTTACCCGGACAACCCCTTTAATTTCTGACATAAGAGCAGAAGAACGAAAATGACGGCAGTGCCGGATCTGTCGCATCACAAACCTCAGTGGTGGACAACAGACCCCATAGACTATACTGGTGTGTGACCTTAAAGGGGTTCTTCAGGCAGATGACCAACCCTTCTTATAGGTCAGAGTCCTATACCCACCGATTAGTTGCCAGCAGTTCCACCATCATCCAGATGTAGATATTGTGTGGCGCAGCGCTGCACGACAGCTCCTGTTCAAGAGGACAACAGCTGATTGGTGGGGTGTCGCGGACCACCATCTGACAGTCAGTTAGGACCTATCCCCGTATCATTTATCAGAGAATCTCTATAAACTGCGTCTGAGCCTCCTATACAGATGAGAGCGGAGCCCTACTGGTCTGTGCCCCGTATCTCCTCCATGAAGTGTTTCCCGTGTCATCCATTTTGCTTGTCCTTTTGCCAAAGTGAAAATTGATGTCAGTGAGGGAAACTCTGTGAGCCCTGGGAGCACACACTGTATTACGGAGTACAAGTGTAGAACTATAACTCCAAGCAGGAGATCGCTGACAGCCTACCATTACATAATGTTTCATCAAGGACTGGCTTGTTATCTCTGATTTAAGGACATTTTGGATCAGATGCTCAGAAAATGCCGGTGATGTATGGCCAGGGCCAGGAATGCAATATCTGGGACCCCAAACGAGTCAGAATTGTGCCCACTCTTACCAATACCGATGTGATCTAATTACTGACGTGACAGAAATTGCCCCAAGACATTAGTGCTGCGGCCTCCGTCCTTGTGTGCGTAGAAATGATGCTCCCGGCACTCGTAGGTAACCCGTCTCCCGAGGAGGCGTGCCGGCTGCTGGTTGTGGGTGTTACTGTGGTTGAGTACAGATGTAGATGCCCCCCAGGTGCCGGTTGAGGTTTGGCACGATGGCTCTGCCTCTTGATGTTTCTGCAGAAGTGTTGTGAATGATTTTTTTCTCTTGGAATTAGACCCTTCATGTGGATAAACATGGCGCCTGTCGTCATAGACAGTGGTGGCTATGATTTTCGTATTTAATTTATTGCCGTGCAGAGAGACAGCACAGTGGCTGGCGTTCTGTCTGCACAAAACTTTAAAGCCACCAGTGCTGGAGTGCTGCTTCACACCTAAGATCCCTGACGGTAGTCTTAGACTATGTTCACACGTTGCGTTTTTGCTGCATTTTTTTTTTTTTATACAAATTACAAGCTGCGTTTTACAGTATCAGTAAAAGCTGAGACTTCAGAAATCTCATGCACACGTTTTTCCTGATTTGAATTGGAAAACTGCTTGTCCTTAAAGGAGCTTTTATTTTTTCTTATTGGGCTAAGCACTAACAGGCAGGTAGTTGCTAACCACCTGTCTATTCTATCGGCGCCACCTCGGAGCGATCACAGACCGCTCCTGCTGGCAGTTCAGCTGCTCTAAATCAGTAGAGCAGCTCTTTTGCTTTCAGGTTGCTCTGTCGGCGGGGCGTGCCTGCCAGCGTACTACTGACGGCTCTCTGCAGTCAGGCAGCGGGGAGCTGGCTGTCAATCAGCATAGCAGTGATGGGCAACTCCTGTCAACAGCAGAAGTAGAAGAGAAGTAGCTGGTCTGTCGACGTCAAGAGCGACAGAACCATCGGCAGCAGCAGTCAGTGACCACTTGGCCTGGGGCTGATATCTGCTGGTGCCAACAGGCAGGTAGTGAGCAACTAGAGTTGAGCGACTTTGGTCGGATCGTCATTGAGCAGATGACATTCATCCACTCAATGCCGACTTTTATTCCCCATTGACTTGCATTGGGGTCGGGTTTCGGACAAAACTCCGACTTTTTTGCCCTAGTCGGACCAGTTTCATCTGAAACAAATTTTGTTTCATGAAACCCGATCCGGCCAACGTCGCTCAACTCTGAGCAACTACATAAGTTTTGTGGCCCATAATAAAAAAATAAATT